>NW_019029023.1:0-364526 GCF_002105155.1 Lobosporangium transversale | reverse complement strand
TCCTCTTCCTTTTCTTCCTTATCCTCTTTTCATTTTTTCTTATTTCCCCCCAGTTTTGCTCCCATCAATTTTGCTCTTTTATTTATTCCAAGCCTTCATTCATTGCCTTCCTTTCCTTTCCTTTCCTTTCCTTTCCTTTCTTTTTTTCTTTTTTTTTCTTTTCCTTTTCTCCTCCAACTTCATCTCTAGACAATTTTGAACCATCCTGCTACTGAATTATCATCCTTTAGCATTTTTATCAACCTTTCCCTATTTTCTGTCCTCCGTCATTTACGCCCTTGTTTTTGAAAATCACAATGGGAAGCGACAGAACATCACCAGATGCCTATCACCTCGAACTAAACCGTATGAAAGAAAGAAGAAAGAAAAGGGGAAGCGAAGGAAGAGTCTTCAAGCACCAATGACCCTAAAATCCTCGAGCCAACCGAGCTAAAGATTTTTTGTATTGTTGATGGAGAAGCAACTTCTTTTTCTGTAAAATTCCTTTCATTGTTCAGTCGATGAACTCAAGCAAGCATCAAGCAGCGAAGAAAAATGCATTTAAGGATATTGACGCTGACCAGCTCACCCTCTACAGGGTCTCTATTCCTGACGAAGACAAGACCGTCGTTGAGTCAGAAATTGTGTCGAAAGAGGCTCTCGTACCCGCATCAATGGAGCTTTGGGAGATATTTAATTCTGAACTTCCAAGGAAAACGATCCATGTTTTTGTCAAGCCACCGCAGCGAGGTATGTATTAGCTCTTGATGGACTGATTGTTGATATTTTCAGCTGATGAAGCTTGGTTTATATCTTAAACGGCCATGTGCATAATATCACCATTTGGTTTGTGTCTTGATAACTCAACGTTCTTTCTAATTATTCGCCTTTGATACTTAGCTCAGAAAAGAAAACAAGATGGAGATGCTGGTGAGTGCTTTTGGCTGAGAACCTGGTTATTGATCAATTCAGAGTGATGTGCAGTGCAATAAATCAAAAATATTGACTTTGATCACTCTATCTCCTTTATCAGAGTCACCCTCTAAAAAAGCTCGTCCAAGTATAAGTAGCAGAGGTACTCTTAGGGATGCGATTACAGAAGCGGGGCTTGTAACGAAAGGGATAGTGAATGGTAGGCCTGTCCTCTCGCCTCTCAACTCGAAAGAGAGGGTCA
Organism: Lobosporangium transversale; assembly: GCF_002105155.1. Classification (NCBI taxonomy): domain Eukaryota; kingdom Fungi; phylum Mortierellomycota; class Mortierellomycetes; order Mortierellales; family Mortierellaceae; genus Lobosporangium; species Lobosporangium transversale. The sequence goes on along the minus strand of NW_019029023.1, from coordinate 363,373 downwards.
AGGTGCTTTCGTACATGGGGGAGGAGTTATCAGGAGATAGTATTTACTACAGCATTGTTAGCGTGGCTTGCGAGCTCCGAAATTCCGGTGGTATCAAGGATTCCAAACTATTGACTGCTCCTGAGGGTTGTATCTTCCCTGTTGCCGGAACAAGGCATCTTTATATCAGAGATGAATATAAAAAGCTTTATGACCATATTACATCTACATTCAGTACCCCTCATGGAGCTAGTTTGAACCGACTCTTTGTCACTGGAACGCCTGGAATTGGGAAGTCAGCCTTTTTGGTCTATTTTGCCATCCGCCTCCTTGCAGAGCATGACGAGGAGAATCCACCGATTATTGTTTTCCATGAAAAGAAGAATACCGAATGTTATGCCTACGGAGGAACAACTTGCCAACGTTATGGAGAGAGAGTAGATTTCAAACATTTTCTTGAGCAACCTGAAACGTGGTATTTAGTTGACAGTGGTAACCATCCTCAACCAGATCAAGCCAGGACGATATTTGCGGCATCACCAAAAACTCTCTATGGGCAGTACGATGAATTCACCAAGGAAAATTCACGCAGTAGCTACTATCACATGTCACTCTGGAGTTTGGACGAGCTTAAGGAATGTAGAGCCAATGTAAAGTTTTTTCATCCAGTGGATGAAGAATTTTTGGAGGAGCTTTTTTACAAGTTGGGGGAGTGCCAAGACAGGTCCTACAGGCTCCAGCCAAAGAACTATTCAAGAATCAAGGAGATATTAAGGGTGCTAGAGACTCTGCGTTTAGCCGCGTCGAAACTGCCATTGAAAAAACTCCGGAACCCAGCAGATCTTGTAGCGCTCTTTGCACGAGGAAAAGAAGCGAGTGAATTTAGTGGTCGTTTACTCCATAGAGTCCCCACTTCTGACCACCTCAACTTCCATCTGGTGTGGGCATCTCGTTGGGTTGAATTAAGGGTTGTCGACAAAATAAAAGATGACACTTGGCTCGATGTGTTGGCGAAACTTGTCAAAAGCGAAGAGGATATAGCTAAAGGCCCACTGTTTGAAGTCTATGCTCATCACTTATTTCGATGTGGTGATATTAGATTTCCCTTTAGGGATCTCCAGTCAGGCGAAACAGGATTTCTTGATTTTCCAGCAAACCCAGAAGTGGTGCATATCCGGACTTCAGATGAATTATTAGGGCTCACTCAAGCAGCTGGCAAGTTGTTTGTACCAGAACATTCTAAATTTCCGTGCATTGATTTTGCATTGGGACCCAACAAGCTATTTCAGGTCACAGTATCAGAGAAGCATCCGATCAAGCAAGCACCATTCAAGGAGATAATTGAATGTATTACTGGACCCTGCTTGAAGGGAGACCAATCAAAGTTGAAGGGAGACCGATCAGAGTCGAAGGGAGACCGATCAGAGTCGAAGGGAGACCGATCAGAGTCGAAGGGAGACCGATCAGAGTCGAAGGGAGACCGATCAGAGTCGAAGGGAGACCGATCAGAGTCGAAGGGAGACCGATCAGAGTCGAAGGGAAGTGATGATACCATTTTCCTCTATTTTGTGGTGCCAGGAGACGTATATGGCGATTTTAAAGTTCAGAACTTTCTTACCACCAAAGATACGGTCGTCAAGAATCCATATGTATGCTTAAAACATGTAAGACAGCGTGTCATAAAAATCGACATCGAAGCTGCATATTCAGGAGGAGCAGCCGGTACGAATCTGAAGAATTAAATCGAATACCAATCAAGTGGATGAAATTTTGTCTTTTTTAAAAAAAGCATTATACCCGTTCCTTGAGAATTTTTTACAATGGCTCATTCTTTATGAATGAAGCCATCATCATCCACTTACCTTTTAGACGAATAGATAGAGCGGTTTAATCCTCCTCCCTTTCTACTGGGGCATATAGAACTTTATAAAGCTTCCTGTTTGAATCATCATGCGATCTTGTGTGCAGGATTTTGTGAACTATTATCAAAGAGTTTTGTAAAAACGGATAGAGATGAAGAATCCTGTGGAGAACCCAGTGAGAGTCTGATGATGAGACCCAAAACCATTTATTATCACCAGGACAGCTGGCATAGGAAATTATCCTTTCTCATAGTTTGTCATCTGGATGCTTGCCACTGCGAAAACTATCAATTATCATCATCCAGGGCGCCAAAACGTTTACCGGGAGCTAGATGACACTCCACTCTAAGACAAAATGTCGTTTTAGCCCCATGTGGTGTGCACGGGAGATGGCAAGCAACCTGTGATTAATGAGATCATATTTGTTATACACTATCATGCAAACCTGATTCAATAATTCATTCCCATGTGCATTTCTTTTTTTCATTCCTAGAAACCGTATATGCATACAACACTCTTACTTTGGTTTAATAAAGCTCCCGTCTTCTTCTACGTCGTAGTTATGCGTTGTGACATTAGCTTGTCTCATTTGGAAAGCTAATGACTTTTTTGTCCATTCAGGTCATTGAATCAGTTTCACATGTGCCCATTCGGTGGCCAAAGATCTTTATTCTTTTGTGAGCCATAACCTTACATCAATAAGTAGTATTCCAACCATGGGCATAACTGACAGCTTGGAGTCTCTTATGGATACCTATTGATGAGTTTGCGGCAGAAGTCCACTGGGATCCTGTACCATTCAACCGATATTCGCTCCCATAGTTCATCACAGCTCTTAGCTCGCTCCGGATACCTAGAGAGCCGCCTATCCAATTCTGCCCACATGTGTTCAATAGGGTTGAGGTAAGGGGATTGTGCTGGCCACTCTAGAAGTGTACCTTCCTCTTCTGTCAGATGTACTGACTCCAAATACTTCCTAACAATCTTCGCCGTGTGCTTCGAGTCATTGTCGTGCTGAAAAACGATATCGCTTTTAGTTAGGCCCCAGTCATCAAGCGACATCTGTAGATCCTCCTGGAGTAGTTTGATGTAAAGTTGTGCGTCCATATTATTGTCAATCTTTGCAATGTATCAGGTCCGTACCATGAGAAGCATGACCACACTTTAACGTTACCACTCCCAAACTTGACAGTGCCTTGCACCGACCTGCGAGTGAGGCGTCCGGAGTGTCGTCCCAGATCCACTGCACGCCATCAGAGCAGATTCGGTTTATTTTCGATTCACATGTGAAACTGATTCAATGACCTGAATGGACAAAAAAGTCATTAGCTTTCCAAATGAGACAAGCTAATGTCACAACGCATAACTACGACGTAGAAGAAGACGGGAGCTTTATTAAACCAAAGTAAGAGTGTTGTATGCATATACGGTTTCTAGGAATGAAAAAAAGAAATGCATGATAGTATATTTAGGTAAATAGAGAGAGTTTTCGCAACCTCGTTTTTACATCAAAATTCACATCGGGGAGTGAAAAAAAACCTTAAAAAGCATCTCTATTTTTGAAATCCAGCCTTGTCATAAATTTGCTTTGTAAAATACAACAAGATTCGTTTTTCTCGTATTTCTACGTCTAGCCAGAATTGCTTAAATTTAGCCAAAAAAAATATAAAAAATTGCCAATTCTATATTTTTATCATTTTTTACCATAAAAGACGCGACTTTTTAGACTATAGAGGTTATCAACATTAGAAATCTCTATTCTATTAGTCATCAATGCTCTAGCCTAGAGTCATTTAAAGCCGTAGTGTCTACGAGCCTTTACCTCCTGCTATTCCTTTCACCGAAAAAACTCTGGCACACAACAGAAAGCATTCTTCTCTAATGAATACTCCCCCAGAACAAAATGAGACGCATAACTTACCTTCCTTTCAGAGATTGTCGATTGAGGATATATCCCAGACGGATCCTGTGGATGATGTTGAAGAAGCAGGATCAGACTCTGAATCACCTTTATCGGTAAATCTGAACATCGTACGGAAATCTGCGTCAGAAAGTGCTTCCAAATCGATACGATTATTTTGGAGTCGAGGTACCTGGAAGTTAGCAGCACCATCATCATTTATATCCCTTCCATCGAGAAGCTGTTGAGCGTTGACGAGGTTTAAGAGAACGTGAACAAACGTTTATCTGAGGGACATGGAAAATGAGAAATGAGTTCTTTGCGCACTAAAGATTGTCACGTCACAATGACCCAGAAAATGGCACGTGGCTGATTTGAAAAAAATATTTTCTCACACATCGCCTAACCTTAAAATAAAGGATCAATTGCAATTGTCGCTCCTTTCTTTCCTTTCTTTCCTTTGCTTCACTTCATTTTTGCACTCTCTCCCTCCTCCTTTATCACTTTTTTCATATTTCACCCCAGTTTTGCTCCCATCAATTTTGCTCTTTTATTTATTCCAAGCCTTCATCTATTGCCATTCCTTTCCTTTCCTTTCCTTTCCTTTCCTTTCCTTTTTTTTGCCTTACACATTTTTCATTTTTGTTTTCATACAGCGACCACGAGTGTGAAAGAGTATAGAATATACCTTTGCCTATTTAACCATCATTCTCCCTGCATTTCAACCACACTCAGTCCCACTCATCTTAATTTTCAATGGCCACCACAAGGAGCCAAGCACAAAAAAAAATGACTGCAAATAAGCCTGAGGATGCCTCCACACTCAATAAACGAAAAAGAGTAAACCAGCACCCACAACGAAAAAAGCGCGCCATCCCACTGCTGCTGCTGAACTGCGTTGTCGAGGGAGAAGCAACGTCGTTCCCAGTAGAGATTTTCTGCGATAAAACGGTCGGGATGCTCAAGCAAGCCATCAAGGTAGCAAAGAAGCCAGAACTTGATCATGTTGCTGCAGATAAGCTCATCCTCTACAAGGTCTCCATCCCTGACAAAGGCGAGGCCATCTTTGAGTCAGAAATCGAGTCAAAAGAGGCTCTTACAGTCGCATCAAAGGAGCTTGGGGACATATTTAATTCTGAACTTCCAAAGGAAACTATCCATGTTTTTGTCAAGCCACCACAGCGAGGTATATCTTTGGCTCTTGATGGACTGATTGTTGATATTTTCAGCTGATGAAGCTTGGTTTATATCTTAAACGGCCATGTGCATAATATCACCATTTGGTTTGTGTCTTGATAACTCAACGTTCTTTCTCATTATTCGCTTTTGATACTTAGCTCAGAAAAGAAAACAAGATGGAGATTCTGGTGAGTGCTTTTGGCTGAGAACCTGGTTATTGATCAATTTAGAGTAATGTGCAGTGCAATAAATCAAGAATATTAACTTTGATCACTCTATCTCCTTTATCAGAGTCACCCTCTAAAAAAGCTCGTCCAAGTATAAGTAGTAGAAGTGCTCTTAGGGATGCGATTACAGAAGCAGGGCTTGTAACGAAAGGGATAGTGAATGATAGGCCTGTAATCTCGCCTCTAAACTCGAAAGAGAGGGTCAAGGTGCTTTCGTACATGGGGGAGGAGTTATCAGGAGATAGTATTTACTACAGCATTGTTAGCGTGGCTTGCGAGCTCCGAAATTCTGGTGGTATCAAGGATTCCAAACTATTGACTGCTCCTGAGGGTTGTATCTTCCCTGTTGCCGGAACAAGGCATCTTTATATCAGAGATGAATATAAAAAGCTTTATGACCATATTACATCTACATTCAGTACCCCTCATGGAGCTAGTTTGAACCGACTCTTTGTCACTGGAACGCCTGGAATTGGGAAGTCAGCCTTTTTGGTCTATTTTGCCATCCGCCTCCTTGCAGAGCATGACGAGGAGAATCCACCGATTATTGTTTTCCATGAAAAGAAGAATACCGAATGTTATGCCTACGGAGGAACAACTTGCCAACGTTATGGAGAGAGAGTAGATTTCAAACATTTTCTTGAGCAACCTGAAACGTGGTATTTAGTTGACAGTGGTAACCATCCTCAACCAGATCAAGCCAGGACGATATTTGCGGCATCACCAAAAACTCTCTATGGGCAGTACGATGAATTCACCAAGGAAAATTCACGCAGTAGCTACTATCACATGTCACTCTGGAGTTTGGACGAGCTTAAGGAATGTAGAGCCAATGTAAAGTTTTTTCATCCAGTGGATGAAGAATTTTTGGAGGAGCTTTTTTACAAGTTGGGGGGAGTGCCAAGACAGGTCCTACAGGCTCCAGCCAAAGAACTATTCAAGAATCAAGGAGATATTAAGGGTGCTAGAGACTCTGCGTTTAGCCGCGTCGAAACTGCCATTGAAAAACTCCGGAACCCAGCAGATCTTGTAGCGCTCTTTGCACGAGGAAAAGAAGCGAGTGAATTTAGTGGTCGTTTACTCCATAGAGTCCCCACTTCTGACCACCTCAACTTCCATCTGGTGTGGGCATCTCGTTGGGTTGAATTAAGGGTTGTCGACAAAATAAAAGATGACACTTGGCTCGATGTGTTGGCGAAACTTGTCAAAAGCGAAGAGGATATAGCTAAAGGCCCACTGTTTGAAGTCTATGCTCATCACTTATTTCGATGTGGTGATATTAGATTTCCCTTTAGGGATCTCCAGTCAGGCGAAACAGGATTTCTTGATTTTCCAGCAAACCCAGAAGTGGTGCATATCCGGACTTCAGATGAATTATTAGGGCTCACTCAAGCAGCTGGCAAGTTGTTTGTACCAGAACATTCTAAATTTCCGTGCATTGATTTTGCATTGGGACCCAACAAGCTATTTCAGGTCACAGTATCAGAGAAGCATCCGATCAAGCAAGCACCATTCAAGGAGATAATTGAATGTATTACTGGACCCTGCTTGAAGGGAGACCAATCAAAGTTGAAGGGAGACCGATCAGAGTCGAAGGGAGACCGATCAGAGTCGAAGGGAGACCGATCAGAGTCGAAGGGAGACCGATCAGAGTCGAAGGGAGACCGATCAGAGTCGAAGGGAGACCGATCAGAGTCGAAGGGAAGTGATGATACCATTTTCCTCTATTTTGTGGTGCCAGGAGACGTATATGGCGATTTTAAAGTTCAGAACTTTCTTACCACCAAAGATACGGTCGTCAAGAATCCATATGTATGCTTAAAACATGTAAGACAGCGTGTCATAAAAATCGACATCGAAGCTGCATATTCAGGAGGAGCAGCCGGTACGAATCTGAAGAATTAAATCGAATACCAATCAAGTGGATGAAATTTTGTCTTTTTTAAAAAAAGCATTATACCCGTTCCTTGAGAATTTTTTACAATGGCTCATTCTTTATGAATGAAGCCATCATCATCCACTTACCTTTTAGACGAATAGATAGAGCGGTTTAATCCGTCCTCCCTTCTACTGGGGCATATAGAACTTTATAAAGCTTCCTGTGATCATCATGCGATCTTGTGTGCAGGATTTTGTGATACTATTATCAAAGAGTTTTGTAAAAACGGATAGAGATGAAGAATCCTGTGGAGAACCCAGTGAGAGTCTGATGATGAGACCCAAAACCATATTATTATCACCAGGACAGCTGGCATAGGAAATTATCCTTTCTCATATGTTTGTCATCTGGATGCTTGCCACTTGCGAAAGACCTATCAATTATCATCATCCAGGGCGCCAAAACGTTTACCGGGAGCTAGGATGACAGCTCCACTCTAAAGACATAAATGTCGTTTTAGCCCCATGGTGTGTGCACGGGATGGCAAGCAACCTGTGATTAATGAGATCATATTTGTTATACACTATCATGCAAACCTGATTCAATAATTCATTCCCATGTGCATTTCTTTTTTTCATTCCTAGAAACCGTATATGCATACAACACTCTTACTTTGGTTTAATAAAGCTCCCGTCTTCTTCTACGTCGTAGTTATGCGTTGTGACATTAGCTTGTCTCATTTGGAAAGCTAATGACTTTTTTGTCCATTCAGGTCATTGAATCAGTTTCACATGTGCCCATTCGGTGGCCAAAGATCTTTATTCTTTTGTGAGCCATAACCTTACATCAATAAGTAGTATTCCAACCATGGGCATAACTGACAGCTTGGAGTCTCTTATGGATACCTATGATGAGTTTGCGGCAGAAGTCCACTGGGATCCTGTACCATTCAACCGATATTCGCTCCCATAGTTCATCACAGCTCTTAGCTCGCTCCGGATACCTAGAGAGCCGCCTATCCAATTCTGCCCACATGTGTTCAATAGGGTTGAGGTAAGGGGATTGTGCTGGCCACTCTAGAAGTGTACCTTCCTCTTCTGTCAGATGTACTGACTCCAAATACTTCCTAACAATCTTCGCCGTGTGCTTCGAGTCATTGTCGTGCTGAAAAACGATATCGCTTTTAGTTAGGCCCCAGTCATCAAGCGACATCTGTAGATCCTCCTGGAGTAGTTTGATGTAAAGTTGTGCGTCCATATTATTGTCAATCTTTGCAATGTATCCAGGTCCGTACCATGAGAAGCATGACCACACTTTAACGTTACCACTCCCAAACTTGACAGTGCCTTGCACCGACCTGCGAGTGAGGCGTCCCGGAGTGTCGTCCCAGATCCACTGCACGCCATCAGAGCAGATTCGGTTTATTTTCGATTCACATGTGAAACTGATTCAATGACCTGAATGGACAAAAAAGTCATTAGCTTTCCAAATGAGACAAGCTAATGTCACAACGCATAACTACGACGTAGAAGAAGACGGGAGCTTTATTAAACCAAAGTAAGAGTGTTGTATGCATATACGGTTTCTAGGAATGAAAAAAAAGAAATGCATGATAGTATATTTAGGTAAATAGAGAGAGTTTTCGCAACCTCGTTTTTACATCAAAATTCACATCGGGGAGTGAAAAAAACCTTTAAAAAGCAAAAGTATATTTAAAAGAAATTTTAATAAAAAAAAAAAAAAAAAAAAAAAATTAACACTATAAATTGTAAAATAAAATAAGTAAAAATCTTAAATTTAGCCAAAAAAAATATAAAAAATTGCCAATTCTATATTTTATCATTTTTTACCATAAAAGACGCGACTTTTTAGACTATAGAGGTTATCAACATTAGAAATCTCTATTCTATTAGTCATCAATGCTCTAGCCTAGAGTCATTTAAAGCCGTAGTGTCTACGAGCCTTTACCTCCTGCTATTCCTTTCACCGAAAAAACTCTGGCACACAACAGAAAGCATTCTTCTCTAATGAATACTCCCCCAGAACAAAATGAGACGCATAACTTACCTTCCTTTCAGAGATTGTCGATTGAGGATATATCCCAGACGGATCCTGTGGATGATGTTGAAGAAGCAGGATCAGACTCTGAATCACCTTTATCGGTAAATCTGAACATCGTACGGAAATCTGCGTCAGAAAGTGCTTCCAAATCGATACGATTATTTTGGAGTCGAGGTACCTGGAAGTTAGCAGCACCATCATCATTTATATCCCTTCCATCGAGAAGCTGTTGAGCGTTGACGAGGTTTAAGAGAACGTGAACAAACGTTTATCTGAGGGACATGGAAAATGAGAAATGAGTTCTTTGCGCACTAAAGATTGTCACGTCACAATGACCCAGAAAATGGCACGTGGCTGATTTGAAAAAAATATTTTCTCACACATCGCCTAACCTTAAAATAAAGGATCAATTGCAATTGTCGCTCCTTTCTTTCCTTTCTTTCCTTTGCTTCACTTCATTTTTGCACTCTCTCCCTCCTCCTTTATCACTTTTTTCATATTTCACCCCAGTTTTGCTCCCATCAATTTTGCTCTTTTATTTATTCCAAGCCTTCATCTATTGCCATTCCTTTCCTTTCCTTTCCTTTCCTTTCCTTTCCTTTTTTTTGCCTTACACATTTTTCATTTTTGTTTTCATACAGCGACCACGAGTGTGAAAGAGTATAGAATATACCTTTGCCTATTTAACCATCATTCTCCCTGCATTTCAACCACACTCAGTCCCACTCATCTTAATTTTCAATGGCCACCACAAGGAGCCAAGCACAAAAAAAAATGACTGCAAATAAGCCTGAGGATGCCTCCACACTCAATAAACGAAAAAGAGTAAACCAGCACCCACAACGAAAAAAGCGCGCCATCCCACTGCTGCTGCTGAACTGCGTTGTCGAGGGAGAAGCAACGTCGTTCCCAGTAGAGATTTTCTGCGATAAATCGGTCGGGATGCTCAAGCAAGCCATCAAAGCAGAGAAAGCCAATGCATTTAAGGATATTGACGCTGACCAGCTCACCCTCTACAAGGTCTCCATCCCTGACGAAGACAAGACCGTCGTCGAGTCAGAAATCGAGTCAAAAGAGGCTCTCGCACCCGCGTCAATGGAGCTTTGGGAGATATTTAATTCTGAACTTCCAAGGAAAACTATCCATGTTTTTGTCAAGCCACCACAGCGAGGTATATCCTTGGCTCTTGATGGACTGATTGTTGATATTTCCAGCTGATGAAGCTTGGTTTGTATCTTAAACGGCCATGTGCATAATGTCGCCATTTGGTTTGTGTCTTGATAACTCAACGTTCTTTCTCATTATTCGCTTTTGATACTTAGCTCAGAAAAGAAAACAAGATGGAGATTCTGGTGAGTGCTTTTGGCTGAGAACCTGGTTATTGATCAATTTAGAGTAATGTGCAGTGCAATAAATCAAGAATATTAACTTTGATCACTCTATCTCCTTTATCAGAGTCACCCTCTAAAAAAGCTCGTCCAAGTATAAGTAGTAGAAGTGCTCTTAGGGATGCGATTACAGAAGCAGGGCTTGTAACGAAAGGGATAGTGAATGATAGGCCTGTAATCTCGCCTCTAAACTCGAAAGAGAGGGTCAAGGTGCTTTCGTACATGGGGGAGGAGTTATCAGGAGATAGTATTTACTACAGCATTGTTAGCGTGGCTTGCGAGCTCCGAAATTCTGGTGGTATCAAGGATTCCAAACTATTGACTGCTCCTGAGGGTTGTATCTTCCCTGTTGCCGGAACAAGGCATCTTTATATCAGAGATGAATATAAAAAGCTTTATGACCATATTACATCTACATTCAGTACCCCTCATGGAGCTAGTTTGAACCGACTCTTTGTCACTGGAACGCCTGGAATTGGGAAGTCAGCCTTTTTGGTCTATTTTGCCATCCGCCTCCTTGCAGAGCATGACGAGGAGAATCCACCGATTATTGTTTTCCATGAAAAGAAGAATACCGAATGTTATGCCTACGGAGGAACAACTTGCCAACGTTATGGAGAGAGAGTAGATTTCAAACATTTTCTTGAGCAACCTGAAACGTGGTATTTAGTTGACAGTGGTAACCATCCTCAACCAGATCAAGCCAGGACGATATTTGCGGCATCACCAAAAACTCTCTATGGGCAGTACGATGAATTCACCAAGGAAAATTCACGCAGTAGCTACTATCACATGTCACTCTGGAGTTTGGACGAGCTTAAGGAATGTAGAGCCAATGTAAAGTTTTTTCATCCAGTGGATGAAGAATTTTTGGAGGAGCTTTTTTACAAGTTGGGGGGAGTGCCAAGACAGGTCCTACAGGCTCCAGCCAAAGAACTATTCAAGAATCAAGGAGATATTAAGGGTGCTAGAGACTCTGCGTTTAGCCGCGTCGAAACTGCCATTGAAAAACTCCGGAACCCAGCAGATCTTGTAGCGCTCTTTGCACGAGGAAAAGAAGCGAGTGAATTTAGTGGTCGTTTACTCCATAGAGTCCCCACTTCTGACCACCTCAACTTCCATCTGGTGTGGGCATCTCGTTGGGTTGAATTAAGGGTTGTCGACAAAATAAAAGATGACACTTGGCTCGATGTGTTGGCGAAACTTGTCAAAAGCGAAGAGGATATAGCTAAAGGCCCACTGTTTGAAGTCTATGCTCATCACTTATTTCGATGTGGTGATATTAGATTTCCCTTTAGGGATCTCCAGTCAGGCGAAACAGGATTTCTTGATTTTCCAGCAAACCCAGAAGTGGTGCATATCCGGACTTCAGATGAATTATTAGGGCTCACTCAAGCAGCTGGCAAGTTGTTTGTACCAGAACATTCTAAATTTCCGTGCATTGATTTTGCATTGGGACCCAACAAGCTATTTCAGGTCACAGTATCAGAGAAGCATCCGATCAAGCAAGCACCATTCAAGGAGATAATTGAATGTATTACTGGACCCTGCTTGAAGGGAGACCAATCAAAGTTGAAGGGAGACCGATCAGAGTCGAAGGGAGACCGATCAGAGTCGAAGGGAGACCGATCAGAGTCGAAGGGAGACCGATCAGAGTCGAAGGGAGACCGATCAGAGTCGAAGGGAGACCGATCAGAGTCGAAGGGAGACCGATCAGAGTCGAAGGGAAGTGATGATACCATTTTCCTCTATTTTGTGGTGCCAGGAGACGTATATGGCGATTTTAAAGTTCAGAACTTTCTTACCACCAAAGATACGGTCGTCAAGAATCCATATGTATGCTTAAAACATGTAAGACAGCGTGTCATAAAAATCGACATCGAAGCTGCATATTCAGGAGGAGCAGCCGGTACGAATCTGAAGAATTAAATCGAATACCAATCAAGTGGATGAAATTTTGTCTTTTTTAAAAAAAGCATTATACCCGTTCCTTGAGAATTTTTTACAATGGCTCATTCTTTATGAATGAAGCCATCATCATCCACTTACCTTTTAGACGAATAGATAGAGCGGTTTAATCCGTCCTCCCTTCTACTGGGGCATATAGAACTTTATAAAGCTTCCTGTGATCATCATGCGATCTTGTGTGCAGGATTTTGTGATACTATTATCAAAGAGTTTTGTAAAAACGGATAGAGATGAAGAATCCTGTGGAGAACCCAGTGAGAGTCTGATGATGAGACCCAAAACCATATTATTATCACCAGGACAGCTGGCATAGGAAATTATCCTTTCTCATATGTTTGTCATCTGGATGCTTGCCACTTGCGAAAGACCTATCAATTATCATCATCCAGGGCGCCAAAACGTTTACCGGGAGCTAGGATGACAGCTCCACTCTAAAGACATAAATGTCGTTTTAGCCCCATGGTGTGTGCACGGGATGGCAAGCAACCTGTGATTAATGAGATCATATTTGTTATACACTATCATGCAAACCTGATTCAATAATTCATTCCCATGTGCATTTCTTTTTTTCATTCCTAGAAACCGTATATGCATACAACACTCTTACTTTGGTTTAATAAAGCTCCCGTCTTCTTCTACGTCGTAGTTATGCGTTGTGACATTAGCTTGTCTCATTTGGAAAGCTAATGACTTTTTTGTCCATTCAGGTCATTGAATCAGTTTCACATGTGCCCATTCGGTGGCCAAAGATCTTTATTCTTTTGTGAGCCATAACCTTACATCAATAAGTAGTATTCCAACCATGGGCATAACTGACAGCTTGGAGTCTCTTATGGATACCTATGATGAGTTTGCGGCAGAAGTCCACTGGGATCCTGTACCATTCAACCGATATTCGCTCCCATAGTTCATCACAGCTCTTAGCTCGCTCCGGATACCTAGAGAGCCGCCTATCCAATTCTGCCCACATGTGTTCAATAGGGTTGAGGTAAGGGGATTGTGCTGGCCACTCTAGAAGTGTACCTTCCTCTTCTGTCAGATGTACTGACTCCAAATACTTCCTAACAATCTTCGCCGTGTGCTTCGAGTCATTGTCGTGCTGAAAAACGATATCGCTTTTAGTTAGGCCCCAGTCATCAAGCGACATCTGTAGATCCTCCTGGAGTAGTTTGATGTAAAGTTGTGCGTCCATATTATTGTCAATCTTTGCAATGTATCCAGGTCCGTACCATGAGAAGCATGACCACACTTTAACGTTACCACTCCCAAACTTGACAGTGCCTTGCACCGACCTGCGAGTGAGGCGTCCCGGAGTGTCGTCCCAGATCCACTGCACGCCATCAGAGCAGATTCGGTTTATTTTCGATTCACATGTGAAACTGATTCAATGACCTGAATGGACAAAAAAGTCATTAGCTTTCCAAATGAGACAAGCTAATGTCACAACGCATAACTACGACGTAGAAGAAGACGGGAGCTTTATTAAACCAAAGTAAGAGTGTTGTATGCATATACGGTTTCTAGGAATGAAAAAAAGAAATGCATGATAGTATATTTAGGTAAATAGAGAGTTTTCGCAACCTCGTTTTTACATCAAAATTCACATCGGGGAGTGAAAAAAAACCTTAAAAAGCATCTCTATTTTTGAAATCCAGCCTTGTCATAAATTTGCTTTGTAAAATACAACAAGATTCGTTTTTCTCGTATTTCTACGTCTAGCCAGAATTGCTTAAATTTAGCCAAAAAAAATATAAAAAATTGCCAATTCTATATTTTTATCATTTTTTACCATAAAAGACGCGACTTTTTAGACTATAGAGGTTATCAACATTAGAAATCTCTATTCTATTAGTCATCAATGCTCTAGCCTAGAGTCATTTAAAGCCGTAGTGTCTACGAGCCTTTACCTCCTGCTATTCCTTTCACCGAAAAAACTCTGGCACACAACAGAAAGCATTCTTCTCTAATGAATACTCCCCCAGAACAAAATGAGACGCATAACTTACCTTCCTTTCAGAGATTGTCGATTGAGGATATATCCCAGACGGATCCTGTGGATGATGTTGAAGAAGCAGGATCAGACTCTGAATCACCTTTATCGGTAAATCTGAACATCGTACGGAAATCTGCGTCAGAAAGTGCTTCCAAATCGATACGATTATTTTGGAGTCGAGGTACCTGGAAGTTAGCAGCACCATCATCATTTATATCCCTTCCATCGAGAAGCTGTTGAGCGTTGACGAGGTTTAAGAGAACGTGAACAAACGTTTATCTGAGGGACATGGAAAATGAGAAATGAGTTCTTTGCGCACTAAAGATTGTCACGTCACAATGACCCAGAAAATGGCACGTGGCTGATTTGAAAAAAATATTTTCTCACACATCGCCTAACCTTAAAATAAAGGATCAATTGCAATTGTCGCTCCTTTCTTTCCTTTCTTTCCTTTGCTTCACTTCATTTTTGCACTCTCTCCCTCCTCCTTTATCACTTTTTTCATATTTCACCCCAGTTTTGCTCCCATCAATTTTGCTCTTTTATTTATTCCAAGCCTTCATCTATTGCCATTCCTTTCCTTTCCTTTCCTTTCCTTTCCTTTCCTTTTTTTTGCCTTACACATTTTTCATTTTTGTTTTCATACAGCGACCACGAGTGTGAAAGAGTATAGAATATACCTTTGCCTATTTAACCATCATTCTCCCTGCATTTCAACCACACTCAGTCCCACTCATCTTAATTTTCAATGGCCACCACAAGGAGCCAAGCACAAAAAAAAATGACTGCAAATAAGCCTGAGGATGCCTCCACACTCAATAAACGAAAAAGAGTAAACCAGCACCCACAACGAAAAAAGCGCGCCATCCCACTGCTGCTGCTGAACTGCGTTGTCGAGGGAGAAGCAACGTCGTTCCCAGTAGAGATTTTCTGCGATAAATCGGTCGGGATGCTCAAGCAAGCCATCAAAGCAGAGAAAGCCAATGCATTTAAGGATATTGACGCTGACCAGCTCACCCTCTACAAGGTCTCCATCCCTGACAAAGGCGAGGTCATCTTTGAGTCAGAAATCGAGTCAAAAGAGGCTCTCACAATCGCGTCAATGGAGCTTGGAGACATATTCAATTCTGAACTTCCAAAGGAAACTATCCATGTTTTTGTCAAGCCATCACAGCGAGGTATATCTTTGGCTCTTGATGGACTGATTGTTGATATTTCCAGCTGATGAAGCTTGGTTTATATCTTAAACGGCCATGTGCATAATATCACCATTTGGCTTGTGTCTTGATAACTCAACGTTCTTTCTCATTATTCGCTTTTGATACTTAGCTCAGAAAAGAAAACAAGATGGAGTTTCTGGTGAGTGTTTTTGGCTGAGAACCTGGTTATTGATCATTTTAGAGTGATGTGCAATAAATCAAAAATATTAATTTTGATCACTCTATCTCTTTTATCAGAGTCACCCTCTAAAAAAGCTCGTCCAAGCATGGGAAGCACAGGCCACTCTGGTGATCTTATGGATGCGATTGGAGAAGCAGGGCTTGCAACGAAAGGGATAGTGAATGGTTACCCTACCCTCTCGCTTCTCAACTCGAAAGAGAGGGTCAAGGTGCTTTCGTACATGGGGGGGCTACCAGTAGATGGTCCTTACCACAGTATTTTTAGCGTGGCTCGCGAGCTCCGAAATTCTGGTGGTATCAAGGATTCCAAACTATTGACTGCCCCTGAGGGTTGTATCTTCCCTGTTGCCAGAACAAGGCATCTTTATATCAGAAAAGAATATAAAGAGCTTTATGACCATATTACATCCAGGTTAAGTACCCCTCATAAAACTGGTTTGAACCGAATGTTTGTCACTGGAACACCTGGAATTGGCAAGTCAGCCTTTCTGGTCTATTTTGCCATCCGCCTCCTTGCCGAACACGACGAGGAAAATCCACCGATTATTATTTTCCAAGAGAAGCAGGGTACCAAATGTCATGTTTATGGAGGAACAACTTGCCGACGTAAAGGGGATATAGAAACGTTCCAAGATTTCCTTGCTCGGCCTGAAACGTGGTACTTAGTTGATAGTAGTGAGAAACCTCTACCAGATCAAGCCAAGACGATATTTGCGGCATCACCAAAAACTCTCAATGAGCAGTACGGTGAATTCGCCAAGGAAACTGCACGCTTTAGCTACTATCACATGTCACTCTGGAGTTTGGACGAGCTTAAAGAATGTAGAGCCAATGTAGAGTATTATCATCTAGTGGATGAAGAATTTTTGGAGGAGCTTTTTTACAAGTTGGGGGGAGTGCCAAGACAGGTCCTACAGACCCCAGCCTATTCACTATCCATGAATCAAGAAAATATTGAGAGTGCTAGAGACTCTGCGTTTTCCCGCGTCAATGAGGCCATTAAATCACTCCAGAATCCAGCAGATCTTGTAAGCCTCTTTGCACGAGGAAAAGATGCGAGTGCATTTAGTGGTCGTTTACTCCATAGAGTCCCCACTTCTGACCATCTCGACTTCTACCTGGTGTGGGCATCTCGTTGGGTCGAATCACAGATTATGGAGAAATTAAAAGATAACACTTGGGTCGATGTGTTGGCGAACCTTGTCAAAGGCGGAGAGGATATAGCTAAAGGCCCGGTATTTGAAGTCTATGCTCATCACTTATTTCGACGTGGTGATATTAGATTTCCCTTTAAGGATCTCCAGTCAGGCGAAACAGGATTTCTTGATTTTCCAGCAAATCCAGAAGAGGTGTTTATCCGGACTTCAGATGAATTATCAGGGCTCACTCAAGCAGCTGGCAAGTTGTTTGTACCAGAACATTCTAAATTTCCGTGCATTGATTTTGCATTGGGACCCAACAAGCTATTTCAGGTCACAGTATCAGAGGAACATCCGATCAAGCAAGCACCATTCAAGGAGATAATTGAATATATTACTGGAGAGCAATCAAAGCCGAATGGAAGTGACGATACCATTTTCTTCTATTTTGTGGTGCCAGGAGACGTATATAACGATTTTAAAGTTCAGAACTTTCTTACCACCAAAGATACGGTCGTCAAGAATCCATATGTATGCTTAAAACATGTAAGACAGCGTGTCATAAAAATCGACATCGAAGCTGCATATTCAGGAGGAGCAGCCGGTACGAATCTGAAGAATTAAATCGAATACCAATCAAGTGGATGAAATTTTGTCTTTTTTAAAAAAAGCATTATACCCGTTCCTTGAGAATTTTTTACAATGGCTCATTCTTTATGAATGAAGCCATCATCATCCACTTACCTTTTAGACGAATAGATAGAGCGGTTTAATCCGTCCTCCCTTCTACTGGGGCATATAGAACTTTATAAAGCTTCCTGTGATCATCATGCGATCTTGTGTGCAGGATTTTGTGATACTATTATCAAAGAGTTTTGTAAAAACGGATAGAGATGAAGAATCCTGTGGAGAACCCAGTGAGAGTCTGATGATGAGACCCAAAACCATATTATTATCACCAGGACAGCTGGCATAGGAAATTATCCTTTCTCATATGTTTGTCATCTGGATGCTTGCCACTTGCGAAAGACCTATCAATTATCATCATCCAGGGCGCCAAAACGTTTACCGGGAGCTAGGATGACAGCTCCACTCTAAAGACATAAATGTCGTTTTAGCCCCATGGTGTGTGCACGGGATGGCAAGCAACCTGTGATTAATGAGATCATATTTGTTATACACTATCATGCAAACCTGATTCAATAATTCATTCCCATGTGCATTTCTTTTTTTCATTCCTAGAAACCGTATATGCATACAACACTCTTACTTTGGTTTAATAAAGCTCCCGTCTTCTTCTACGTCGTAGTTATGCGTTGTGACATTAGCTTGTCTCATTTGGAAAGCTAATGACTTTTTTGTCCATTCAGGTCATTGAATCAGTTTCACATGTGCCCATTCGGTGGCCAAAGATCTTTATTCTTTTGTGAGCCATAACCTTACATCAATAAGTAGTATTCCAACCATGGGCATAACTGACAGCTTGGAGTCTCTTATGGATACCTATGATGAGTTTGCGGCAGAAGTCCACTGGGATCCTGTACCATTCAACCGATATTCGCTCCCATAGTTCATCACAGCTCTTAGCTCGCTCCGGATACCTAGAGAGCCGCCTATCCAATTCTGCCCACATGTGTTCAATAGGGTTGAGGTAAGGGGATTGTGCTGGCCACTCTAGAAGTGTACCTTCCTCTTCTGTCAGATGTACTGACTCCAAATACTTCCTAACAATCTTCGCCGTGTGCTTCGAGTCATTGTCGTGCTGAAAAACGATATCGCTTTTAGTTAGGCCCCAGTCATCAAGCGACATCTGTAGATCCTCCTGGAGTAGTTTGATGTAAAGTTGTGCGTCCATATTATTGTCAATCTTTGCAATGTATCCAGGTCCGTACCATGAGAAGCATGACCACACTTTAACGTTACCACTCCCAAACTTGACAGTGCCTTGCACCGACCTGCGAGTGAGGCGTCCCGGAGTGTCGTCCCAGATCCACTGCACGCCATCAGAGCAGATTCGGTTTATTTTCGATTCACATGTGAAACTGATTCAATGACCTGAATGGACAAAAAAGTCATTAGCTTTCCAAATGAGACAAGCTAATGTCACAACGCATAACTACGACGTAGAAGAAGACGGGAGCTTTATTAAACCAAAGTAAGAGTGTTGTATGCATATACGGTTTCTAGGAATGAAAAAAAGAAATGCATGATAGTATATTTAGGTAAATAGAGAGTTTTCGCAACCTCGTTTTTACATCAAAATTCACATCGGGGAGTGAAAAAAAACCTTAAAAAGCATCTCTATTTTTGAAATCCAGCCTTGTCATAAATTTGCTTTGTAAAATACAACAAGATTCGTTTTTCTCGTATTTCTACGTCTAGCCAGAATTGCTTAAATTTAGCCAAAAAAAATATAAAAAATTGCCAATTCTATATTTTTATCATTTTTTACCATAAAAGACGCGACTTTTTAGACTATAGAGGTTATCAACATTAGAAATCTCTATTCTATTAGTCATCAATGCTCTAGCCTAGAGTCATTTAAAGCCGTAGTGTCTACGAGCCTTTACCTCCTGCTATTCCTTTCACCGAAAAAACTCTGGCACACAACAGAAAGCATTCTTCTCTAATGAATACTCCCCCAGAACAAAATGAGACGCATAACTTACCTTCCTTTCAGAGATTGTCGATTGAGGATATATCCCAGACGGATCCTGTGGATGATGTTGAAGAAGCAGGATCAGACTCTGAATCACCTTTATCGGTAAATCTGAACATCGTACGGAAATCTGCGTCAGAAAGTGCTTCCAAATCGATACGATTATTTTGGAGTCGAGGTACCTGGAAGTTAGCAGCACCATCATCATTTATATCCCTTCCATCGAGAAGCTGTTGAGCGTTGACGAGGTTTAAGAGAACGTGAACAAACGTTTATCTGAGGGACATGGAAAATGAGAAATGAGTTCTTTGCGCACTAAAGATTGTCACGTCACAATGACCCAGAAAATGGCACGTGGCTGATTTGAAAAAAATATTTTCTCACACATCGCCTAACCTTAAAATAAAGGATCAATTGCAATTGTCGCTCCTTTCTTTCCTTTCTTTCCTTTGCTTCACTTCATTTTTGCACTCTCTCCCTCCTCCTTTATCACTTTTTTCATATTTCACCCCAGTTTTGCTCCCATCAATTTTGCTCTTTTATTTATTCCAAGCCTTCATCTATTGCCATTCCTTTCCTTTCCTTTCCTTTCCTTTCCTTTCCTTTTTTTTGCCTTACACATTTTTCATTTTTGTTTTCATACAGCGACCACGAGTGTGAAAGAGTATAGAATATACCTTTGCCTATTTAACCATCATTCTCCCTGCATTTCAACCACACTCAGTCCCACTCATCTTAATTTTCAATGGCCACCACAAGGAGCCAAGCACAAAAAAAAATGACTGCAAATAAGCCTGAGGATGCCTCCACACTCAATAAACGAAAAAGAGTAAACCAGCACCCACAACGAAAAAAGCGCGCCATCCCACTGCTGCTGCTGAACTGCGTTGTCGAGGGAGAAGCAACGTCGTTCCCAGTAGAGATTTTCTGCGATAAATCGGTCGGTGAATTCAAGGAGGCCATTAAAGCAAAGAAAGCCAATGCATTTAAGGATATTGACGCTGACCAGCTTATCCTCTACAAGGTCTCCATCCCTGACAAAGGCAAGATCGTCGTTGAGTCAGAAATCGAGTCAAAAGAGGCTCTTACAGTCGCGTCAAGGAAGCTTGGGGACATATTTATTTCCGAACTTCCAGAGGAAACTATCCATGTTTTTGTCAAGCCACCACAGCGAGGTATATCTTTGGCTCTTGATGGACTGATTGTTGATATTTCCAGCTGATGAAGCTTGGTTTATATCTTAAACGGCCATGTGCATAATATCACCATTTGGTTTGTGTCTTGATAACTCAACGTTCTTTCTCATTATTCGCTTTTGATACTTAGCTCAGAAAAGAAAACAAGATGGAGATTCTGGTGAGTGCTTTTGGCCGAGAACCTGGTTATTGATCATTTTAGAGTGATGTGCAATAAATCAAGAATATTAACTTTGATCACTCTATCTCCTTTATCAGAGTCACCCTCTAAAAAAGCTCGTCCAAGTATAAGTAGTAGAAGTGCTCTTAGGGATGCGATTACAGAAGCAGGGCTTGTAACGAAAGGGATAGTGAATGATAGGCCTGTAATCTCGCCTCTAAACTCGAAAGAGAGGGTCAAGGTGCTTTCGTACATGGGGGAGGAGTTATCAGGAGATAGTATTTACTACAGCATTGTTAGCGTGGCTTGCGAGCTCCGAAATTCTGGTGGTATCAAGGATTCCAAACTATTGACTGCTCCTGAGGGTTGTATCTTCCCTGTTGCCGGAACAAGGCATCTTTATATCAGAGATGAATATAAAAAGCTTTATGACCATATTACATCTACATTCAGTACCCCTCATGGAGCTAGTTTGAACCGACTCTTTGTCACTGGAACGCCTGGAATTGGGAAGTCAGCCTTTTTGGTCTATTTTGCCATCCGCCTCCTTGCAGAGCATGACGAGGAGAATCCACCGATTATTGTTTTCCATGAAAAGAAGAATACCGAATGTTATGCCTACGGAGGAACAACTTGCCAACGTTATGGAGAGAGAGTAGATTTCAAACATTTTCTTGAGCAACCTGAAACGTGGTATTTAGTTGACAGTGGTAACCATCCTCAACCAGATCAAGCCAGGACGATATTTGCGGCATCACCAAAAACTCTCTATGGGCAGTACGATGAATTCACCAAGGAAAATTCACGCAGTAGCTACTATCACATGTCACTCTGGAGTTTGGACGAGCTTAAGGAATGTAGAGCCAATGTAAAGTTTTTTCATCCAGTGGATGAAGAATTTTTGGAGGAGCTTTTTTACAAGTTGGGGGGAGTGCCAAGACAGGTCCTACAGGCTCCAGCCAAAGAACTATTCAAGAATCAAGGAGATATTAAGGGTGCTAGAGACTCTGCGTTTAGCCGCGTCGAAACTGCCATTGAAAAACTCCGGAACCCAGCAGATCTTGTAGCGCTCTTTGCACGAGGAAAAGAAGCGAGTGAATTTAGTGGTCGTTTACTCCATAGAGTCCCCACTTCTGACCACCTCAACTTCCATCTGGTGTGGGCATCTCGTTGGGTTGAATTAAGGGTTGTCGACAAAATAAAAGATGACACTTGGCTCGATGTGTTGGCGAAACTTGTCAAAAGCGAAGAGGATATAGCTAAAGGCCCACTGTTTGAAGTCTATGCTCATCACTTATTTCGATGTGGTGATATTAGATTTCCCTTTAGGGATCTCCAGTCAGGCGAAACAGGATTTCTTGATTTTCCAGCAAACCCAGAAGTGGTGCATATCCGGACTTCAGATGAATTATTAGGGCTCACTCAAGCAGCTGGCAAGTTGTTTGTACCAGAACATTCTAAATTTCCGTGCATTGATTTTGCATTGGGACCCAACAAGCTATTTCAGGTCACAGTATCAGAGAAGCATCCGATCAAGCAAGCACCATTCAAGGAGATAATTGAATGTATTACTGGACCCTGCTTGAAGGGAGACCAATCAAAGTTGAAGGGAGACCGATCAGAGTCGAAGGGAGACGATCGAAGGAGACCGATCAGAGTCGAAGGGAGACCGATCAGAGTCGAAGGGAGACCGATCAGAGTCGAAGGGAAGTGATGATACCATTTTCCTCTATTTGTGGTGCCAGGAGACGTATATGGCGATTTTAAAGTTCAGAACTTTCTTACCACCAAAGATACGGTCGTCAAGAATCCATATGTATGCTTAAAACATGTAAGACAGCGTGTCATAAAAATCGACATCGAAGCTGCATATTCAGGAGGAGCAGCCGGTACGAATCTGAAGAATTAAATCGAATACCAATCAAGTGGATGAAATTTTGTCTTTTTTAAAAAAAGCATTATACCCGTTCCTTGAGAATTTTTACAATGGCTCATTCTTTATGAATGAAGCCATCATCATCCACTTACCTTTTAGACGAATAGATAGAGCGGTTTAATCCGTCCTCCTTCTACTGGGCATATAGAACTTTATAAGCTTCCTGTGATCATCATGCGATCTTGTGTGCAGGATTTTGTGATACTATTATCAAAGAGTTTTGTAAAACGGATAGAGATGAAGAATCCTGTGGAGAACCCAGTGAGAGTCTGATGATGAGACCCAAAACCATATTATTATCACCAGGACAGCTGGCATAGGAAATTATCCTTTCTCATATGTTTGTCATCTGGATGCTTGCCACTTGCGAAAGACCTATCAATTATCATCATCCAGGGCGCCAAAACGTTTACCGGGAGCTAGGATGACAGCTCCACTCTAAAGACATAAATGTCGTTTTAGCCCCATGGTGTGTGCACGGGATGGCAAGCAACCTGTGATTAATGAGATCATATTTGTTATACACTATCATGCAAACCTGATTCAATAATTCATTCCCATGTGCATTTCTTTTTTTCATTCCTAGAAACCGTATATGCATACAACACTCTTACTTTGGTTTAATAAAGCTCCCGTCTTCTTCTACGTCGTAGTTATGCGTTGTGACATTAGCTTGTCTCATTTGGAAAGCTAATGACTTTTTTGTCCATTCAGGTCATTGAATCAGTTTCACATGTGCCCATTCGGTGGCCAAAGATCTTTATTCTTTTGTGAGCCATAACCTTACATCAATAAGTAGTATTCCAACCATGGGCATAACTGACAGCTTGGAGTCTCTTATGGATACCTATGATGAGTTTGCGGCAGAAGTCCACTGGGATCCTGTACCATTCAACCGATATTCGCTCCCATAGTTCATCACAGCTCTTAGCTCGCTCCGGATACCTAGAGAGCCGCCTATCCAATTCTGCCCACATGTGTTCAATAGGGTTGAGGTAAGGGGATTGTGCTGGCCACTCTAGAAGTGTACCTTCCTCTTCTGTCAGATGTACTGACTCCAAATACTTCCTAACAATCTTCGCCGTGTGCTTCGAGTCATTGTCGTGCTGAAAAACGATATCGCTTTTAGTTAGGCCCCAGTCATCAAGCGACATCTGTAGATCCTCCTGGAGTAGTTTGATGTAAAGTTGTGCGTCCATATTATTGTCAATCTTTGCAATGTATCCAGGTCCGTACCATGAGAAGCATGACCACACTTTAACGTTACCACTCCCAAACTTGACAGTGCCTTGCACCGACCTGCGAGTGAGGCGTCCCGGAGTGTCGTCCCAGATCCACTGCACGCCATCAGAGCAGATTCGGTTTATTTTCGATTCACATGTGAAACTGATTCAATGACCTGAATGGACAAAAAAGTCATTAGCTTTCCAAATGAGACAAGCTAATGTCACAACGCATAACTACGACGTAGAAGAAGACGGGAGCTTTATTAAACCAAAGTAAGAGTGTTGTATGCATATACGGTTTCTAGGAATGAAAAAAAGAAATGCATGATAGTATATTTAGGTAAATAGAGAGTTTTCGCAACCTCGTTTTTACATCAAAATTCACATCGGGGAGTGAAAAAAAACCTTAAAAAGCATCTCTATTTTTGAAATCCAGCCTTGTCATAAATTTGCTTTGTAAAATACAACAAGATTCGTTTTTCTCGTATTTCTACGTCTAGCCAGAATTGCTTAAATTTAGCCAAAAAAAATATAAAAAATTGCCAATTCTATATTTTTATCATTTTTTACCATAAAAGACGCGACTTTTTAGACTATAGAGGTTATCAACATTAGAAATCTCTATTCTATTAGTCATCAATGCTCTAGCCTAGAGTCATTTAAAGCCGTAGTGTCTACGAGCCTTTACCTCCTGCTATTCCTTTCACCGAAAAAACTCTGGCACACAACAGAAAGCATTCTTCTCTAATGAATACTCCCCCAGAACAAAATGAGACGCATAACTTACCTTCCTTTCAGAGATTGTCGATTGAGGATATATCCCAGACGGATCCTGTGGATGATGTTGAAGAAGCAGGATCAGACTCTGAATCACCTTTATCGGTAAATCTGAACATCGTACGGAAATCTGCGTCAGAAAGTGCTTCCAAATCGATACGATTATTTTGGAGTCGAGGTACCTGGAAGTTAGCAGCACCATCATCATTTATATCCCTTCCATCGAGAAGCTGTTGAGCGTTGACGAGGTTTAAGAGAACGGGTGCAATGTGGACGCTTTACATGGTAATATATTTTTTTTTTTTAATTCGAAGTATTTATTTTAAAATCAGTCACAGCGTTAAGAAGAACATGGAAAAGTCGTTCTGTATATTACCAATGGCGAAAATAAAAATGGTCATTTTTCAGAAACACATCAAACTCTTTCAAGTTCATTCTCAGCTGATGTAAATCCTTGATGTAAACTTGGTTGCGAAAACTCTCTAATGAATAGGCGTCATTTACGACAAATTAAGGATCCTTATTTCCCATAAAAATTCCCTCCAATAAAGGATCGTTATTTTTTCCATCTGACATACTTCGAAAAAAACACGAAGATGCATACTTCTAGTTTGTTAATAAGCTTTTAACTTCCATCAAAAGAGCGGAGCGCTTGATTCTTTGAAAAGTAAAAATCGTTACCTTTTAAGTATGGTCTCAAAAATAAGCAAAGATAGAGTATTTTGATCAAAGGAAAAAAAAAGAAAAAAAAAAAAGCAATGGTCTTATTTAGTGGCTTTTTTTTTATAGAAATGATGACATACGACTCTTGATATCCATCATCAATGGCCATTGATGATCATCATGTTCGTAATGATCCCATAACCTTTTTTTTTTTTTTTTTTTAGCTTAAACATTTGGACTTTTTTTAAGTGACAAGTGTGTGGCTGAAATGGGGCAATCTAATTGGCTGTTACACTAGATTCGAGATATCCAAGTCGCGACTAAATTCGTAGCGCATACCTATTACGGCCATGACATGGAACGGGTCTAAATAAAGAACCGATCCCCTCGATCCATGCAACAGTCCATCCATGGATCAACTCTAATTATTATACAGTGTCCCCATCTCCTCCCTTACCCTTACAAATGAGAATAAACAAAACAAAGAGAATAGCACAGCTTATAGCTTATTGGCTTAAGAGCTTGGTTCTACAGCCATATCCATGTCTAGTTTATACCGGTTATACATGTAGCCCTTATTCCTTTATTGTCTTGTGCGTCGGAGTTACGTTGATCCACCCTCATTTCTATTCTACACATGTTACACTATGCAATTGGTCCCTCCACTAGGTCCAAATACTCCAATTCGCAAATCTTTACCCTTCCAGGGGGAACCAATATATAAGATCCATCGAACCATCCGCTTTCTCATTTTCTCAAGAATTTTATTTTCTTCCTCCCCTTTCGAAAACAATTCAGACTTCATTCTGATCACTCGCATCTACATTCCACACATTCTCCTCTCCTTCTCTCTCATTCATTCTCTTCATTCATTTCTCTTGACTGAAACAGAAACACTCCCTCCACCCCTATTTTACTATTTTATTGTATTTATCTATTTAATCAAGTGTTACTTTTATGTCCTCACAAAAATTTGTAAGTTTGACAGCATTCCACAACTGAGACAATTCTTGAGAAACAATTTTTAATCTGATTTGATCTGTCCCTCTTTCTCTCTCTCTCTCTCTCTCTCTTCTTTGTCCCTTCAAAAAACTAAATAGGATGGCGATGGCACGGCCATAAATCCAAATGCCCATTCAACCAACGATCTAGAGAACCAGACTGAGACTGATCGATGTGCAACACTAAACGAATCTGCTTCTGCCTCTGCCTCGATCTCAACTGTAAATAAAAATGTTCTCAACACAGCAACCACAGCAACCACAACAAGAAACGACATGGATGTAGACTTGGATAATAATAGTAATAATGCTACAGTCAGTCGTTTCACCCGTTTAAGAAGCTCTCACAACTTTTTAACCTTCACCGTCGGTCTGGCGATCTTTGTCGACATGGTCTGCTATGGTATCATCATGCCCTTGACCCCCTTTATTGTCGAACGTTTGGGCCTTAAATCAACAGCCAATGGTGCCTTGATTGCTTGTTTTGCTGTTGGAGTCTTGATCTCTTCACCCATTGCAGGTATCATTTCAGACAAAATGGCAAACAGACGCACTCCAATGATCGTTGGTTTGGTCGGACTGTTGCTTGCTACAATTCTCTTCATGGAGGGTATGGATCATTTCTGGGTAAGTTTGAACTTTCTCTTCTGTTTGTTGGCATCACACCTCCCTCTGCAAATTGTGATTGAATTAGTTGATATGGGTAGATACTTACTCTTCCCTGTTTCTCTTATTTTATTTATATATAAAAAACAGTTATTATTGATCTCCCGCTTTTGTGCTGGTGTAGCAGGAGGTACAATGATGACTTTAGGTCTTGCTCTACTCTCAGATACCTTTCCTTCTAATCAACTGGGTCAGGAGATGGGAAAAGTGATGATTGGTCAATCTCTGGGTCTGATGGTGGGACCACCCGTTGGAGGACTTCTTCAGGATAATGTGGGTGATAAAGCCCCTTACGTCTTCTGTATTGTCCTCATTGTTATCGATCTGGTCTGTCGTTTGTTGATTATCGAACCAAGAACTGCCAAAGTCAAAGCCATTCGAGAATTTCAGAAGCAACAGAAGCAGCAGCAGCAACAGCAACAACAGCAGCAACCAGCAACCGGTATTGTCGGTTCATTGGAGTCCTCCCCTTCTACGCCTGCTTCCGCACCTACCGCTGCCAAGGAGACAACTATTCTTGCTCTTTTGAGCAATTCGCGCCTACTCACTAGCTTGGCTATCGGCTTCACTCAAGCTTTTCTTATTGCTGGTATGTGTTTTTTTTTTTGTTTTTTTTTCTACAACCCTACATGAGGATCTGAAAAGTAGAGAATCAAACTTAACAGAGTATTATTATTATTATTATTATTCTTTCTTTCTTTTTTTTATAGCGCTTGAGCCAGTGCTGCCACTCTTCCTTGCAGATAAATTCGGCTTGTCCAAGACCAAGATTGGTATCATTTTCCTTGCCTTCAGTCTCCCATCGTTTATTTCACCGGTTGCGGGCTGGTTCTCTGATAAACATGGTGCGAAGATCATGTCCAGTGTCGCTATTGCGATCTGTGTAGTTCTTGTGGCAGTCCTTGGAATTCCTGGAATGCCCCTTTGGGCCATGATCATATTCTTGGTGGGAATCGGTGGTATGTGTGCCATCTTTTTGACTCCAATCATGGCGGAGGTCTCTGCAGTGGTCCGAGTGACGGGAGATGGGGATGGATTCGCTAGAGCCTTTTCAATACTTAATATGTGTTTCTCTTTGGGAATGGTTGTTGGACCCTTGTTGGGAGCTTTGATCTATCAGGAGACTAGTATGTTCTGGACTTGTATCTTGATCGCTGCTGTGACGCTTTTGTTGTTGCCCTTTGTAGTCTTGTATATGGGTGGTAAGGCACAGAAATTGAGAGATCAGGAACAATATGAAAGGGATATGCAAGCAGAGGATATGGTCCTGAATAAGATTCACAACCAAGGCACACTTCAAGAGATTCAGCTGGAACAGAAGCTGTGAAAGAAAAAAAAAAAAAAAAAAAACTCTTTACTCTCTCCTTTGTATTTTTTCTAGAACCACTCATAGTTGCTTTAAATATGTGTATACCCAAACACTCTACAATTTAATAAAAAAATGTATCGTGGAATTCATTTAATGTTCTCTCGCAATATTAAAAAAATTTTGGTGGCGATGAATGACTGCTTTTTACTTGCCTAAAGCCACATGCACGTGAGATTTGTTGTTGTTGTTGTTATTTTTTTTTTTTTTTCTAAAGCCTTGACAAAACACACCAAAGTGTTCCCCCCTCTCCATTTACAAAAACCTTTCCACTTTTTTTTTTTTTTTTTTTTTTTTTTTCTTCACATCCCCTTCATCCTTAACACCCGAATAACCAACTAGCCATGGGAAAGCTTCAAAAGAAGGGAAAGGCCGGAGCCGCCGTCAATTATATCACCCGTAACCAGGCTCTGAAAAAGCTTCAGGTTACTCTGGCTGATTTTCGGTAGGGAAGAGAGGAAAAGAAAAGACAGAAAGGAAAAGGAGGGGGAAAACAATTGCTTGCACTTATTTTATAATTTCTTTGCATTCTACCTCTTAATTATCATGTCATTATTTATCTCATTTTTCTTATTTGTATTCTCCATATCCTCAACTTTTTTTTTTTTTTTTTTTTTTTTTTCCCTGGATTTAATATGTAGCCATGGTTTCTACAATCTATTAGCTGATAATATCTCCCTAACTCGCGTTTTTTTTTTTATATATTTTATTTTATTTTTTTTAAAGTCGTCTCTGTATCTTGAAAGGAATTTATCCTCGGGAACCTAAAAACAAAAAGAAGGCCAACAAGGGCTCGACCGCTCCAGCGACATTTTACTATGCAAAGGATATTCAATATTTGATGCATGAACCCATCCTGAGCAAGTTCCGTGAATACAAGACCTTTGCCAAGAAGATGGCCAAGGTCATGTCCAAGGGTCAATACAGCACTGCAAAGACCTTGGCAGAGAACAAACCCATCTATACGTTGGATCATATCATCAAGGAACGTTACCCCACTTTTACAGATGCTCTCCGTGATCTGGATGATGCTCTCTGCATGGTCTTCTTATTCGCTACCATGCCCAAAACCGAAAAGATCAAAGCAGAGACCATTGAGAACTGTCAACGTCTCGCAGCAGAATTCCAACACTATGTACTACACACCAGGAGTTTACGTAAGGTCTTCTTGTCCATCAAAGGAATCTATTATCAAGCCGAGATCAAAGGTCAGACCATCAACTGGCTTGTCCCGTATCAATTTTCTCAGGATGTAAGTTTTTTATTTATTTATTTATTATTATTATTATTATTATTTTATTTAATATGTCTTAAGGAACCTTGGTTTATTATCTGTATTATTCTCAGCAACAGAAAGAAAAGCAAAAAAAAAAAAAAATATATATATATATATATATATATATATATAAACGATTCTAATCATTTTTCAACTACCTTGCTTAATTGATTTTATTATAACACCCCAAAAATAGGTCCCAACAGATGTCGACTTCCGTGTCATGTTGACATTCTTGGAGTTTTACCAAACCCTGTGTGGATTCGTCAACTTTAAATTATATTCGGATGTCAACCTTGTCTATCCTCCTGCATTGGATCTCAAGTTGGATGAAGGCGGTGCAGGAATGAACGCCTTGATTATCGAATCCACACAGTCGGCTGCCAACATTGCAAAGACTTTAAATGTACCCGAAGCTTCTATTTCTTCATCATCATCTTCATTATCATCATCATTATCCAAGGAAGAAAAACAACGTCTGGAAGAATCAGAAAAACGTCTCAAGACCCTCTCCAATAAGATTGCACATATTCAAGAATCCAACTCATATGAGACCACAAATGGAAATTCATCATCAAGTAAAAACAATAACGATAATGATAACGATAACGACAACGAGGATACCATGGACGAATTCCCAGCACCACTTCCTAATCTGGACGGGTCTTCCTCCGATACTGTCACCTTTTCCGATATTCAGAAAGCGTCTCAACATTTGACTCAATTCCAATCTCTCTTCAGTCAATGTTACATCTTCCTATCCCGTGAGGTCCCTCGCTACTCACTCGAGTTTATTCTTCGTGCCTGTGGAGGACATGTGGGCTGGGATCCTGTTCTGGGGGAGGGCTCGCCTTTTAAGGAGAATGATGACAGAATCACCCATCAAATTAGCGATCGTCCCACACAGGGACATCGGTTCTTGAACCGTCATTATGTTCAACCCCAATGGGCTTATGATTCCATCAACGCTGGTAAAATCCTAGCAGCAGATCCTTATCATGTCGGCAAGACCTTGCCTCCTCATTTGTCACCCTTTGTGGAGGCCAAGGAAGGTGATTACATTCCTGATCAGAATCAATTCGAAGGTCAAACCGAAGATCTGGAGATTGAGAGTGCTGAGGAGGATGAAGAAGAGGAGGATGAAGAAGAGGAGGATGAGGATGAAGATGAAGACGAAGACGAAGAAGGAGAGGAGGAAGAAGAAGAGGAAGATACCGAGGTAATATATAAACATATGTTGCTGAATGTGCAATATGTATACTCACGGACTTTTTTTTTTTTTTTTTTTTTTTTTTTGCAAAAAAAGAAAAGGACTAATTTTTTTTTTTTTTTTTTTTTTTTTTTTTTTCATTATTATTGACTAATGCCAAATCTTTTAGCATAAGGATCTCCATCAAAGGGAGTTGGAGGCTGAAGCTAAAGGTGTTGCCTTTACAGAGTTTGAGGCCAAGGAAAACAAGAAGAATGCCAAGAAGACCAAGGCTGTTACTGCTGCTGCTGATGTGGCACCCGTAACACGATCTGCTGGCAAGAAGCGTACTGCTGCAGAGGCTGAAGAAGCCGAGGCAAAGGAGTTGGCCAAGATCATGATGACCAATAAGCAACAGAAATTGTACAACAAGATCCAATATGGCAAGAACAAGAAGGCTGCTGAGGTCGAGAAGTTGACCAAGAAGAAGGAGCAATTGGCCAAGGAAGCCAAGGCCGCCAATAAGAAGGCCAGGAAGTAAAATAAAAATTACATTATATACATTTACATTTACATTTACATTAACATTACATTACAATACTTAAAAGCAAAAAAACCAAAAGATTTTTTCTTTCTCTCCTCATAAACTCACTATTCATTTTGCATAGCAGCTTCTGTCTCTCTCTCTCTCTCTCTCTCTCTCTCTCTCTCTCTCTCTTTTTCTTATTTTCCACACATAGGTTTAGAAATAATTAAAATAAAGGCAAAAGTAATAATAATAATAATAATAATAATAATAATAATAGATATAGATAGGATTGACCTGCGCTCATGATGGTAACGCGACGTCTCAACAGACATGGCTTAATCACACTACTGCCTCAACGTTACGCTCACGTAGTTCACCACTAGAGATTAAATTGTCATCTTCGTTTCCTTCCATTCCGTTTGCTTTGAACGCTGCGGCGACTATACCTGCGCGTTCTATTCCACAACACATTTGTACGGAACTTACACTACCTTCTATTTCCTTTTATCCAAACCGTTACAAGGTGAGTGCAGGCAACCAGGACCAAGGGCACACTGACATTTTTATTTTATAAAAAAAAAAAAAAAGGAAATAAAAGTACACAGAAAGGAGTGCTTGTAGCTTCTTTCTGGGTATGGAACCTATTTAGCAAGATTATAACCTACACAAACTCATAGTGGAAAATTGTGAAAGTTCGGTCTAATTCAATGTTCCGTGATTATTCAATTGGTTAAAGATAGTTTTAAAAGGTTATTGGCTCATGAATCGATTTTAAACATCGCTAGTAGCTATTTTTCCTGAGAAGTCTTTGTTGATCATGGATGTTGGCAATGATGGCAATACTTCTCAATAAAAGGATACATCGAAACAGCGCTTGCAAAGCTCTCCCACAAATTGCTGCAATATATCGTTTATTGACATGTCTTTCAACACTCACTACTGTTGCTTCACCAACATTGGTTTCTTATCCGCCCTATCAGACGAGCCTGATTGCTCATGTGCTCGCTTGATGCCTTACACACTATCGAGAAAGTCAACCACTCCTCCTGGAAGAAGACTCTGCATATTGCTCCTATCAATAATCATAAGGAGTTGCATCGATGGTATGTCGTCATCCTTGAGGACTTGATTGCCATCGGCTCCACAATCGGGCTCTGTACGCCAAAGACTATCATCCCAGCTCTCTCGAGGTGTTTTTACAACCATAGGGTGAACGTAGATCAAGCCAAAGTACTTTCCGCCAGGGCAGTATGAGGCCAAATTCGGAAGATGATGCTTGAGTTTGCTCTCATGTATCGTCAACCGTGCCTCCTCTACTTTTCCTGGAGAAATATCTTGAGAGAGCTTCGTCTGGACAAACACAGGGTAGAGCTGATCATCAATTCGTAGAACAAAGACTATATCCGGTCCCGAAAGAGACGACTCTGGGTAGTAAAAAGGCGGTACCGCAGAGCCACCCCACATCGAGCTATGCTTGTAGTGTGCCTCTAAAAAATCGCCCATAGTCAGAGCCTCCATGTATCGAACCCTCCAATCATAATCTTCCCATCCGACAATCGTTGCTTTATGTTTGAACAAATGCCTGAGAAAAGCAACAGGCTCAAATTCAGGGATAGGGCTTTTAAGTTTTGGCGTAGGTTGATGCTTAGCAGCCTTGGGGATCGAGAATAATTCTTGCTTGAGCTGTTTATTATGGAAAGCGTAAACCAGATCCAAGGGTGCGTGCAGCTCAAAGATCCTTTCTTCAGGTTGTCGACCCTGTAAGTCTTGATACTATTCCCTGAAGTGCACATAGAAGTCATAGTCCTCATGCTTGATAAAGTTGTAGGCAGCCTGGAATATAAATGGCTCATCAATAACCGTGTAGAATGACTTCCCAAAAACCGTGCTGGTAGCTACATTGCGGAGACAGCCGAAAGCGCTCTCAACCAAGATCGGCTTCTCTCCTTGTAAGCTCCATGGCAGTCCCAGAGAGGCTCGATAAACAATAGTTTGCTTGAGGACGTGCTTGAGTTCGACAGCATCCCCGAACCTGATTGGATCCTTCGCAACTTTGTCGATCGTCCTTTTGATAGCTGAGCAAATATCCCCAGGCATGTGAAGTTGCTTAGGATAGTTTACCAAAGATCGAACTCGGCCTTCAATAGCTTCTTTCCAGTATGATGGAGATCCGGTAGTGATGATATCCTCGATTGTCGTAATGATTGGACGGTATCGGCCTCGAAGGCTGAAAAACAACTCCTGGGCAGCTGCCTCTGGTATTAATGTATGAAGCATCACCTTGTCGTCCTCGTTCATCATGTTTCCAAGACTGTTGATGTACAGAGCCACCTGGCCCACTGATTCCCAGCCTGGGAAGTCCATAATTCAGTATTCGATATGACCAAAGTATTTTGAAGTGCTCGAGCTTCCTAATACTTCAATCTCATCTTCACTGATGGCTGCGCCACATGTCACCACGCAGTAGTCTTGTCTACTTCGTGATATGTTCCTAAGCCCATAAATAATAGGTGAGAGAATCGGCCTAGGAGTTCTGGAATCCGCGTGCGACACAAAGCATTCTCTTCCATGATCATTCAGGGCTTGCGCTTCATCAAGGACAACGAGAAGCTTGTTCGTTGGAGAATTAGAGGCAAGTGAGGAGATCGGCCTTTAACCTGAGTAAACCGACCATGTAATAGGTACTCCAAGCTTATGAGAACGATAACCGGTCTCTGGTCATGATAGGCGCGTAGTATAGCCGTGAAAACATCGTCAAAGACATCTGATACATCGGTGTTAAAGGCTCCTGGGCACATTTGGAGCAACATCCAACGCTCGCAAGTAAATGAATCATTGCAGCCGATACTCAGACAGTAATGCAGAACCATAAGACGCGAAATAAGTAAACAGTTTGTAATCGCCTGGATATTGGGGCCATTCTGAACCTTATCGGACGAAAGGTACTGCTTCGACCTCTTCATTGCTGACTTGAACAAAGTAACAACGTCCATTGAACCTCTGTCCGACTGACTGCCATTAAAGTAGAACCCCCCAGTTCTGTGCAAGCATTTCCACGACTGCTCTCGCCTTTCCACATCCACTCTCGCCGAAAAAAGTGATAATGTCGTTATTCTGAAACCTGCTGATCGTATCTAGCGCTGTTACAGAAGGAGGTGTCGTTATCGTCTCATGTGGTTTTCTTGGATGTATGAGATAGAGAGCAGGCTGAGGTAACTCAGGGCTGAAATATCTTGATCGGAGCCAGGCCCGTGGTAAGCCTTTGACACAACAGTCTGCGTCAGGGAGCTTAATGTCACCCTTCACGTATGAATGAAGGAAACGTGAAATTGGAGTGTCCGCATGGAAGACCTTCTTCTCGATATTCTCTAGTTCCCTATTGACTACAATGAATGCAAGATATTAACCGCAAATCCATACCAAAACCGGATTGCGGTCTTGAAAGGATAGTGCCATCAACTTACATGCTTCTTGCACTAGCCTTGGCGGCCCTGGCGCTGCTTTTTGAGTAGGTTGCTCTGAAGGGTAACCCGAAGAGGAACATGAAGGTAATTAGAAGCGGCATCACTATAATCAGTAATGTTAATCAACAACATCATGCAAAAAATTTAGAGAGAGCATATCAGTTGATCCCTTACCTGCTGATGGACGCTGAACAATGACGTGAATAGTCTTCTCGGGCAGAGGTGATGTGCCAAATACCTTGGAGACCTTGCTTGATCCTCTGGTGAGTGACTCCTTTGATCCAACATTGGTGAGATTGACTGTGGTGCCTTCACCAGGGACCGAGACCTTATGAAGGATGAGTTCGTAGGCATTAATACCCTGAAAAGCGTCTTTTTTCTCCTTGATTGCCTTTTTGAGGTGGCTGATAGTCTTCTGGGGATTTATGTCCACTGGGAATGCGGTAGACTCCCCGTTAGGGATGCAAAGGAGTGAAATTTTGTCCATCATCGGTGTGATTAATAGACAAAAAAGTGAGTTGGCTGGTGAAAGTAGAAAGGAAGATCAAATACAGTCGTGTGGCCTTCAAAAGGAAGGAAGGAGAAGAGTAATGAGGGTGATAAAAGCTAAAAGTGAGCAAGGTAATATAAAGAGAACTAATGTAGAGAGAGCCATGCCGACAGATCTGCTCCTATTATACCGATATTTCATTTCAGCCGCTGTCAATCCAGACGTAACATGCATTTGCCACCAGCCGTTTCTTATTACGTAAATATTAAATATTTGTGACTGTACACATCTGATAGACAGGATTATTTTTTACCCTGTCACTGAATAAATAGCGATAAGGGCAATCGTGTCTTCTTTTCATGCATGCTCACTAGCTTTGACAGCGATCCGTTTTTTCTTCTTTTTTATATGGAAAAATGCTGGCATTATATCAATTATTGGCGTCGCTTGTAGAAAGGGTAGATCGAGGAAGTCAATTATCAAAGAAGCTGCATGATACCTTGTTTATTTTTCTTTTTCTTTTTATTTTTTTGACTGTAATTTAATATAGAGAAGATGTTCAATGTGCTCTTTATTCAAAGGTTCAGACCATTGGACACATTTGCACTTTGGGCTACACTTTCTATAGGACCTGTAACAGGCGTGCCGACCTTCCGAGGAGCAATGACTTTTTTTATAGACGCAGTTTTACCTCCGCTTTTTCTTGAAGCTGCGGATATTTTCCGATTGGCTGACTTTTTCATCAAAGAAAGTCTCCATGTTCAGGAGATCAATATAGACAAGGACATCGTTTCCATCCACACAGCTTTCACACTTGGAAGCACCAAATGGATGCGCGGGGTGCCATCATGGGAAGTGACAATCCCACTGGACGACAGAACTCGAGTCAATCTGGATTGGTGGACAAACCAACTCAAGGAGTGGAACGGAACATCATGGATTCAATCGCCAGCTCAAATGGACGTGTACACAGACGCCTCCGGCCAAGGTTGGGGGATTGTCATAGGATAACGCACTTGGATAGGGCTATGGCCACCAGACATACCTCACCAATACATCAATCTAAAAGAATTACTAGCCATGTACTACGCAGCCACTCTTCCTCAAACACAAGGAAGAATGCTCAGCCTAGTAATCGACAACACAACCACCACCGCTTACATCAACCGGTTCGGCGGAACTCGCTCACAACCTCTGATTGATCTGGCGGACAAAATTTGGAAGTATTGTCTAGCAACAGACATGAGACCCAGGACCACATACGTGCCATCGGTATTCAATCCAGCAGGTGCACCATCGCACCGGATGCAAGCACGGCTCGAATGGAGGCTGGGCTCGTCAATCTAGACCAGCAGTGGGGCCCCCACCTTATCGCCCAACAATCAGCTTCATCGGTTCATGACATGGAAACCTCATCCTTTGACGGTGGACTTCGACACGTTGAGACACAAGTGGAGCCACTTGCGCAATCTTTACATCTGTCCTCCATGGAACTTACTTTCGCCTTTATACATCTTTTTTTTATTTTTGATTTTTGATTTTTTTGCAATAAAAAAAGATTGTGCAATTACGAAATTGATGGACTTTACTTTAAGGAACAGCGAGAAATAATCTATGGCCAAAAGTATAATTCATTCGATCAAATAGAACCAAGTGTTTCAAACAGTACCAGGACACCTTGGTTTTCGATTTACGCCCTTCAATCAAAAAGGGCCAAAGCCGCGTTCACTTTAAGGGCCTCTGACAGTGCCAGACTTTCTTCTTCACCAACTAAATTGTCCCACAAGTCCAAACTGGTCAAGGTTGTGTTAATCCTGAGTGCCTCTAGAAACGCCAGAGCTCCTTCTTTCTTAATTAGGTTTTGGCTCAAGCCCAAAATGGTCAAAGTAGTGTTAACCTTGAGCGCCTCTGAGAGTGCCAGAGCTCCTTCATTCCTTACTCCGTTACCTCCCAAATTCAAATCTGTCAATACTTTGTTGGTCTTGAGCGCCTCTGATAGCGCCAGAATTCCTTCCTTCTCAAGTGAGTTGTCGTGCAGGTCCAAAAAAGCCAACCCCGTATTGACCTTGAGCGCTTCTGCCAGCGTTAGAGCACCTTCCCTCCCAATCGAGTTGCCACGCAAGCCCAAAGTGACCAAAGTCGTGTTACTCTTGAGCGCCTCCAACAGTACCACAGCCCCTTTCTCCTCAATCAAGTTCCAGTTCAAGTTCAAAGTAGTTAACGTGGTATTAATCTTGAGTGCCTTTGAGAGTGCCAGAGCTCCTTTATGTCCAATTGAGTTCTCGCGCAAGCTCAAAGAGGTCAGAGCTGTGTTAGTCTTTAGCGCTTCTGATAGCGCCAGGGCCCCTTTATCCCCAATTGAGTTGCCCTCCAAGTCCAAGACGAGCAAAGTCGTATTGGTCTTGAGTGAATTCACAAGTACTCGAAAATCATTAGCTTCAACTCCTTGAGGTTCCATCTCAAAGGATAACTTATGAAGGTGCGATGCGCTTCTAGGCTCTAAACGAGAGAGCTCTATGAGGTCCGGTGAGAGGGCAATATGAATCACCCTCATACTGTTAAGCTCAATTATACGAATAAGTGCTTCATATCGTGTGGATCTTGGAACTGCATTCCCGCTGCTGCTTTCTTGAGATAGTCCAAGTTCAAGTCGTAGGATTGATATACCCGACACCTTCAATGCTCTCTCAAGTGCTTCAAGGGTAGCTTCGGACCAATCCCAGTTGAGTGTGATATCCAACTCATAAACACATCTTGCATTGGCCAGAGCATTGAGGAATACTTTAGCTCTAGTACTAGACTCCAATTTGACCATCGCTTTGCCAAGATGCATGTTGTATTTGCCTCCATTCAGAGCAATTTCACATAAGAGTGCTTTCTGCCCTTTCTCTCTATAATCCAAGTGAAAGTGGTCGGCACAAATCCATCTAACATGCCCCACTTCAGTTGTAGTCCTGTACAAGTTACAAATTTGTCTGTATTTATCACTGGTTTGAAGGAATGTGCCCAGCTGGCGAAGGTCTGCTCCTTCAAGCACCTCATAGTCATCAAATGTGTTGATGTTAATCAAGGCCGGATACTCAGCAGAGAGTGCTTTCATGTAGTCGAGCGATTTATCGATACCGGCGTTGGTCAGATTTGGGATAGGTCTCAGAGAAGTGGGCGAGAGCATCCTCAACTTGAGCCACTCTAAAAGGATCACCATGTGCTTTCCATACTTGCGGAAGAACTCCATGCTGTATTGGATCTCATATTCTTCATGTTTGACAATATGGATTTGGTCGTGGCTGTCTTTTCTTGTCTTTATGGAGTGGTCTCCATATTCACAAAGAAAATAGAGGCGGACCTTGTTCCTCAAGACATTCGTTGGATCCCATTTGGTGCTGTCGACGGGCAAAATGATAAATAGTCGAGAAAGTGGATATTCATACAGCTCATAGTTCTGGGCAAGGATAGCTTCAGCATGCTTTTGAAGGATGGTAGCCCTGTCGGGAGCTTGATTAGCATGCTCCTGAATGATGGTGGGCCTGCTAAGAGCTTGGTGTTGCAAATTAATGATCTTTTCATCTTTTTCTTTGGATTCCAGTCGCAGCTTGAGCACCTCTAGTTGCAGCTTAGTTACTTTATCATTCTCCTTAGCCTTCAGTCGCAAGCTATGCATCTCTGATTGCAATTTAAGCATCCCTTCGTCTCTCTTTTTGACATACAGTAGTAAGATTTCAATCTGCTCAAGGTCAGATTTGGTCATTCCTTTTTGCGTATTTTCGTGAGTAACAAGAGATGAGCTGAAAGATTGAATCAAGACTGATAATGATTGAAGAAGCTCCTGAGAGGCCAGATATACTGACTTCTTCAAGGTAGGCAAACTGATAGTGGTGTCGCTGCCACTGTTACTGTCGCTGTTGAGGCTATTATTAATGTTGCAGGGCTTTGGTCCTTCTGCAACGACGTCCAGGACCTTGTCAGGATAAAAGGCAATGCGCAGAGGATCGATTCTAATAGAAGAATAAAAGACATGCTAGATTGGTCTCTCGCTTTTTTTTTTTTTTTAGAGTAATTGAAAAGGTATCACGATAAAACAACATACCTGTTGCCACTGCCATCTACTAGGAAAGGGATGAGGCTCCCATCCAACATGAATCGATGTGCATCTGGAAACACATTTCGAATGTCTTGCAAAGTCACGTAGAATGACGAGTTGCTGCCATTGCTTCTGGAAGTAGGTGCAATTCTGACGCAAACTTTTTCAATGATGTCGCTGTTGGCCTTTCGGAGTTGTTGGAACTGATCTTTCATCATTTTCATTGAAGGGAATGCATCCGACAATCTCATCAAGGAACGCGGGCAATGAAGAGAGGCGTTATTTCAGTTGGTGTAACAACGAATCATCGTCAGTGCGTCAATTTTTTTTTGGTTTCCTTTTTAGTTCGTCAATCACTGCCGGTGGTCACGTAGTCTG
Organism: Lobosporangium transversale; assembly: GCF_002105155.1. Classification (NCBI taxonomy): domain Eukaryota; kingdom Fungi; phylum Mortierellomycota; class Mortierellomycetes; order Mortierellales; family Mortierellaceae; genus Lobosporangium; species Lobosporangium transversale. The sequence goes on along the minus strand of NW_019029023.1, from coordinate 323,341 downwards.
AAAGGATTGTCTGCACAGTAAACGAAGATCAACAGTGATTGGAAACAATAATAACAGAAAAAGGGCTATTTTTTCCTGTTATCAAAGAAACACCTCTCTTTGCCTCAACGTCTCTAGTAAATTAATGTTATAGGGGAGACACTATACTTTATTTGGTCATCTTTTTATCATTATACTATGTCAAGCCATGTCATTTGATCCACAGGGCATCGCTACCACCGGTGAGAATCGCTTCACTATTTTCTATTCAACTCTGAAAAAGGCTCAGATCTTACAAAAAAAAAAAAAAAAAAAAAAAAAAAAATTGCGACCATTTTTGTCCGCAATATGGGATATGGGTCATGTCATGTGTTGTCCGCTTCGTTTGATCAGTACTCCAGCGATGATGGCTGATTCTGGATTGTGAGCTTGCAATAAAAATAAACTCCATCTCGTTTGGTCAGCGATTCTGATATTTTCTATTCAAAAAGTGATGGCCGAACCGCTTTGGCAGCTGATCTCGATATTTCGCCGCGACGAGGGAAATACTGTAATTGGCTCCTAATGTATCAAGGTTATTCAATAAAGTATAAGAATCACTGACCAAATGGAGCGGACAATACATGAGTTATTGATCACACGACATGAAGAAATTGGAGTGAAAAGGACATAAAAGAAAGCTTTTCTCTCACCCTTTTATCACAAACACAATCCTACTACCAACATTGGGGTCGATGGCCCTTATCCTATCCTGAACAAGAAAGGGTACGGCTCCGTTATCTGTTATCGGTCTGCCGAATCTCTCAACCCTTCGATGCACTCGGACTGTCAGCACGCCGGGGAAACGGCACTGGTTTCGGTGCGCCTTTTCAGCTATTCTGTCAAAACAGTCTTTCCCCCGAGGTGTTTTCGATGATACCGTGGATCAAAGTCCCAGATGCGTCAGATGAGGAAATACTGCTATTGCCTAAATGCTCAACATTCGCGGCAAGACCTTGATGCAGCCGATCGCTGGTAAACAATATTATTTTGAATTGCTGTATTCCTGTTCCGAAACCTATTTATTCAACCTTTTTTTTATTATTTTTTATTTCACTTTAGGAGTAGAGATCCTCTGCCAACACCAAGGGGGTTCGAGGAGAAATATTACCCGAACTATTTCTCTGAAAAAGAAGGTTACCATTTTTGATTACCGAGGTCAAAAAGCCAGAGTAAATTGCCAGGTGTCCCCTATTATTCAGATTCCTTGTTTGTGCGCCTTTCTCCCTCTCTTCGCGTTTAATTAAAGTAATTACGGTCAATTTTATTTATTTGATTGATTGATTGATTGATTGATGGCTGATGACTCGTTTACGCGTCTGATTGCCATCCATTTTCTCTGCACCTTTTTTTTACTTCACTCTGTACACCTCTCTGCGCATTTTTTTTTTCTTGCTTCTGCACGCCCTTTTTTAGTCGTGTCCACTGCTCTTACTGCACACCGCTTTATTTATTTATTTTTTTGACTCTCTCCGGGAACCAACTTATTTTCTCTCTCTTTGCACCTTTTTTTTTTTAAAGGTGGAGGGGTCGGAACAATGGTGTTCAACTCCATCCACATCTTCTGCATTCTTTCGCACTTTTTTCTTTATCTCTCTTCCTCGATTTATCACACATGTATTCTCAAGGAAAGCAATGTTTTTTAATCAGCATATCTCTCTCACTTCACTCTCGATTCTGTCTTTTCCCTCCTCTTTTCTCTCTATTGAGTACTTGTAGACTTGTTTAATCGTTAATCTATTACTAAGAGGATTACTATTTGTTCATAATTCATTTCTGTTCAGGTGACTGTAGACCCCAGGCCAGACTAAGGCATGTAATTGATTCACTTGATCGCGCTTTGAAACACTATATCGCACGTAGCTTCGCTTCCTTAGCTCCGGTTGATATACTTCCGGCTCAACTGAGCGGGGGTAGCTATGATATTGGTGGTCACCAGAGAGCTTTGCATGGTAACGCCGACAGTGGCGCCTTGTGATCGATCTGTTTGATTGGCGACATTTTCGACTTTTGAATTTGATTAGTAATAGTATAATCTCTAATTGGATTTCCTTACCCTTTCCTTGTATGATATCATAGGAGATGACAGTACCAAAAGTCCATATAAATGGGTGACTACCAAGACTCCACATCAAGAACATGTGTGCTTCCCCAATTTCGTGAGACGTTTCAAATTGACAGACAAAGAATCTGCAATCAAGATGTTTGAAGACCTTTTGGAAGTTCCTGTCCTTCGCAGTAAAAGAAGGAGTAAATTAAAAGATAACTCTGACAAATTCAGACAACATTCAGAGGATCAATTCTGGTCCCACTACTCAGACATCAAGACAAAAATCACATCACTCAATGCAGGCACAATTGTACACGACCTTGGGCTTCATCAACAAAGAATTGCATCTGAACGGTTAATGGGAGAATATGGCGAGCTTTTGAGGGGTCATATTACGAGATTGCGTCAGATTCATCTGAATCTGACAGTAAAAAAAATCGAAGGAATGTTAGCAGAACGCTCAAGCCTACCATCAATAGTCGAAGCCTTCCCAATGGTAATTTGTATCGCAATATCGTATTAATGCTGATGAGACAGCTATTATTAGTATTAAAAGTTACTCAAGGACTATTTGAGTAGGTTTGGCATGCACTGAACCAAGACTACTTGTCAGCAGCGCAGGAGTAGGTTAGGAGTATCAAGCAAGTGACGAGCTAATTGAAACCATGCGGGACGGGATCCGAGATCACTTCCGCTACTTCCGGGGCTGGAAGTCATGATAAAATGTACATGTCCCTCTACCTATTTCTCTTTGGTGCAGGCACAGGGAAATCAAGAAACGCTTCAGAATTTCATAGGACAGCATTGCGCAAACGGACACCAAGACGTCAATGTTTAATAGGCGCCATTGGACCATTAATTGCAGCAAGGAGATCATAAATTTACGGGAGCACAAGGATATCATTCTTAATGCCACATCAGCACCTTATGGCGACGCCTTTCTATCACTGGACTCCAGACCTATCAGTAACGGGGTACATCAATACAAATTTTCTACTGGAAACTCGATTATCAACCAACGAGCCTACAATAATGAAAGGAAAAAGGCGGCTTCCTCAAGAGACTTCTTTATCCTCTTCACCACTCAGGATACACAGAACATTACTTTCCCAGATTACTCTCGCATTGTTGATCGCGCATGTTGGTACTGAAAAATATTTTCAGATAGATCGTAAACAGTGAGAAAAGTAAGTGAGAATAAGATGTGGGTCCACACACCACACCCATGGGGTATTTATTCATTTTTCTGGTAGAGGGACTTGTACCAGGTAAGTACATCTATCTATAAGGTGACATGGGCTCATTCAAAACTCTTGTCAATGATTTATCGCGTCTTTGTGCGACGCGTTATTGCCACTATTTCTACTGCTACTTTCTCATGATGCTCGGTTATTTGAGCAAAATCTTGTCCCTGAAAAAAAAAAAAAAAAAAAAAAAAGTTTCTATGCACTTACATACAAGAAACAGAGCATAACAGTCGCGATCATTCTTTGCGTCCTATCTCAACTCGCTTCCGTGCCCTGAAATGTGTGCCTCATTCCTCAATAAAAGGGAAAGCTGTTGCATATTTCAGTATGCAATATAATAATGGCCCGGCTAAAAAACTTTTTTTTTTTTTTTTTTTTAAAAAACTTTAGATTCTTACACATGCGTGAATCAGTGTCAGTGATTGGTTAAGATCAGTGACGCTTTTGGACGATTGTAATTCGCAATGTTGATTGGTTTGAAAGATCAGCCAAGATCAGATCATGCGGAAAAGATTTGTAATGTCAGGAACGAATCAGGATGAAGGAGAGATGTAATGAGAAAAGCAATGAGGAGAATAAATTGAAGGTCATTGTGCTTCTCATTCCTTCATTCCTAAAACATTGTTAACACTCAAACTCTTCTCAACGCAAAACAGGCTTTCAAATCTCATTTTCTTACACTTTACATTGCTTAAATTGTGTCTTTCTCCAACAACACTGCTTCCTCTTCCACCAGCAAAGTTGCTGGCAAAAAAACGCGCTCGTGAGGAATTGGAAAATGACAAGAGCGCAAGTCGCCAGGCCCCACCTTCCCCAGACGGTCCACCCGCTGACCCAGTGTTCACTTATGTTCCATGGGAGCGTCCCACCAGAGATGGGAGCAAGATCAGGAAGCTCTTTCTGGAGAGTGAACTCTGCAATTTCGGGGCGCGGACAGAGAGTGCACTCTATCAGGATGGGGATGAAGTGCGACCTCGCAAGTATCTCTTCCTGGAGGGAGGACAAAAACTTGATTTATTCAGGAGAACCCATAAGACGTGACAATTTTGATATCTTCTGGGTGCATGAACCATCGTTGTTCAAGCAACTGAGACGTCGTAACCTGATGCTGGTCAAGGAGGCAGACTGGTAACGGTTAGAAGCGTCAGCTAAAGCCTCGCAACGTGCACAGGTTGCTGTCATTTCAGTAGTAACGGAGACTGAATTTGTGACGGAAACGTCAAACAGCCGTCAAGAGTCAATGTCAGAACGACAGCTCCGAAAGGTTCTCACCGAACTGGAATCAGTTGATGTAGACTCACCTCGTGGCGAGCTCTTGCAAGAAAAAGCAGCACTGTTGCTAGATGTGTATAGAACCTTTAAACCAGTTGCTGAATAAAGTGTTGTTATCAAATTTTTTTTTTTTTTTTTTTTTTTTTTTTTTAAACATTGATAGATCTGTTATTTTAGATATTGTTAATGGTATTATTATTGATATTTATTGGTATCATTGTGAATGATGCGTTCGTCATAAGTCTAACGACGCGTGCGTCGACACTTGGGTCGAGAGGTACTTCTGACAGATGTCTGGCGAGCATCAGATATCTGTGACACATTCTGCTGCAAGTCAGCGGATTCTGATGAAGAACTGTGAGACCGTTTAGGGCCAACAGTAGTAGCATTTGATGCATGATGATCAGCCCAGTAATCAGTAATGCATTGTCGTTCAGTGAAGTTCTCTTCAGGTTCCTATGTGTTGTCATCATGCGAATAGTTTTTCGATTTAACAAGATACTCATACTCATGTGGATGTATCACTTTGTCGATGGTCAATAATTTTTTCTATTTCGTAGGTAAGAGTATCTTCAAAGCCATCAAGGACAAGTTTCAGTTGAGACGGGGCTTAATTTCTGGCTAAGATTGCGCCTGTCCCATCTTTAAGGATATACGAGCCATGAGGATTTTTGTTTACGGCTGTGTATGGTCCTTCATAACGTGGGGTAAGTTTGTCGCCACGGATTGGGTCAAGAGTCATTACTTTTGCTCCATATCAGTGTAGTTACTGAAGCCATTCGCTTTTCGTGCAGAAAATAAAGAAAATGGTGAGGAGTTATGAAGACTCACAGTCCGAGTGTTGGCACTTAGTTGAGTAAATGGAACATGATTATCCCAATGTTTGCTATTATGCCTGATCTGTTTTCTGATCATTTGACAAACGGTTTTTACATGGTTTCCAGCAACACCATTACCTCGTGGGTGATACAGTATCCTCTTGCACCCAAAAGGCGAGGGCTGGACATATAAAAAGTATAAAAAATGGCCTAGGCCAGGTCGAACTTCTGCAGGGCCTCATGGTGACAGTTATGACGGAGGTAACGATGACGGCAAATTAGAGGTGGAAGTGGATGGAGGCAATGGCCGAGCTAGGAAAAGTCGAGAATACGCCAAGCTAAAGGAGTTTTAAATGTACAGGATGCAGATTCGTCCTTTGAGCTCAACAGACCAGCGATATTTCATCTGGATGAATACGTGCTTGACTCATCAGTACGCTCCCGACCAATACAGCAGACTGGAGGCGGATAGGCTTCAGTTCATCAGCGAATACCAGTCCAAGCTGAAGGCGGATGCATATATCGGTGTAATGGGTGCAATTGAGCTAAATCTCAGACCTGGGCTATACATGCGGAACATTGCCTCCAAGGATGCGTTGTAAATAAGCATCCTCTCATTTACTGCCGTATCTTCCAGATATTCTTTCTTATTTTGTATTTTATTTTTTGTTTATTTTACTGCTGTATATAATCTTACCTGATTTTGCTTTATTGTATTTCTATATAGTGTCGATTATGTTTGTAGCTTTTAAAATGGTAAAAAAGACCCAGTCAATAAAAAAGTTATGCAAAGATACTATTCGTTGTATATATGGTAACGCTTAATATTTTCCAAACCAATCGTTGCACTACGCTTTATGGAATTTCTAACGAGACAAGAGCCGGCCGTGGCGAAGCCACGGTCTCCGGCTTGTTTTTCTCTATTTTTTGTTACCACCAATTTTATAATTTTTTTTTTTTTTTTTTTTTTTTTTTTGATTCTTCCTTTTTCATAAACCAAAATTTTTTTTAGAAGGAAGGATGCAAACGTGTTAATTACTACGCCCCCCATTGCGCTCTCACTACGCCCCATGTCATTGCATATAAATAGCCATGGTTAGAGCAACAGCTTAGGGTAGACAACATAGAATAAAGCTCCTTGTCAAAACCTAGACTCGCCCTGCTTGTTACTATTTACAACCACATACCAGCCGGAAAGTCGCTTGGAGTTCTCATCACTGAAGAATGTTAGGGTTGGCGAGCAGGTTAAGAGAAAAAGCCTTGGGCATCGCCCAAAGCTCTTTGGAGTAGAGAATCAAGATGATTTCCTTGTTACCGAACTGATGAAGAAGCTATGGGAAGAGATGAAAGATTTTCCTAAGGCGTTTGCAAGATGTTTGTCTGGCCCCATGGGAGTCGGAAAGTCCTATATAACCTGGTTTCTTGTCGCTAAGGCATATGCTCACGGCTGGCCAGTTCATTACATCACTGACGCAGGGAGCCTTGCTCGATGTAAGAAGGATGGGGACGCATCAAAAAAGATTTGTCAACGCTTCCTAGATCTCAATAAGGATATCTTGGCTATAAACGAGCTCTCCACCATGGCAAGTTATGAGAGTGTGGAATATATTGCTGGCTACATATTAAACGACTTCCTCCAACAAGAAGGTAAAAAGGCTCTCTTCATTGTAGATGAGCATAGTGCTTTGTTTCACAAGGAACCTCCAGCAAAAAGTAGGCTTCCTGTCCTGGCTTCTCTGGGTTGCCTCGCCGCTTGGACGAGCAGAGTAAAGAGTGGATTGTGCGTTGTGTTCACAGGCACTGTACATGGCAAGTTTGATAGGACCATGCTCAGGGATTCAGACTCTTATCTCGTTTTTGTCGGGCCTTTATCGCAAGGCACGTTCGAAAAACTATTTAATATTGCCATTGCTCGCTTCGATTTGACAACTCAAGAGATTTTCAAGAGTCGTAGAGATGCTGTTATTAAGATGAATTAATCTATTTGACAACCCGGGTTGTCACTCTTATGTAAATCTGTCCAAGCTAAGAAGATAGTATCAGCTAAAGAAGGGGTCATTAACTTAGTCATAGCAAATGCAACAATATCCAAATCGTATTTTTATAGGTCGTCAGAGAGTCATATTTCATAGCCGGTATTGATGGACAAGCGAGTGCCAGCCCCTAGCCTAGTATACGCAGATCCATTAAAAAATCCCACCGCCCCTTGTGTCTCCATTGCATCTTGAGAGGGGTCTTTGTTGTTCAGAAGCACCAAGGAAGGTATTCATTAATATAATGGAAAGTCCGGTGGAATAAAAACAATGGTATCGAAAGCTAACGACCAAGATCAGTATTGTCAATGATGATGTACGATCTGAGAATACGACTACATATAGTAGTAGTAACAGCGACCACACTGGCAACAAAACGCGTAGTGGTAGAGCGTGGGTGAAATAACATTAGTATTAATAGTACTGAAAATAGACCACAATAGCAACGATATGCTACCGTCCATGAAGAGCCCGTCTTGAAGGGTCAATCCATCCAAGATCTCCCAGGAAGGCCGACACAACTTCTGGAAGTAGGGCGGGATCCGGCGGTTTATACAGTATTCCATCCAATCAAGGATACGTTGGATTCTCAGGCTGGTCAGGCTGGTCAGACTAGTCAGACAGCTTATCATCTGCTATAGCATGCAAGTGGACCGAAGGAAAGGATTATGCATGTCTCATTCGGTGATTATTTCTTTTTCCCTTTTTGCAAAATATGTTGCAGTAGTGGGCGTGCGCGTTACGGGTGAGTTCTTTATCATGTATATTTTGTTCCTAATGGAGGGACTATAAAGCTAGAAACAGCCTTATTGTTAGCAGAAAGAGCCGATACATCTTAAGATGACCTTCGTCTTCCTCGGTATTTCCTCACTCGATTGGGTTTGACAGGGTAAACCTGTAGTATAATTGCTTTATTTAATTAGTTTAGAAAAGAAAATAAAAAAAAAAAAATAAAAAAAAAAGCTCTTAACAAAACGGTTTACTAATAGCTCTTTATACTAATAAATGTCGTGGAAGCGTGAACAAAATGCATGGTGGGGGGGGGGGGAAGAGCCTCCTCAGCATCCTGCATTACTGTTACAAGTCGCGCTTTTTTTTTTTTTTTTCTTTCTTACAAATAACTAAGGAATATAGTCCTTAAATTATGCATCATGTCTAATTCTTTACAATTGTGTTGGACCCCAAATTCAATTCTGTCAAGTCCGTATTGGTCTTGAGTGCCTCTGAGAGGGCGAGGGCTCCTTCCCAATGGAGGCGTAACGCAAGACCAAAGTGGTCAAAGTGGTGTTGACCTTGAGTGCTTCTGAGAGTGCGATGGCCCCTTCACTCCCAATTTTGTTATGTCCCAAGTTCAACGTGGTTAAAGTCGTATTAGCCTTAAGTGCCTCCGAGAGCGCAAAGGCCCCTTCATTTCCAGTTGGATTGTTACTCAGATCTAAATTAGCCAAGGCTGTGTCGGTCTTGAGTGCTTCTGAGAGTGCGATGGCTCCTTCATTTCTAATTCTGTTGTTCCACAAGGTCAATGTGCTTAAAGTTGTATTGGTTTTGAGTCCCTCTGAGAGTGCGAGGGCTCCCTTCTTCCCGATTTCGTTGTATCCCAAGTTCAAATCGGTCAAGGCCGTGTTGACCATTAGTGCTGAGAGTGTAAGGGCTCCTTCATGCCCAATTTTGTTACTCAGCAAGTCCAGATTAAGCAAAGTGGTATTGGTCTTGAGTGCCTCTGAGAGTGCGAGAGCTCCTTCCTTTCCAACTAAGTTAGATCGTAAGCCTAATCTAACCAAAGTGGTGTTGGCCTTGAGTGCCTCTGAGAGCGCAAGGCCGCCTTCATCCCTGATTGAGCTCCAATCCAATTGCAAATCCGTCAAAGTCGTATTGGCTTTGAGTGCCTCTGAGAGTGCCAGGGCTCCTTCGCCCCCAATTGAGTTGCTCACCAACACTAATGTGGTCCAAGTGGTGTGTGTTGATCTTAAGTGCCTCGAACAGCGCCAAGGCTCCTTCCTTCCTAATTAGGTTGCTACTCAATTCCAACTTGGTCAAAATGGTGTTGGCCTTAACTGCCTCTGAGAGTACAAGAGCCCCTTCGCTCCCAATTGGATTGTAACGCAAGTCCAAATTTGCCACATTTCCGTCCGAGAGACGCTCCATAAGGAAAGTGTCCCAGAAGCCCAAGCTGGTCAAAGTCGTACTAGCCTTGAGCGCATTAATCAATACTAGAGCTCCCCTCCTTAATTAGGTTGTGCCAGATCCAAAACGATCAAAGTTGTATTAGCCTTTAGCATCTCCGAGAATGCAAAAGCTCCTTCATTTCCAATTGAGTTGCTAATCAAGATCAAATTGGCCAAAGTCGTGTTGATCTTGAGCGCCTCTGATAATATAAGCGCTCTTTTATCCCCAATTGAGTTACTCTCCAAGCCCAACCAGATCAAAGTCGTATTGATCTTGAGTGCCTCTGAAAGTACAGGAGCTCCTTTATCCCCAATTTCACTGGAACACAAGTCCAAGATAGTCAAAGCCGTGTTAATCTTGAGTGCCTCTGACAGCGCTGGGGCGCCATTCTCACCAATTGGATTACCCTTCAAGCCCAAATATGTCAAAGTTGTGTTGCTCTTGAGTGATTCTACAAGAACTTGAAGATCACTACTTTCCATTCTTCTAAGGCTCATCTCATAGGATAGCTCATGAAGGTGTGGCAATTTTATACTAGGTAAATTGGGAAGCTTGACGAGATCTGGGCCTAGCACGATATTGATCGATTTCATTCCGCGGAACTCTATGATACGAACAGGTATATCATTTAGCGATGTTGCCTGTAACCTCCTGGCAACACTCATTTGAGCTCTAAGTCGAAGGATGGATACACTCGACATCTTTAGTGCTTCCTCAAGTGCTTCAAGATCAGCCTTGCTCCAATCCCAGTCAAAAGTAATATCTAACTCGTATACGTGTTTTGCATTGACCAAGACATTATAGAATTCTTCAGCGCTTATTTTGGACCATAATTCGATGGGCCACTTTTACCAAGATGTGGGTCATATTTACTATTGTGACATCCCCACAACTTTTTCGAGCGCTTTTTGTTCCTTTTCTCTATATGGCGAGCGATGGTGGTCGATGCGAACCCATTTGATATGTCCCTTTTCGGTTTTAGTTCTATACAGGTTGCCAAGCTTTCTGTCTTCACCGTTAGTTTGAAGGAATTTATGCAGTTGCCGGAGATCTGCTCCTTCAAGTGGTTCATAATCATCGATTGTATTGATATTATTCAAGGCGGCATATTCCTTAGAGAGTTCATTCAGATAGTCGAGTGAGTAATCAATACAATCTTTGAGATCTGGAACTGGTGCTAGAGGAGTACTCAAGGGCGTCCTTACTTTGAGGCACTGTAAAAGGATGACCATGTGTTTCCCATACTTTTGAAAGAACTCTGTGCTGTTTCGGATCTCATATCCTTCATGTCTAGCAATGTGGCTTTGGTTCTGGCTGTCCTTGCTTGCCTCTACGGAGAGATCCCCACATTCACATAGGAAATGAAGGCGGAACTTGTTTTTCAATACTTCCCTTGGGTCCCAATTGGAGCGGTCGGCAGGTAAAATGATAAAGAGTCGAGGGATTGGATACTCGTGTAGCTCAAAGGTCTGAACAAGGATAGCCTCAGCTTTCTGCTGAAGCATGACAAGTCTGTTGAGTGTTTGCTCCTGCAAATTTTTCATCTCCTCCTGCATTGCAAGCATCTTGTCGTCCTTCTCTCTAGCCTCCAATTGTAATTCGAGTATCCTGTCGCTCTTCTCTCTAGCCTCCAAATGCAGTTGGAGCATTTTGTCGTCCCTATTTTCGGCCCTCAGCAGCATCTCCTTAATCTCTTCAAAGTGAGAGTTGAAATCCTCGTTATTGCGGACAGTAAGAGATGAGCTGGAAGATTGGATAAAGTTGGATAATGCCAAAAGAAGGTCCTGAAAGGTCAAGTTTTTTGACTCTTTTGAGGTTGGCAAAAGGACGACAGTATTGCTGTTGCTGCTACTGTTACTGTTGCTGTTGCTGTTGCAATTGCAGGACTGTGGTACTTCTGCAATGACATCCAGAACCTTGTCAGGGTAGAACGCAATGCGTGGAGGTTCAATTCTAATATAACGAAATAGGAAGGAAAAAAAAAAAAAAAAAAAAAAGACGCAGTTAATTGAGTTCTCACATTTTTTTTTTCTTTTCTTTTCTAGAACATTTGATAAGGCATTATAATAAAATAAGATACCTGCTGCCATCAGGCTCTATAAGGAATGGGATGGGATCTCCCCCCGACATGAATCGGTGTGCATCAGGAAACACGTCTCGAACGTCTTGTAAAGTCACGTAGAATGAATTGCCGTCATTACCTCCGGAAGCAGAGGCAGTTCTTACACAAACTTTTTCAATGATGTCATTGTTGGCTTTTCGAAATTATTGGTATTGAGATCATGTCATCTCGGCAATGATCGAGGGAATGATGATGATGATGACAAGATGGAGATGCTGCTGTCGATCTTTTTTTTTTTTTTTTTTTTTTTTTTTTTTTTTCTTCGCTACACAAGGGCAACAGTGAATATTTTGCATACCTGTCAATTTACGCCGTTAGGTTGGAGGCGAGAACATCTTCGTTAGGGTGAAAATGCTCTCGAGTAGTACCATCCCATAATGGTTGAGGGTATGGACGAGATAGTAAAGTATAGAACTCAACTCTTAAAAAAAAAAAAAAAAAAAAAAAAAAGAAGCGTACACACCTTGAACTATCATCAACAAGCATAGTCATTTCGCTTAAAAATTTCGCGTCTTTTATGTTCCTCTGTTGACAAAGTACAGAAGTAACGGATGGGTTTTGAACAAGCAGCTAACTAGAATCTGAAGCTTTTTGAGGCGCTTTCTATCTTTCTACCTCTGCGTTTGTCCCTCTCGGCCACCCTTCCATCTCACTAACACTACAAATATCCAGTCTTTTATCTCTGCATGAAGAGTTCTATTTTGTCTCCTGCAATTTAGTTAAAATAACGAAGGTATAAATATACCAAGATCTTATTTTATATTATAGATGGTGGTATTGACTGAACCCAAAATAAGGGTCTGCAATTAGAATGTTTCTGCCACGTCCATTTGGCGCTAAGCAGGGACTAGACTATTGTAGCTGCTGTCGTTTTATTATTGATAACCCCAAAGTGCTCTGAGTTGTGTGTTATAAATCTAAAGAAGAAAAGTTTTTGCCAACACCATAAACTTTACGTCTGAAATGTTTGGCCACCAACTTATCATATTTGTAATTATTACTCGTGTATTATACCTTATTTTATTTATTTCATGTGAATCCGCGTAATACATTGGTTCACTCTTCTCGGTGGAGAGCCCTTCGAGCAAAAAGTGAAGTCAAAGGATGAAATTTATTTATGCTTCGCCACACCACACAATACATTTACAAATCTAGAAATCTAGACAACATTTTTGTGTGGCAAAAAATATATATGAAAAAAGACGCGTCTGTTGGAATTAAGGGATCCAATAGAATAGAATCTATTTATTTCCAAGCGATTTTGAGGGGAAACATTGAATAATTCATTTACTCACCACCCCCCCTCTTTTCACCATTTCTTAAGACTCAAAGGAAATAAATAATATAATGTCCGCAACACAAAAGGAAATGCAGGATGCTCGTCTTCCGTTGGGCTATCGAGATTCTTGTGCACATTTGCTCATTCCTTTGAACAAGTGTCGTTCCGAAACTTTTTATTTACCATTCAAGTGTCAGGATGAACGTCATGACTATGAGAAATGTCAATACGATGAGTACGGGGGACTGTTTTTTTATTTTTTATTTAATACAAACATCATATTGAAGACGACTACGACAAAAAAAAAAAAAAAGAAAGAAAGAAAGAAAAAAAAAAGAGAAAGAAACAACACAACAACAATAATAACAATCAGAGGGGCAACAGTGGATTACATGAATAGAGGAAATTGTATTGTATCGGCCATATTTTTTTATTCAGGATGAAAGAGAGAGTAAATCCTCTTGAAAACAACATGTTGCAAATGTATTTGTTACGGGGAATAAGAACAAGACAACATTACCATTACAGCGGACTCGTCCCAAAATATTACGACTTTTTTTTTTTTTTTTTTTTTTTTTTAATGGTCATGGAAGGATAGAACAGTTAAAAAAAAAAAAAAAAAAAAAAAAAGACTTATTGCTATTATTTTTTGATTGTCAAGATTATTAATATTTAATTCTATTCTCTTTATTTTATTTTATTTTATTTAATTTTTTTAATCCCCTCGATTAAAATAGCTGCATTCGTAGAATGAAGACTGCAGAGGAAAGAAAGAGACGCGAGGCTGCCGAGGCTGCTGAGGCTGCTGATCAATAAATTAGAAACGTTCCCGCCAAAGAAAAGAAGAAAAGAAAAGAAAAGAAAAGTTCCTTTGCTCCCGTCCCATATATCAATCCCCCCCTCTTCCTATTCATATCCCAAACGATATAAAAATAAACCTCTCCGCTCTCTCTCTCTCTCTCTCTCTCTCTCTCTCTCTCTCTAGGCTTTGGAAAAGCAAGTCAAGACTATTTAAAAAAAATAAAAAATAAAATAAAAATAATAATAAGACAAGACATGACATGACATGAAAATGCGTATTTTAGAATTCATATAGTACAGATGTTTTTATTCCAATTGAATGGTTTGTTGAAGAAGGATAAATACATTGAGTGACATTATTGCTACAAGAAAAAAAAAGGTAAACGAATTAAAGAGGGGAAGAGGAGGGAGGGTTGAAATTAAAAAACGAAAACAAAAACAAAGAAAAAACGAAAAAACGAAAAAAACGAAAAAGAAAGAAATCAAATGAATAGAGAATTTGTATACAAATTGCAACAACAAAAAAAGATCCGTTTAGAACCGGAATGTTGCAAAAAAGTTATTCATCTTGGCATGATCACTGTGGTTGCCATTATTGTTGCTGTTGTTGCTCTCGCCAAAGCCATTGCTTCCTCCTCCAAAACCATTACTTCCACCAAATCCTCCAAATGATGTTGTCATTGATGCTGTAGAGGAAGAAGAACCCTCCAGCGTGGCGTTGATGCACCAAGGATGATCAATGACCTGACCAATCTTCAGTCGTTCACCAGCCTTGGCTTTGAACATGTTCTTCAACAGATCACGGGCCTCAGCACTACACTCTGTAGGATCTTCATATCGACCATTCAAGATCTGGAACTGCAGACGAGGCTCGTATTCATCTTGGAACGGTAATCGGCCTGTCAGCAAAGCATACAGCACCACCCCCAGAGACCACACATCCGTGGAAGGGCATCGCAAGGGCTTTGGGGATCTGAGCTGCTCAGGCGAACAATAAGCGAGTGAGCCACCAACTACATCATCCTCCTCCTCTACTTCTACATCCATGCCACTGTCATCATTATTGGTGTTATTGCTATTACTATCCTGGCTTTGCAAGCTCGAGGGACTCTGTTGACAGTTACGGTTTTGATTAGACGAGGCTCGAGGGTTATAGATCGTGGGTGAGAGAGGCGATCCAAAGTACAATGCTGCCTCATCGTTTTGATACTCTGCCAAGCCAAAATCACAAATCTTCCACGTTCCATCCTCGTGCTGCAAAATGTTCTCCAACTTGATATCACGGTGAACAATTCGCTTCTCCTCATGCAGGTATCGGACTGCCTCTGCAATCTGGTTAAAAATCAGTCGAGCATGTGTCTCGTCCAGGCCAACTGTGCCACCACTGGCACGTGATGACATGTATGAAGAAGCTTCTTGCTTTGTCAAGTAGTCCAAAAGATTTCCGCCCGTGCATAGTTCGCAGAAAACGAAGGTGTCCGACGGAAGCTTCTCCACTGCCACGAAGGGCAACACATTCGGGTGTGAGAGCCGGCTCCAAATGGCGATCTCCTTGTCCAACATTCGCTGGATCCGGTCATTGTCGGTAGCACCCGTCTGAGCCTTGACAATCTTGACAGCGACTGAAGCAACCAATCCATCCAGATGAATTGCAAATGCCTCACGCACCAGAGAAAATCCACCGTGTCCAATGATCTTCCCCATGATGAAATCGCCTACTTGCTCCCCTTCCTCATCAGGCGCCATACGGGGCGCTGTTACATCCACAAAGTTCGAAAGGAATGCCACAGCAGGAGAGTAAGGCAAGGAGCTGTAGGAGGAGGATGTGACCATTGTGTTGGGTGACATGATATTGTTGCTTTGGTAAGGGTTCATGCTCCCGGACGAGTTTGAAGAACCATTGGAGGAGAATGAAGGAGGGAAAGAAGGCCGAGCACCAGTGGAGATTGTTCTAGATCGATGTAAGCGGTTGATCGGGAAACTCGGCGTGTTCTCCGGCGCTTTCCAAGATACGGAGAGCTGTTCAAGCGAATTGACCAGAGCAGAGTTGGCACGAGGAGATGATGGGGAGAGTACAGACTCTGGAGTGGTAATGAACTGTTGGTGAAACGTGGGCGTGGGCGGCAGGGCTGAGCTGAGCCGGGATTGGCTAGCCATCATCAAGGGACGTGTTGAGCTGTTGTTTGTAGAGGATGCAGGGAATGAGGGGGAGAAGACAGGAGCAGGTTTCTCTTCCTTTTTTAACCCAAATGGGGATTGGCTGCTTTGCTGCGGCTTTGGAGGGCTAGTGGTTGATGCAGCTTGTTTAAGCTTGGACAAGGCCGGTAATGCATCACCGGTTGGTGCCTTGATATCTTCTTGATGCAGACGAGCTTTGGACGTGTCGATTGAGATGGGTTGGGTATAATGAGCTGCATTATGATTGACACTATTTCTGTTGTTGTTGTTGTTGTTGTTGTTGTTGTTGTTGCTTTTCAAGATATCAGGACTAGCATTGCTAGTAGAGTTATTATTGGTATTGATGCTAGTGCTGATATGGTCATGGCTACATTCAGATTCGCCCTGAACAGAGGCAAGATCAAGTTGACCGATTTGAGCATCATGCCTCTGGAGTGTTGCCCGCTGAGGAAAGTGGGTGCTGTCAGGGGAGAGCGAAGGCGAGGGTAAGGGAGCAGTAGGAGAAGGCGAACGAGCAGAAGGGGGAGAGGATGGATTGTTCGAAGGGGATACAAGTCTACTACTTTTGGAATAACCTTCTTGTTGCTGTTGTTGTGGTGATGGTGGTTGGAATTGTTTAAAGTGAGTAAAGGAAGAGTCAGACTGGGTATCATCCTTTTTTTTGTTAGTCCCTACTGTTGTTGCCTTTAGATTGTTTGAGATCAAATTGATGCTATGATGGCTATCGCTGTTACTATGACTATGACTGTAGCGGAATCGCGAGGATGCGCTTTGTGAACCTTGACTCATTCGGCTCTTACTATCAACGCTCCCTCCGGCTGTGCCGTAAAGATGATTGGCGTTTTTCTGACTATACAGGAAATTTGGTTTGCCGATCGGGATACCTCGGCTCTCTGCAATGACGGCGAGATCGAGGTCTGAGGAGTAATGGCCACTATCAACTAGTACTTCTGAAGAATCCTCATCTTGTTCTTCATCATCATCATCATCGTCATCGTCATCGTTCTCAGAGTTGATCTCATCCTCATCATCCTCGTTCGTCAGTGTCAGTTCATCGCCGATATCGGATTGATGAAGACGATGGTCTGAAGTGGTTAAGAGTCGACTGAGACCAAATCTGGTCGAGGCATTAATGTTTTGGGAGGGATTTGTGCAAGTAGAATGGGACTGGGAACGACGGACAGGGGGTCGTTGATGTGCATGAACCGGATGAGAGGAACGAGAGGGGATAGGCTGAGGAATCGAAAGTGTCATCCGGAAGCCTGTTGATGTCAAGGGAAAAAAGGGAAAAAAAAAAACTGATGTGTGGGAGGTATGAGGTAATAGAGAGCGTTAAAGAGAAACAAAGGAAACAAATGAAGAGAGATATAAACGAGGAAGGACGAGAAAAAGAAGAAGAAAAAAAGAAAAGAGATGAAGGAATGGATAGGGATAGGGATAGGAAGTAAAGAGGTCTTTTTTTATGATTATGTATGACCTTAAGAATATATAGTTTAGCGTGACGGAAGCGAAGATTTTTTTTAGTTTTTTAGTCGCGGTTAATAGCGGGGGCGGAGTCGGGTCAGGAGCCAGATAAAGATAAGCAAAATAAAGTAAATCGGACTAAAAAAGAAAATTAAAATCTGTCTGCCCGGATAAAGAACAAAATGTATGAGCACACACAGACACACGACTTTGTAGGTTTGTCAATGAATGGACGAATGAATGGGAATGGGGTGTTTAGAATGAATGAGCGAGGAAGAGAGTAAGGAGGGAAAGAAAAGAAAAGAAAAAATAAAAAGTAATAGAGAAAGGAGGAGGGTACGGATGTGGAAGACAATGTGGAGAAGTAAAAGACAGGAGAGTATGTAATAAAACTTGATGTGGTTGCAGAGAATAAGGAAAAAGGGAAGAGAGAAAGAAAGAGAGAAAGAATGAATGAAGAGAGATTGAAAGAGAAGAAAGAGAAAAGAGAAAAGAGAAAAGAGAAAGAGAAAGAGAAAGGGTAGAAATAGAAAAAGATAAAGACAAAACGATAAAGACGATGGGTCCCTTGTTCTGTCCCAGGGCCGAGCATATGCCACAATCAATCAGCAAGAAGAGCGCATGATAGAGAGGAAGGAGAGGGAACAGGGCAGGGGGGTGGGTAGGAATTGAATAAAAAGACAACAACTTAGTGTAATTTTCCTTATCTCTTTGTTGTATCAATCTCCCATCCATCCATCCATCCCATGCCATCTACCATAAATCCATGCAGTTACACTCTATGCTATGCATTGCATTCAAACAATTCAACATGGAGACAGACAGACAGAGAGAGATAGTGTCTTTTTTTATTGATTGATTGATGTATTTATGAATATTTTAGTCTCTATGCGGTGCAACTAAAAAAGTATAAAAGTAAACATGCATGTGCTCTTGTAGTACACAAAACACATCACAACAACAACAACACTTCTCTAGTCCATTCATTTGTTCATGTCAAAAACAAGAATTTATTTAAAATCGTCATTTACATTTTTATTCCTGCTCCGCCTAATGCTACGTGGGACCCTTTGTTCATAACAGCAGCAATTGCAGCAACGTGTGCTACATCCTCTTTACTTCCATGCTTTCTAAACCATTGCCGTGCATATCAAGCTCACTTTTTTTTATTTTTTATTTTATTGTCTATTTTATTATTTACTATTATATATATACACAATAGCAATAGAATACATAGATAGATAAATATTTATATAATATATGATCAACAAATCCAATATCCATATATAATACTTTTCTTGCTCTGTTTCAACCATCTTTATCTCTCCATCCATCTCCTAAACATGTTTTGAAACCCATGTCTCAATCCACATCTCTTTAACGTCTTACTTTTTTTTAATTATGTACTTCAACTCTTTACCTTTTCTTGCATGAAAATTAAAAAAAAAAAAAAATGTGTTCAAGATGTATAATGTGCGACCGAATGACCCTTTCAAGATAAACAACGTATCCAATCATCTCACACGTTACACCTTTTTTTGACCTTCTGTCCTGTGACACAACGTCTCTCTTTTTTTTTTCTTCTTAATCGTTGCTTGTCTCTAATATGGACAAACATTGCATTTTGTAACCCCACACTTAAAGATTAAAACATAAAGTGGGTGAGTGTCCCCTTCTACTGTTACAATGTTCCCATGTTACATCAAACAATCTAACCAAGATTCAGAGCCGGAGGAATGCATGACTTGCATAAGAATTGACATGTAAAAAAAAAAAAAAAAAAAAAACTGAGAAAAGGCTCAAAAGAAATTTTCTTTTTTCCACTCACAAAGTCAAGATCACATGAAATGAATAAGCTCTCAAGACTCTGAAGCCTTGACCTCCAACTTTTTTTTTCTTTTTTTTTCATCCAAAGAAGGACTCTTTTTGGCATATAAAAAAAGTAAACGCGAGACCTTAAAAGAGATCTAAGCAAAGGAGCTTGATACATTTGTAGAATGTATTACATGTTATATATTATACATCCATAGAAGAGAGGAGAGGATGGGTGAAAGATAGGAGAGAGACAGAGGAGAGAACCGATATCTGAGAAACAGGGGAAGGGGGGGGGGACAGATTAGTATACACTTACTGTTCATTGTTCATTGTCCATTGTCCATTGTCCATTGTCCATTCTAGGCATCTTAGGAGATGGAGACAATGTAAATAAAGACACATCCACACGAACTCCACTTTTCCAAAAACCAAAATCTGTCAAATCAATCGATCCATCAATCCATCACAAAAAAAAAAAAAAAAAAAAAAAAGTAATTCCTCCCCTTTTTTTTTTCTTTTTGGGATGAGGTAAGAAAGAGAGATTACCTTTTTTTTTTTTTTTTTTTTTTTTTTCCAGCTTGATCTCCATTATCTCCTTCGCCAAGGATAGGATAATGGCAAAGCATTGCACTTTTTTTTTTTTTTTTTTTTTTTCCCGCGGCGCATCGGGAAGAAAGGAAGAAAAGGAAGAAAAGGAAGGAAAAAAAAAACAGTTTTTTTTTTTTTTTGTTGCTTTGTGTAGCAATCCGCATCACCCATGTCAGCTGCTCCATCCTCCCCCCAACCCCCATCCATTATCACAACATTAACATTAACATTAACATCAACATCAACATCAAAACATCAAAACCAATATCAATGCAATTGATAGGTTAGGAGGTTAGGGCATTTTTTTTCTTTTTTAGATTTTTTAGACTATTGCAAGCAAAAAAAAAAAAAAATAAAAAAGTCCAATGGGCAACTGCATCATCAAAAATCGTAATCCTTTTTTTTTTGCTTATGCTTATATATTTATACACTTTATGCTTTATGATGCTTTCCTCTCTCTTTGCAAAGCAAAAGATTATCATGTGAATCAACTGAATGAATCTAAACGCACGATGTGTTAATGGGGAAATTTTTGTCGGCTATTCTTAACCTTTTGTTTTTCCCTTGCTTATTTCTCTACATGTTCATGTAATCCATGCCACACACCATGGATGGATGCGGGGTCTTAAATAATAATAATAGCCATTGGTATACAACACGAAACAAGGTCTTTTTCATCTTTTGTTCGTCATCATCTATACTCTTGATATTAAAAATACTATTATTACTCTTTTTTCTTTTTCTTTTTCTTTTTCTTTTTCTTTATAAGAAAAATAAAATAAAAATAAAGCTAATATTAAATATTATTTCTCTCTTTCTTTGGATGTTACTATACACAAAAACAAAAAAAAAAAAAAATCGTTGCAAAAAAAAAAAAATAAAAAATAAATAAGGACTATGTTACAAAGATTGCAAGGAATGTAAAAAAAAAAAAAAAAAAAGGTGGCAAAGAAAGAAAGAAAGAAAGAAAATAAAAGTTAAAAGTTAAAAGTAAAAAGTAAAATCGAAAAATACACAGTAATAAATAAATAAATAAATATAATAAAATAAAGTAAAATAAAATAAATTATTAATTAGCACCAGAGCATACGATGGCGCGCTCAAATCCACCCTGGACTGTCGCGATGACGTCGCCATTTTCAGTAGTAGTGGTGGTATAACTGAATTTGTTGAATGCTTCCTCCGGAAGCATAGCCTTGAGATCATTCAGTGGTACCTGGTTCAGTCCCAAGTCCCCAAGGATCTCCGTGTCCGAGATGATGCTCAACTCCTCCTGATGCGGTATCTTGATCTCTACCATGGTCGTCTCATCTCCATTCGTGCTCTGACCCTGTTTCTTACTCTTGCCACTAAAATCATGATATCATGTCATATCATATCATAGCATATAATTATATTAATAACGTATTCTTACGTGTCAATAATTTCGTCTGTAACATTACACAAAACAAAACAAAACAAAACAAAAAAAAAAATCAATCAATCACGCGTGATGACATGGACAAGATTTTTCCCAGCTGCCTTACCTCTTTCGGGATCGCTGCTCCTCACGTACACGGCGCACTACTGATATACTAGCTTCAGAATCGGAGCTCTGTCCTGCATACCGTGGGATCTTGACACCCACAAAGGGCAACTGAATCTGCTCAACATCTCCATTTTCCTCTCCACATGCTGCAGACTCTCTCTCTAGTCGTCTCTGTGCTCGTTTCTCCTTACGTTCCCGTCTCTCCCTACGTTCCTGTTTACGGATCTTTCGAGCAGTCTCCTCATCCATCATCTCCACTCCCGATTCAACATTCGCTCCATCAACCTGTACTGCATCCTCTCCATCTTTCTCTCTATCGATCCTTGGAGAACGATGGCGATGATGTCGATGACGTCTCTCTGATTTCCTTGCCTGTACCTCCGCCTCCCCAGCATCATCCTGAACATCCATCGATTCGCCATCATTAAGAGCAGTCGCACCAGAGCCTAATAATGCCTGTGCCCGCTTCTCCTCCTTCCGTTCCTGTTTCCTTTGACGTCGACGTAATTGTCGCTCCAACTCTTTTTCTTCCCGGAGCTTATTACGTTCAATAAGGTTATTTACTTGGACATGCTGTGCATATGTGTATATGTATATAACAACAACAACAACAACAACAACAACAACAACAACAACAACAACAATAACAAAAAATCAAAGTTTTGTGTTCATGGTTATCATACCGTCCATCGTAAAAAAAAAAACTTTGTAAAAGCTTAAAAAACGAGTAGCTAGTTGAGCAAAAAAAAAAAAAAAAACTTACACGAGCGACCTGGTCTTGAAGACGAGCCAATTCAAGAGCGTTACGAAGTTTCATAGCCTCCACCTCTTTCTATAAACAGAAGAAGAAGAAGAAAAACACGCATTGGGTGAGAAAAAATATCAACTTTTTTTTTTTTTTTTTTTTTTTTGTTTTGTTTTGTTTTATAAGAAATATCCATTTGACAAAAACAGAAAACAAATAAAAAAAAAGCTTTCGCTTTTACTTTTTGCTTTTTGCTTTTACCTGCAATTGTTCAATCTCCATCTCATCATCCTCCGGTTCCTCACTTTCATCCGCTCCATCACGCTCACGTTGTTGAAGCCTAGGAGAGGAGTATACAGTCTGGGGTGGTGATGGATTGGCAAGTTGAACCTTGCGAGAGACCTCCCGAATCGGTTTCGAATCCAAGATCCCGATCCAATGGATTTCCTTTTTGTCCATAGAGATAATACCAAGTGCCTCCAAAATATTCAAGGCGTCATAGACTCGGCGACGGATGTTCTACCAGGATTAATTTATTTTTTTTTTTTTTGAAATAAGAAAATATATCCCTCAAGATTAGTCATCTGATGCTCATAAAATAACTTCTCATTGATGATTGCTATCCAGCAAAACGAAATTAGTCTGCCACAAATTTTTTTTTTTTTTTTTTTTTTTTAAAAAAAAAAAGGATATTTGTTACCCCTTGTTCTTGAGTCGTCATGCCCTCTGCGCGCTCAATCGGCTGACTACTCGCAAGATCTTGTACAAGCTATTTATTTACCATATTATTACAAGAAAGGTTAAAAGAAAGGGAGAGCAGAAGAAAAAAGGAAAAATTAATAACCTGCCAAAAGAAAAGAAAAAAAAAAAAAAAAAAAAAACATTCGTTTACGAAAAGAAAAGGAAAAAAAAAAAAAAAAAAGATCAGATATCCTCAGAATGAAGAATGAATGAGTCACATACATCATTATAAGTGGTAACACGTCTTCTCTCCACAAGATCACAAACGAGTGGAGCATAATGGCCGAGTCCTTGGCCCTTCAGGGATTGTGCACCAGATCCATCCTGGCCATGACCCTCTTCCTCAAATCTTTTAAAGAAAAAAAAAAGAATAAAAGAAAACCTTTACATGTTAGTCCCATGATATTAGTAAAAAAAAAAAAAAAAAAAAAAAAAGAAAAGAAAACCTTAACGACGGTATTATACCCTCAAATTTTGAGGGCTGCAAGATGAACACATACTCTGCAATCGCGTCTTCCAGGGCCGCCTGGAATGAAGGTGGTCGGGAGACTATCCCTGCCCCTGTTCCTGTTCCTGATCCTCCCTTTTGAGCAGTTTTAGGTTTGGCGATTTTCCGCAATGACTTTGATTCTTCCCTCGGCGGACTGTTTGTCAAACTTGGCTTCCGACTACCGCTACTACCACTGCCACTGCCACTGCCACTGCCACTGCCACTGCCATCCTCAGCGTCATCGCCTTCTTCGTCCACTCCATTTTTGGACGGGCGTACAAACTGGCCATTATTATTAATATTATTATTATGATGTTGAGGATGATGAACATTATTTTGAGTGGAAACTCCTGATCGATCCTTATCCTTATCACAATCCCTATCCCTATCCCTATCCTTGGCGCCTGTTGCCAGATTATGTCGAGCAATTTTTCTAGCATGCTGAGCTTCATCTTCATCCTCATCCTCATCTTCCTCTTCATGTTCACGTTCGCGAACATCGTCCTGCTCAGAACAATGTTCCATATCATGATCATCGCGGTAAAGACCCGAGTCGCGATACTCAACAGGCGATGGGAAGACGTAGATGGATCTCTGGG
The DNA here is from genome assembly GCF_002105155.1 of Lobosporangium transversale. NCBI lineage: Eukaryota > Fungi > Mortierellomycota > Mortierellomycetes > Mortierellales > Mortierellaceae > Lobosporangium > Lobosporangium transversale. Next base: position 299,387 of record NW_019029023.1, on the reverse strand, counting down.
TCGTCTGCTGATGAAAATGGTTATGTTTCAGAAGGTGATGATGTTGATCAAAAGGGGTGGGATGGATACTCTTTGAGTGTTCAAAAAGACCGGATCTTGATTCATCAAATGCAGAACTTGGCATCATGGAGGGGAGCATGGAGGAGCGTGGTGTTGAGGGTGAGGCTCTGCTTTCTGTTCTACCTGTGGATTGACTGGAGCTACTCTGGAACGACAGGGGTGGACACTCCCGGCTCAAGTCCCTGCTCAGTTTCGTGCGGATAGGTGTTGGTCTCGGTTGGGGCACTTTTGTACCGTTATCTCGACCCTGACGCTCGTGGACGAACGAAGGCTCGTCACCGTGCGCAGGTTGACGTTGTGTGGATAGAGGTGAGGAGGATAAGGGAGAGGGCATGGCTGATGCGGACGTAGAGGTAACGGCAGAGTAATTGGCCGAGGTGGAGACGGAGAGTTGCCTCTGTGTAAATGTGGAAGCAGTCGAGTTGACGCTGGTCAGGACGTAATGGCGATCGGGTCGTTGAGTGCAAGTCGAATCTGCATTCTGGTCCATTGACTGATCAGGTTGAAAAGAGGGGACTGATGAAGAAGAAGACCCTTGCTGATTCCACGTGTGCTCTTGAGTACGAGGCTGCAGTGTTCGTGCTTGGGGTGAGAGCCTCTGAGGATCAGGTTCATAGGGTGATCCATGGGGTGAATGAGAGTAGTAGGGAAGGGAACGATCGGGAGAGCGATCAGAGTACTGGAGTGTGGAGGAATGGTGGCGTGATGGAGGTTCGTGATGGGCAGACAAGGGTGGATGGTCATGATGCTGTTGTGGAGTGTATTGAGTTGCGGGAGAGTAACGACTGTCTGAATGGTCACGGTAGAAATAAGAGTCTGAGCCATGGTGTCGTTGTGTAGGAGGAGTTGTCAGGTGTGAAGGAGTAGGAAGGGCACGCTGGGGTTCGGATAGAGGGTATGGGGCAGTGTATGGAGAGGTAGGAATTGAAGGATGAGTCAAGAACTGTTGTCGGTGAGGATGAGAGTGATGGGGATGGGATTGATAATGGTCTGAAGAGTCGTTGTGGCGTAGAAGGGATTGATGCTGAGAGGGTTCTTGTGGATATGGGGAAGAAGGATGGGATTGAAAATGTAGATGTGGATGTGGATGTGGATGGGGTGTTGGAAGAGGGTAATGGTGTGGGTGCTGGTGCTGATGCTGGTGCTGGTGCTGGTGCTGGTGCTGGGGATGAGGATGGGATTGATGTTGGAGTGGAGGACTGGAGGCATAGTGAAGCCGCTGAGGATGCTGTTGCGGGTGCGGCAGCCTGTCCGAGGGTGTCATGAGAGGCAATGATACAGGACAGGGTTGAGGACAGAAGTCAAGCAAGCAAAGCAACAGGGAGATATTCAAGTGAAGGGTAAGTTGGTAATAAGAAAAAGTTTAAAAAAAAAAGAGGAAAGGGGAGGAAAGAGAGAGAGAGATGAGGTGAATGTTCAGTTCATGCCCAAGTCAAGTGTCGTGTCGTGGTCGTGATATTAAAAAATAACGGGGGGGTGAATGTGATGGATGGAATTAAGACAGAGCGAGGAGAGGGAGAGGGAGAGAAAGAGAAAAGGCGAGAGTGGGAATAGACAGTTGATCGTTAACAAGCACAAGCACGGACAGGACAGTGAGCAATGAAAGAATAATGAACAAAAAGGAGCACGTTGCGCTTTTCTTTTTTTTTCTTTTTTTAATGACTTGCAAAGAAAAGGTGAATGAGAGAAAGAGAGAGGAGAATGAGAGAATGAGAGAATGAATGTAGGATGAAAGTAAAAAAAAAAAAAGAGAAAAAGAGAGAGAGAGAGAGAAGAGAGAGAGAAGAGAGAGAAGGATAGTAATGGAGGAGGAGAAGGGAAGGATAAAGATACAAAAGGTATAGTCGTATAGTATAGTAGGGAAATAGTAATGAGATAATAAGGTAATGAATGGTAGTTAACTAATAAACAATCGTATTAAAGAAAGAAAAGAAAGAAAGAAAGAAAGAAAGCGATGGAGTGAATGAAGATAAAGAGAGATAGAGAAAAGGAGTAAAGTCAAGAGAGAATGAAAGAGAAAGAGAGAGTGAGGAGAGAGAGGAGAAAGAGAAAGAGAGAAAAGACACTTGCTTGACTTCATCAACAAACAATCAACAATAATCAACAAGGGAAGAAGTAAGCCCGACAATAAAATATTCATCTATATGAAGGGTAAAAAGGTAAAAAAGGGTACGATACAAAACATACGTTTGTGATGGGACAGTTGCGGGAGAGGGAAAAAAGGGAGCGATCCCGCTTGCCGTGTGATTTACTCTTTCTCTCTCTCTCTTTCTCTCTCAATCTCTCTCTATCTCTCTCTATCTCTCTCAATCTCTCTCTCTTTGTCTTTCGTTACATCTTCATTCTTATTCTTACTCTTATTCTCTCATTCTCATTCTCATTCTCATTCTCTTTCTCTCCTTCACTTCTTCTTCTCTCCCCCTCCCCTCATTCATCCCTTGTCTCTAGCACCAATATACTAACACAACTAATACCTTTTTACACTTTACACAGTTGCACATGCACATCACTTAATCAGCTGCACACAATGGACACTTGACACATCCAATCCATGTTCAATCCAATCTCTTTTCTTCTTTCTTTCTTTCATTCTCTCCTCCCCCCTTTTTTTTTTATTTCTGATCTGTATACATTCTCTTCCCAGCATCAAAACAAATCTCCCTTTTGCTTTTGTAGAGAACTAGTCTTGTTGTTGTCATGTCAATAGCATTCATGAACTGGTGCAACCCAAACTAAACACTATTATATTTCTATTGTCCGTTCGGACAAGACAAAGAGACAGAAAAGCAATGGCCCTTCCTCTTTAGGCCCAGGACCTTTATTATTTTTCCATTACCAGTCTTTGTTCTCGTTGGTTGGTCCTTTTTTTTTTTTTCTTCGTCCTACTTGATTCGAATAAAATAACAAGGATTATTATATATATGTATATATTTATAATTATATTACATTACATTAAAAAAGATAAAATAAAGTATTTATATAATGTTAAATAAACATTAAGAAACCAAAAAAAAATATCCTGCCGACTTTATGACCCATTGAGCTTTAATTTTTTTTTTTGTTGTTGTTGTTGTTGTTGGCTAAGCGTCAAAAACACAAAAAGAGCCAAAGTTTGCATGGCCACACCGCCTCTCGTTCTCACTCCGCGCTTTTATAATTACATTTGAGACAAATTATATTAAAGTCATCATGATGATTTCCCCAATCCTTGGATCTGATATGTTTACCTCAGACACCCTCTTCTTCTTCTTTGATCAAATAACCTTCTTATATGTATATATATACAGTATACATGTATACCATTGTTACACTTGTAAACATGATATATATATACATACACATATATAGCATTATTACACGTAAATAATCCTAAAAAGAGAATAAACTACTGTATCAGGGCAAAGCAGATGACTCAGGAGTAATATCGAAAAAATAAAACCTGTCCGTCTAATGATTTTACAGATCTCTTTGTCTTCTTAAACGGGGCTCACTCATAACCTTGTCTCGCGTTATCAGTCTGATCAATCAACCTAACCTGTTACGCGACCATAGAAATATATATATATATATATATATATATATATATAATTTTTTACAACTGAAAACACAGGCACAAGCACACAAGCAGATAAGGTAAGGCAAGGTAAGGTAAGGTAAGGTAAGGCAAGATGCATGAAAAGCATGAAGAAGACTATTTTTTTTTTTTTTTTTTTTTTTTTTTCCCTTTAATACTGCTTGCTACTGTTCTTTATTCTTAAGTGATTTACTGATAGATTGATCTCATCTCTGCCAGAAATAATACTACTTGATAATGTAACAATAAGATATAGTCAAAGAAAAAAAAAAAAAACAAAAAACAACAACAACAACAATAATAATAATAATAATAATTCGGTACAATAGAGTCTTTGTCAGGTTAAAAAAATAAAATTCACTCGCATACGGATCAAAACTATTTCTCTATTGCCAGTAAAGCCTTCCTCCTCCTCCTTAACTCCCAGTTCTCAATCACCCTCAATCATCAATCATCAAGCATCGAAAAGCGTAGCGACCTATAGACTATAGATTTTCAAAAGGGGGATAAATAAATAAATATATTAAGAAAATCATTTTCCCCACTACAGCCCAAGGTCAAGGTCAAGGTCAAGCTCAATATCAAGGTCAAGCGGGTACAAGCGACTCTTTTCAGTCGGCCCTATCATCGAGATCCCTCACCATGGCATGTTCTGCAATCAAGAATTTTGTCCGCCTCAATCAGAGTCTGCAAGAATTAACCGCAAATTAGTATTTAATGTCCTTCCCTAAGAAAGAGTGAATCCTCAGTCTCTTCCGAGACTTGTGCCCGAAATCGTGGGCCTCGACATCTTTTGGAACACTCTTGCCGTGTGCTACCAGGTACAACTGTGCTACAGCGCAACTTACAACTGATAACGATGGCGGTACTGGTGGCTTGAACTCTGCATACCGGAACATTGGTCTTCTGCAACGGAGTCTACACGCACTAGAATTGACAACGCTTCGCCCAAATCCTAGAGCCAAAATAGCTTAAATAGAGCTCTCATACTATTTTATAGAGCAGGCCTTTCCCCCCCGAATAAAGATTGGCTTTATTTCCTTCCGATTACCAGTGCTACTTTTGCATCTTCATATGCGCGCACACTACAAGATCGATTGCACTTGGAAAACATCTTTGAGCAAGTCGACCAACGCCCTGAGCAAGGGACTCTGATTGGGAAAAAAAAAAAAAAAAAAAAAAAAAAAATTGTGCCATCCTAGTTTTTAATTTCATTCAATTTTATTTTAGACCTTTTTCTTTTTCTCTTTTTTTAATAGCAAAGTTCGCGCATGGGCTAGTTATGCTAAAGCCAAGACAATCGATCATGGCATACCTTAGCAGACGGATATATAGGAGAGTTATCCTTTACGGTGATTCTTCCGGGATGTGTGCCTTGGAGCGTACTGTTCAATGACCTTAACTACGTTCGTGTATTCAATATGGTACTCGAGTGAAACCCAAGCTGGTTCCTCTTTGTTAATTGGGGTCAGTGTCCTTAAAGATACCAATGGATCCAAAAATACTAGATAGTAAATGGCAAAAATGCACAGGTTCACTGATCAGTCAAGTGCGGTGCGCTGTTATGGCTGTGCTGTTCATACTGATAGCTCAAGACGCGTTTTTTTATGGCTTGACTTGACCTCTATACTCACCTCTCTCAATCGTATCATCAGACTTTAACCATAGCAGGAGGGCAAACCATTAATTGCTGGTCTCAATCAATGCATCCTGACGGGATAAATTTACAGCACTCTGGGATGAAAATACAGCCAGCGGATTCATGCAAGATCAAGCATAATTTTCCCAGCCCTGCCACTTCAAGAGGCTAAGCTGAAAAACAATCAACTAGCATCTCCTAACATTGAGAAATGAGAGCTTTTTTCTCTTTTCTTCATCTTGTCATCATCCCTTGAATCACCACCGAAATGACAGAACCTCAATACCAACAATTCCGATACAACAACCTCATTGAGGAAGTTTGTGTCAGAACTGCCCCCATCTCCACAAGCAATGGCAACTTGTCGTACTGTGTGACTTTGCAAGACATTCAACAAGTGTTTCCAGGTGCGCTCCGATTCAAACTTGATGGGCATCCTGTTCCATTCCTTGCAGACCATAACGGCACCTGGTAAATTATTTATAATTATGGCGACTTTGTCAATTGCTCTGAAAAATAAAAAGAACCCAATTTGACAATTTGGCACGTCTTTTTTTCTAATAGGATCGAGCCTTTGCGCATTGCATCCTATCCTGGCATGATTCTGGACGTCTTTGCGGAAGTATCACAGTCCAGTAGTGGCAACAGCGAAAGCAACAGTAGCAGCAATGCCGTTGTCTATTTGCCGACATCGAGAGAGGCTGAGAATGTAGTCCCTCAGAACCCTCCTTTGCCTATATCAAACTTGGTTCAAGCTCACAACCCATCTCTTACTGATGATATTAAAGAGATTAAAGTGTTGCTTCAAGGGGAGATTAAAGTGTTGCTTCAAGAGGGGATTAAACTGCACCATCAAACCCTTGACAGACTTGCCATCCTTCAACAGAAAGCCGATGCTATCCTTGTCCAGACCTTTGAGCTACACGAGTATCCAATCCCTCGACTCTTTATCATTCTGCCTGTTGACAACACCAACTGGGATCCGATGAATATCTTGAGGAACAAGGTTCGCCTTCACTTCTTATGTGAATGTGAGGATCGCTCTGAAAAGGCAAGCAAGAACAGCCAGAAGAATAAAACCCATCTTGCCAGACATGAAGGATATGAGATCCGAAACAGCACAGAGTTCTTTCAAAAATATGGGAAATACATGATCATCTTATTACAAGGACTCAAGTTGGGGATGGGAACATCTCCAGGTTCTTCTTTGACACCAGCCTCGAACCTAATCGATGCCGGTATTAAATATTCGATCGACTATTTGGATGAACTCACAAAGGAAAACCCAGCCTTGAATGACTTCAACACAATGGATGACTATGAGGGACTTGAAGGAGCAGATCTCCGACGGCTGAGCACATTCCTTCAAACCAATGATGAAAACAGGCAGCTTGGCAACTTGTACAGGACTACGACCGAAAGGGGGCATGTCAAATGGGTTTGTGTCGATCACTATCGCTCAACGTATAAAGAGAAAGAACAGAAATCGTTTGAAGATGTTGTGGCGATGAATGGAGGCAAATATGACTCACAGCTCGGTAAAGTGGTCATTGAGCTGAAATCCAGGATCACAGCTAGAGAGTTCTTCGAAGCCTTGACCAAAGCTAAACATATTTACGAGTTGGAGATCACATTCAGCAAGGACTGGGATTGGACCAGGACTGATCTGGAAGCGCTGAAGAATGCACTAAGCGTATCGAGTGTATCGATCCTTCGACTTGACCTTGGAGAATCTCAAGGAAGCATAGTCAGGAAACTACTTTCAACAAGGCATGAAAAACTTGTAGGCATCATAGAACTTAACAATATGAAGACGATTCATGTTGTACTTCCTCCGGAAGCCAAACATCTTTCCAATCTACAAAGCGTAAAATCGTCACATCTTCACAAGTTATCCATTGGGATGAGGCCTCGAAGGATGAGAGCTAGTGAATTTCCACCGCTTATAAATTCACTCGAGGCTTTGGCCACTTTGGACTTAGCATCTAACTCGATTGGGAATAAAGAGGCCCTCGCACTTTCAAAAGTACTCAAGACAAACACCAGTTTGACCAATTTGGACTTGAGTTACAATTCAATTGGGGATGAAGGAGCTCTGGCACTGTCAGAGGCACTCAAGACAAACTCCAGTCTGGCCAATTTGAACTTGATGAGCAACTCTATTGGGGATGAAGGAGCTCTGGCACTGTCAGAGGCACTCAAGACAAACTCCAGTCTGAGCATTTTAGATCTGCAAAGCAACTCAATTGGGAAGAAGGGGGGTCTGGCACTCATGGATACGCTCAACAGTGGCACGGCTTTAAGCACTTTAGGTTTGTGGGCAGCTTAGTTGGAAAAGGAGAGGTTCATGCGCTGTCAGAGGCACTCAAGTCAAACACCAGTCTGACCAATATGAACTTACGATACAACTTTATTGGGAATGAAGGAGCTCTGGTACTGGCAGAGGTACTCAAGACAAACTCCAGTCTGACCGATTTGGACTTGGAGAGGAACTCAATTGGGAAGGAAGGAGCTCTGGCACTGTCAGAGGCACTCAAGACAAACTCCAGTCTGACCAATTTGAACTTGGAGAGCAACTCAATTGGGAAAGAAGGAGCTCTGGCACTGTCAGAGGCACTCAAGACAAACACCAGTCTGACCATTTTGAACTTGGAGAGGAACTCAATTGGGAAGGAAGGAGCTCTGGCACTGTCAGAGGCACTCAAGACAAACTCCAGTCTGACCATTTTGAACTTGGAGAGCAACTCAATTGGGAAAGAAGGAGCTCTGGCACTGTCAGAGGCACTCAAGACAAACTCCAGTCTGACCAATTTGGACTTGAGTTACAACTCTATTGGGGAAGAAGGAGCTCTGGCACTGTCAGAGGCACTCAAGACAAACACCAGTCTGACCCATTTGAACTTGGAGTACAACTCAATTGGGAATGAAGGAGCTCTGGCACTGTCAGAGGCACTCAAGACTAATGCCAGTCTGACCCATTTGAACTTGGAGAGGAACTCAATTGGGAAGGAAGGAGCTCTGGCACTGTCAGAGGCACTCAAGACAAACTCCAGTCTGACCAATTTGAACTTGTACGGCAACTCAATTGGGAAAGAAGGAGCTCTGGCGCTGTCAGAGGCACTCAAGACAAACACCAGTCTGACCGATTTGGACTTGTACGGCAACTCAATTGGGGAAGAAGGAGCTCTGGCACTGTCAGAGGTACTCAAGAAAAACAGGGCTTTAAAGGTTTCTGTATGAGGAATACTTTAATCGATAAGTAAATAACTCTGGTGCTGTTAATGCCGCTTATTATTGGCTGGCGTTGATTTAGTTGGTTGGTTTGATCATTGAAGTAGTGATGAGGTCTTTAGTGGTTACGGATAGTAGTTTGATTTGGATTAAAAGCTGACTTACGGCAGCTAAGCGTCCGTAGCAGCGCTGCTTTTTTTTTTTTTTTTTTTTTTGATCGATTCTTCCTCCCCTCGCTTGCTAAATGGCTCTAGCATCTGAGGATTATTGAAAGCTCATCCTTTTTGTAGCAGCTCTCTCTAAAGGCAAACCAAATATGGCCATCAAATGCATTATAAGACAGAGAGACGTGTGAGCATCAAAGAAAAGTGTCCAAGGGAATTTGGGTTTTCTATTTATTAGCCCCAAGGGAGACTAAGAGAAAATACGATGGGGAAATATCATCCCGTCATCAAAGGATGGGAACCACGAGTGTTCCCTACTCTTCAGTATACCCTAAAGAAACTTATAAACTGTATAGCAAGACCGGACGCTTGCTGAATCAGATGCAAAGAGTACCAAAGAGAATATAAGTGCCAGAGACATCTAGAAGTGTGTGTGGCAGTCAAAGTAGGGTCCTAACGAAGGAGTAGGCCGTTGTGGGATGTCACTCCGGTAAGGACCGCCTAAAGTTAGACAGAAGAGAACTAAAAAGTGATGTTCTCCACTGAGGCCATAATCGGTAGGAGTGAGGTCCTTTGGCCAAAAGCTTTATTACAAATGGTCGCAAGACAGGTGCGCTAAATGGGTGGTCTCTCCTACGTATAGCTGTGTGTTGTATTATAGATAGTTCATATAGTACCCTAAGTCGTTTGTTCTTGTTTGTCACTCTTCAATATTGTCAATTCCTTAACTATCATTTGACCTTACATTTACAGCCAGCTGCAACCTCATGATGGGATGTTCTTTTTGCAGGTGGAAGCAAATCGTTAGAGGAGGAGCCAGAGCTGCTCAAGGTCTCCGCAGGATTAGTGTTAACGACTCATCAAATTGTCGAGGGATACTGTGGGCTCTTTTGTTGATATCCAGATACCAACTAAGCGGTGAACTACAAAGTAATTTAATCACAAGTCAAATTATAACACTTTGCTAGGGATATCGGTTGATCGAATCAAGCAAAGGCCCCATGTTTATCCCTATGCCCATCTCGAATGTATCCGGAAGCGCCTAGAGTAAGAAGGATTGAAGACCTACGTTAGATAGAAACAGCCACCAGTCTTTTAAAAGTCATTGTTCTTCTCTTTACACATTTCTAAAGGACCACCAGCTTCATATTTGTACAGCTCATGTCCAAGCAGTAAAGGGCAAGCCTTGATATATATGATCATCATTCTGGCTCAGCAGCATCCATCGCAATCGCGTTAAAGAACAAGTACAAAAGTGATATGCTTGCCTACATAACGTATCATTCACTTGATGGCCTCACTCTAGCCACAAGCTTCTCGTGTTATGATGGTGGCATAGACTGAGAAGGGCTCAATTCATAACATTTTGAGTTGTCAGTAAACGTTGAGGCGAAGTCAGGCTTATGCAGGGGCTTGCTAGGTGCACCTGGAATACGTTAGGACATAATGGGAGAAGAAAGTGGAACTTCAAGAATCTTTAGTGATGTGTAGGATCTTGATGCGTAGATTACTGGAACTGGACTGATGTGGCTGTGAGAAAAGCCACGGATCGCATGTCTAGTATCGGTATAGCACTATCAGTTACATTCAGTACTATCGATACTATAACTACCTGAATTATCAGCACGGGAACCCCTCACTGCTATCCCTATTTATAACCTCTATTGGAAATAGCCACAGTCATTTGGAGTTCAAGAATGTGTAGTATTCATTAATGTCTGCCCTAGACTAGTACACTGATGAGTGGAGTGCTTTTATACTAATTGTGAAGGCTCCATAAGGGCCATGAGTGCGGCAGGTTCAATGTGGTTAGGTAAAGCCTTTTGTAGTCATGTTCTTTCTTTGCAACATGAATGAACAAATTTGAAAAACTATACAACCTAATACATATTTTTTTTATCCATACATTTTCAAAGCAGTTTTTCTTTTATGCTCATCTCTACGCCTGTGAAGCTCCAAGGTCCTCCTTGGCATATTTCTATAAGTCCTGTAATGAATGACTTTGTAATAAAAGAAAACAGAGACAATATATACTCACCATGAGAAATATATTACTCGTATATAATGAGTTCAGTTTTTTATTATTATTATTATTATTATTTATGCCTGTGAATCTTGAAGAATTCGACCTTCTGCTTTTTATTAGATTTGGCATAACAACACTTAAAGTCCTATATCTTCTTACATGTTCATGCTACAGTCGTGATTGCATAGAATGTGTTTTATGCTGGAGACAGATATGAAGTCAAAGTGACTAGCCATCAAATGAAGATGAAGGCTATTTTTCCAGTTCAGTTCTTCAGCGAATCTCCCAACAAACAATAAGCCCGGTGCTAGCAGATACCACAGAGCTGAGGTTACCCAATTGTACAGTATTGGCGAGAAATAACCAAGAGCGGGGCAAATTTTGTAAAAATCCCTTCTAGTCTTATTGTGCCATACACCAACACACAAAAAAATGAGTCCAAGGTAACCGATCAGTCAACTTTTCTTTTTTGCTACTTAGGAATCTATCTATGTATATAGGCACTGGCCATACTTGTAGTAAATAAAGCCCCCATCTATATACGCCAATACATGTGTATGGTTTAATTTCAACTTGACTCCTTATTATGCCAGTTCAATATAGACTTTCATTAAACCTCTTGTGCCTCCATGACATCCTAAATAAAGACCTTTATCGCCTGAAGGAGCTAAGAAGGGGTCATTAGTGCTATACTATGTCCGATAGGGTAAATTCAGTAGTATTCAAAGCCAGCAGGATCAGGCGTCATCGCAGGCGATGTACGATTCGAGAATGGGCGACACAAAACGCGTAGTGGCAGTAAATAAATTGGAAACAATGTTGATATTACTGCAAGTAAACAACAATAACAACAACAGCATCTTATCTTCCATGAAGAGATCACCTTGAAGGCCAACCTATCTGAGATCTCCCAGGAGGATCGACTCAGCTTCTGGATGTAGGAAGAAGCCTGGCGACTTGTGAAGTATTTCTTCCCACCAAAGGTATGTTGGTCCCTTAGGCTGCAGGCAGTAACTTTTCACTCATGTAGACAAAATGGAGCGGGAGAAAAAATTACACATGTCTCATTTCGCGCATTTTTATTTTATTCTTTTTTTATACAGATAACGTAAAGTATATGTACCCAAAGCTGTGTCCTGTTTAGTGCCTGGTTCTGAGTGCCTCTGATAGAGCCAGGTATACTTCCTTTGCGATTGACATATGACTCAATTCCAACCTTGCCAAAGTGGTGTTGATCTTGAGTACCTCTAAAAGTACGAGAGCTCCCTCATTCCCCATTGAGTTCCGAAACAAGTTCAAATTCGTCAAAGTCTTGTTGGTTTTGAGCGCCTCTGAGAATGCGATGGTCCCTCTGTTCCCTACTTTGTTGTCCCCAAGCTCAAGTCTGTCAAGGCGGTGTTGACCTTGAGTGCCTCTGAGAGTGCGAGGGCTCCTTTCTTCCCAATCAAGTTACTCCCCAAGCCCAAACTTGTCAACACCGTATTGATCTTGAGTGTTTCTGAAAGTGCTAGGGCTCCTTCGTTCCCCATTGAGTTATTCCACAGGCTCAGATTTGTCAAAACCTTGTTGGTCTTGAGCACTTCTGAGAGTGCGAAGACCCCTTCCTTGCCAATTGAGTTCCAAATCAAGTTCAAACTTGTCAGAGTCTGGCGCGTAATTGCAGAATTTATGCCCTTCAGTTATCGCACTGGATCATCTCACCAATCGAAAGCTCTGGGATATGGGATCGATGCTGCTACCAGCCACCATCCCTTTGCATCATGCGAGTGATACCCTCAGTTTCACTCTGATATTATATTAATATATCAGCATTTCTATTGCAAGTTTTTTTTTATTTTTATTTTTTTATTTTTTTTTATTTTTGGATAAATGCATTCTATACCCTTCCAAAAATAATCAGACCTCAATGGTAGGTATCTCCAATCCTCGATTAATGGTAAAACCAGACCTCAATGATAGATACCATCAAGGTTTGATGCATGATGTAATCGATGGGTTCCTTCAGAGGTCGCTCAAGGTCCCAAGCGTATGCCTTCCAGTAATAACTAGACCTTATACTGGGCAGCGTCAAAAGTATAGTTGTTGGGGTCCTTCGATATTGCTCATGATACTAATCTGTATGCATTCCAAAAGAAAAAAAAAAAAAAAAAAAAAAAGTTAAGGAATACGAGCCAGTGGCGCATAGACCAAGACCTTTATACTTCTTTGGACTTATTCGCTTAGTTTATCCCTTGGACCGTCAAACGGGCAAATTTACGCTCTTAGCTTTCATCAACTCATGGACAGAACAGATCCAGTTCTCTGTACTTTCTACTAGCAGAAAATAACCGTCTATTGCATACCAAGTAAGAAAAAATAAATCAGAGATATCAAGCTATACGATGCACTCTATCCACCATTCACTAGCCTCTACTCCTTTGCGCATTAGCAACTTTTACTATTTTTTTATTTCCTCTTCTTCCAGCCTAAAGATAAAAAACACCAAGTGCCTGGCCTCTGTTTTTTGCTACTCCTTCCGGCTCCTTTTTCGATAGATATGTTGTCGAATCCCCATACCAACCTAAAAATGATTGCCATTAGAGGCTATAAAACGTCGGTTAATTGCAGGCTCAAGTCTTTGTCTCTAACAGCAATAGTGTCAGGCCAAATTGCTACAGTGTATTCCTCCTAGTCACACACTTTTTTAGGGAAAATAATAGGCCACGAGGGAAATGTATGTTCTCACTCTCCATGAAAGCTAGACAAGGAAACTCATCGTAATGTTATTCGTTTGCCAATTCTCTACAAAGTTACGATGGGTTTTTATCGGTATGACTTTTTCTTTCCAAGTTCATAAAGAAAAAAGATGGACTATTTTACTATGTGAGGGAAAAATTGCACCAAAAAATCTTAAATTATGATTGGCTAAAACTTTAATTGAGATGACATCATAACGATGTTAAGGGTAGTCTATTCTGTCCTCAAATCCCAATTGGCTAGAATGCGCCTATGAGATTTATATTTTTTCACTTGCAGCTCGGCAACGTGGCCAGACATATTATTCCTTTTTGCGTTCATGTATCGGAAACTCCTCCTTGCATACTTTCGAATACTAAGTATAGTTACAGAAGCCAATGCCTTTGGTATTGTTTCTTGCAGACCTTTGAAAGTATAATCACAGTTTGCTCTAGTATAGCGCTTGCTTGCACCCCAGAACATCTCGATGAAGTTCAGTTCGCAGTGGTACTTTGGATAGAAAATGATTTGCTGCTCATGCTTGCCTGCAATCTCCTCTAGAAGTGATCGCTGTGCCATAAAATCCTATTGTAGCTCCAAAATGCGTGTACAACAACATGAGCTTTGATTATTAGAGTAATCACGAACCTTGCAGCTCGCACATATCATCTTAAGATCCTTTCTCCAAAGTTTCCTTTCTATAAGAACCCGTCTAATCCCTTTTGGCTTTCCTCGCAATTCTTTTATATACATCATCCTTCTCCTGTAACTGGCACAGAGCATCCACGATGTCAATTTCTTTAGAGACAAAGCCCACCTCCTTGCTTACAATGACCAGGCGACTGAATAAGTGAGTTACTATCCTAAAACGGACACCTTTCAATAATCTCTGCACGTTGCTTCTGATATCCCCTTTCGCCGCCTTTAACGACCGCTCGATAGCATCCATGAATATCTTGCTTAGGCCTGTCCGAGTTATTTGCAATGCTGCAATCTTGGCAACGATAGATGTTGTAAATCTGAACCGCCCGGCGAGCTTGGCTTTCTTGGGTGGAATCACGCAACCCTCTGTGTCGATAATCTTCTTCAACATCTCCTCTACCTGATGTTCACCACATAAAGCAAATCCCGTGATTATCCTAAATCTGAGATTTTGCTTGGCAACAGCTGGATACACATGATCTGCATCCGCAAGCGATAACTGAGCTCCCATTACCACCAACGTTGAAATAGAGCATAATATTGTACGTAAAGGCGTAAGGGATCCGCAGAGGTATGTAGGATTCACCTCAGTACTGTATGTAAGAAAAAGTCTTTTGGGAGGGAATTCCATTTGAATGCGGAGACTCAAATTAGCTTCCCCGTCAAAATGTGGTTCTCAGCGTTATGAGCCTCGTCAAGGGTGATCACGAGTCCTCGCTTTGGCTGACCAGGCAAATAAAAAAATCGTTCCAGCTGAAGTCGTACTTCCAAGAGCATTGAACTGATAGTTATATGGCCATATTCGCGTAACTGGTTGGCCAGCGAACATATGGTCTCTTTCTCTTCATTCATCTGATCGCAGGAAAACTCTTCTGGTGTTAATTCAGTCTTCTTTTTTAAAAGAAGTAGTAGGTGTAGCTGACGCGCCAAAGACTTAATATTGCTACGATGACTTATAAGTGCTGTTAGATCGGTGTTATAGTGCTTGACCGCCAAGAACCTCCCCTCGTCACTTATATTGTCTGGCTGCTTAAATGGGTTGGCTCGAGCAATATCTTCCACCTCATCTGCGAACCGCGCAAAGTTTTCATCAGAGAAATCGGAAGTGAAAGTTCTCGGAGACTGGCAGAATGCATATATTACAAGTGCTTTCTTGCCAGTTCAACAACCGTTGCAGTCTTCCCGGATCCGGACGGAGCCACCACTGCCACTGTGGTAAAACCCCCAGCCAAGCCGATACTCGCCTCAACAATATCAGAGAATTTCTGCTTCCACCCGTTACTTGTTGGCTCTTCACCAGATAACTGTCCGAGCATTGTCACATTCAGAAATTCAGCAGTTGGTCCATACGGCGGGCGCTTGACGTCTTTGTAAAAGCATAGAGTCTTCAACCACCTTCCTGTCCACACTTTGCAGAATGCGATCTTGTAATGCTGTTTCCATAATTTGGTCAAGTGTGGAGGCGATGATATCTTCACCTAAGCATACCTTTTATGTTTATAGTGACAGTGGGTTGCAAGGTGAATGAAGAGATGAATTGGTGGAACGGTGGACGAAAAAGATGTTAAAATAGGCTATAATGAATATCCTCTATTAGCTGAAAAGTGAAATATTAAAATAATTTACCTCCTGATATTAACGTATTAATAACTTTTTTTTTAAAAAAAAAAAAAAAAAAAAAAAAAAAAATGCGTTAGAATGAGTCGTTACAAAAAGCAAGAAGCTCAATCTACAGCAAATACATTTGAATGATACAAGTACATCAAGTAGAAAAAAAAATGATTAGGGCTTCAATTAAGCCCAATTAACAAAAGATATCAACTCTCAGTACCTACGAAGGATGAAGGAAGAAAAAAACAAAAATAATACTGATCAGCGGCGCCATTTAAAAAATTTTAGAACAGAGAGAACATGACAGCTAATTCCTTACCTGCCGATGGCCGCTGAACAATGATGTGAATGGCTCCCTTTGGTGGTGCCGTTCCAAAGGCCTTGGTGATCTCTCTTGTTACTCTGGTGAGTGGCTCCTTTGAATCAACATTGGCGAGATTGACTGTAGTGCCTTGACCAGGAACCGAGACCTTATGAAGGATGAGTCTGTCGGCGTTAATGCCTCGAAAAGCGTTTTCTTTTTTTTCTTGATCGCCTTTTTGAGGTGGCCGATAGTCTTCTGGGGATTTTTGTCCACTGGGAATGCGGTAGACTCCCCGTTGGGGATGCAAAGGAGTGAAATTTTGTCCATCATCGGCGTGATTAATAGACAAAAAAGTGAGTTGGCTGGTGAAAGTAGAAATGAAGATTAAATACAGTCGTGTGGCCTTCAAAAGGAAGGAAGGAAAAGAGTAATGAGGGTTATAAAAGCTAAAAGTGAGCAAGGTAATATAAAGAGAACTAATGTAGAGAGAGCTATACCGACAGATCTGCTCCTTTTATACTGATATTTCATTTCGACCACTGTCAATCCAGCCGTTACATGCATTTTACCACCAGCCGTTTCTTATTACGTAAATATTAAATATTTGTCGCATGGATCTTTGATCCTTGAATTATGCTACTCTGCTTTTTTCAGTCAAGAGCACGTTTCATGACAAATATAACTACTTGTATCATGCCCAGCATACAGCAGGTGCTGGGATACAAGATACTCTTCAATTTCTCTAAATTGGTAACCGCAATATAAAGAAATGATTGGGGCCGTCGTTTGTTCGATAATGTATGGAAGAGCCATGGATCCAGGGAGGCCTCTGATGTACAAGGCTCACGGGAAAGCCTCGATGAAATTCAGACCATAAGATTGCTTGGTATCACAAAGTACTTTGTTGGACGGGGATTTGTGTGAGTAGGGTCTTGGTATAATCGATTGAGATAGTAGAATATCCTTTCAGAAGCCAAAGATGGAGCTGGCTGCCTTACTGTTATGCCTTTGTGATGCCGAGGGCTCCTAACCAATCACTCCTTAGATGTAAGGGAGTGCCTGCTTTCCCTTGTCACTTCTTTTTTATACCGAGCCTGGCTATGACAGTATTTCGAGCGTCTTTATGGACACTACCAAAATGCTCTTGTTGGAGCAAGCATTGATTGAGGGCAATGATACAAGGAATAGGAGGAGATGTGCACCCCGAGTTGGCACAGCTCGAATGCTGTCTGATGTCTTTTGAGGTGTAAAAGGAGACGTTGGTATACTTCACTTCAAGATCTACGCTTGCACAAGCTAGATTTCCATGCTAAGAAAGAAAAGCTAGTGGCCAATACCAACGATGGTGCGAAACCCAAATCAACTGTTTTGTACAATAACGAGGTCATCAGGAAACTTATTGATTGCGTGTTTTGCTGCGCCGAAAACTCTGCCAGCATCATTTATTGTCAGGTCTTCCAAGGTCCCGAAAATGACTTACCATTGGCCACTTGTTGCTTTTGCTCTATCACAAGAACCATTCAGTGCACTACACAAGGCTACTATGGTGCCCTTCTACACATGGCATATGGGTTCCCTCGTGACAGAGAATCTACTCGCGGCCCCTGCCAATTCAAACGAGCAAGCGTAATATGGGCCAAACAATATGATTGTGCCCATGCTTTCACGATACAAGCTGGATCCCTGATGTCACTGCAAATGCATCCAAGCTGTACTGAAATAATCGGTTTTCTTAGTAAATATCTCGCTATGCTCAGCCGCAAGGATGCTATGATCGTTGAGATTAACAGTGAGTTTAAATTGAATTGCACAGCAGTTCAGCGTCTAGCTGATTCTCAGGTGCGTGGCCGGCTTAGTTTAATGCATGAAGCCATCATGCTGTCTGAAATAGTGAAGTTGAGATCTTTGGGCGCTTTTGCCGTGTATACAGACACAACCGTACCACACGGTGGGTTGAAACCGATGATGATTGTAATGGTTTGAATCCTGCTAATTGGAAGATTGATCTGTTAAATTCTGACAAGATGATTGCAAGGAAAGGTAAGTAGCGTAGGAACAGGGATTGGTATAAGGTGATAAGTCTATTGCAGACTGGGGTTTCCTATACTACAAAGATAAGGTATCTATACTTGAACGTCTGGAGCGGAAACGCAATCTAAGGACTCTAAATAAGACTTCTTGAAATATCTTTTATCACATGGGGAAACCTGGTGCTGAGTTAACTTCATATTAATTATTCGAACAACAGCAGGGAAGATATATGGTGCAATCATACTTCAAGACCATTAAGCATTGTGGACCATAGCCATTGGTCTAAGCTGGCTATGGAGCAAGAAACCTAGGGGACGCGACTTGGCTAGACAGACACAACTAGGAATGAGATGAGTTGATTGTACTATTCGTCACATGATCCGCACACTCTCCATGGTCGACTGCAATTAGAAACCGTCTTTGAATAAGCCAGACAACGCGTTGTACAGGAACTTGGCTCCTAGATACGCCCATAGTACCATTCATTAGGTACAACTCCTATAATCTAGAATAAAATCCATACTAACGATTGAATGATGAAGTGAAAGCTGTCAAGAACGTTTCAAGGATTGGACGAAGGTGTGCCAAATAAGTGGCATGCGATTGTTTTTCAAATATTGTAACGCTGTTTTTTTACTCGATTAAATCGACCCATTTCTACAATACACCGAATGGAAAATAAGGCCTATCGAAGTTCTGAATACCTATTAGCCCTATAACAAGGAAAGATCCGAAAGACCTTGGATTTGTAGTTCCACAAACCTCTGGGTAAAGTCCTTCGACTCAAAGACAAGGATGAGGATTGCCGAGAAGACAAAGCCAGGATTGCAATATGTAACTTGAACGAGAGGAAGATGTGTTTAGGACCGTAGTCACAGAAGTTACTCATTAGGCGGATATCGAACTCGCGGGCCCCTTCCAGCAATATTCATTGAGTATGCTACCTTGAATCTCCTTGACGAAGATATGGTTAGGCCAAACCATGTCCTGTACTACCCAGCAGCCAGTCTTCACCATAACTATCAATAGGTCCCAGAGGTAGACGCTCAAGCATACCGTTGTTTGCCTTACTCAAGGCGACTAGGCACTCTAGAGATATATACACGGAACATTGCCTCCAATAATGCTTTGTAGAGATATTGTCTTTTTGGCCTTCGGATATTTTGTTCCCTCTCCCCCATGATCCCATGCCCTTTATGTCCGCCTCTCTGTCACTACTCCACCCAATGTTGCGGTTGCCATATGCTCCCCCTCCTTCGTGAGTTATACTTTGTGTTTTATTCCTTTTTAATTTTTATCTATTTATTTATCAATATTATTTTTATACATGTAGTTTACCTTCATGTATTTATTCCATCTCCTACATATGCGAAAATATCGCTTCCTATGTTATCATTTACTGTCGTAGACTCTGTTTTCTTTAATGTTGCCCACATAATGCAAAACATTCACTTTTTCTGACGAGGACGAGGGCGAGGGCTGACTGTGGCGAAGTCATGGGTCCTGGCTTGTTAGTATCAAATGATGCAGGATGATTTTGTCGATTTTCCTTTGTCTCAACTTCCCACATTGGTGGTTCCTTTTGTTATATGCTGTCCATTGTTACATCTCACCGCGGGGCTTTTTCAGGCAAGTTGATGGTTCGGGAATTAAGTAAAAAAAAAAAAAAAACAAAAAAAAGTAAAAAGGTGTGGATACACGCCCATTGTGGAATATTTTTATTTATTTTTTGGTCCAGAGAAGAGCACCAAATATCCACATCTCTAACCAGTGAACAACAGTGGTTTATTATGTACGCAGCTCCGTCTTGAAAGCCTATGGAATGTATAGAGTGACTCATTAAGAATATTTTCTACATTCACTGCCTATAGCCTACTGTATTACACTCTAGAGTCTTGTCGAAAGTAATCGGACATTATTGCTTTTCGGCACACCTGTGTCTTTCTTGGTCACATTGATTTATATATCTAATTGTTCTTAACGTAGTTCATATCTGTTGCGGTTGGCAACCGAATATCCAACTAAGGTTAGCGATTCCATTGTTGTTGTTATTGTTTTTTTTTTTTTTTTTTTATGTTTGAATCCACAATTAGGAGAAACTTTCTTTGTGCAAGAGCGTTTCACTAGTTAGTGGCGAGCACTCCTCTCGAGGACTCGTCAACGATTACCACAATTAGATTTGTAAATGGATAGTATAAGAAGCAGAAGAATCCCTCTAATAAATTTTAGTCGTCAGCCTTCAGTCCTATGGTTCACTCTTCAGTTTTCTTTTTTCTCTTTACAAAGTCGATCTAGCCTACAAGTCTTCCTAGTTTCGCTTCCGCCTCACAGCCCTAGGCCTCTGGCGACTTAGTTCTCGAGCAAGCCCATATGGTTCCCTTTGCTCATTCATGCACTTTATTCCATGCTTTATTTTTGCACACATTTTATCGCTACTGATTCCTCTTAAGTAGAGTAATACCTATCGGTCTTTTGCCTGTTCCTGAAACGAAAGACTTTAAGTTTCAGTGACACAGACAATTTTGAGAGCGTCATTTGGTGGCGCGCAGGTTGTTATCACTTGTATCGCTCTCTCCATCTTCTCTTTTTTTTTTTTTTTTTTTTTTTTTAAACACAAACCATGCCATACAGAAAAGACTTTGTAATGTCAGGAGCGAATCAGGATGAAAGTGGTACGCTATTAAAGAAGTAGCGGAAGCAAAATTAAGGCTCCTTTAGCTTTCTCATTCCTTCATTCCTTCATTCCCAGAACTTTACCAACATTCAATTTTCCCTTATCAGCATAACCAAAGTTGTTCGTTTTTCCACTACACCTTGACCAATATGGCTTCTTCCATCAACATTCAAAGCACTGCTTCTGTCTCTTTCTTCGCCAACCTTGACAGGGAACCGCGCTCGGAGGGGATCAGATCAAAATCAGGATCCCAGAACACTGCCTGGTCCCTTCAGATTTGCCGCCTTCCGCAAGTTAATTTCAAATCTTTTTTTAATACTTCAATATCATACGCCCTCCTGCTTTTCTCCTCCCTACACTTTAGTCTGCCAACTTTCCCTACCGCTTTACTCCTTGCTTTTATTTCGATGCGAGAACCATTCAGTGCAACATAAGGATTATTATCACATTACCCTACATGCGCTACATATGGCTCAAAACAACGAGAGGTCCTGCTCACGCCCTCCTGCCGAATCAAATGAACAGCCGTATTATGAACCATACAATATGATCCTAGACCATGCTTCCCCCGATACAAGCTCGAATACCTGGTATCACCACAAATACGCCCCAACCATACTGAAGCAATCGACTTCCTTATCGAATACCTCGTTATGCTCAACTACAGAGTTGTTATGACCGTCGAGATCAAAAAGACGAGATTGATTTGAGACTCAAAGCTGTTTGATGGATAGCTAATTCTAAGGTGCGCGATCACCTCCGCCCCCAATCTGTGGCTACGTCGCCCTGCTCCGAAGCGGTGGGGGGGGGGGCCTTTTGCATCTTTTGGATGCTTTTGCCGTGTGTACATATACAGTCGTGGCACACGGCAAATTACAATCGCACCCGTTGCATATCCCATAATACGCAACTACCATGTACAAGAGTACACGGCTAGACTAGAAGAAAAAAAAAAAAAAAAAAAAAAAAAAGAAAAAGAAAAGGAAAGAAATTAAGAAAATAAAAACAAATAAAAAAGCACAATCCAATCCAAGTTGAAAGTATAACACATAATAATGTACCAAGAGGATGATAGGAGCTTTATTTGTGCCATATATTAGCAGAGCGTATACAAATAGTTCCTAAGAAGTGGTAGAAAACCTTTTTCATACAGGAAATCAGTTGGGTGTGTTTTAACCTAATAATGTATAGTGCGTATGCCTCAAATCCCATATACACATTAAAAAAAAAAAAGATCATAGTGAGAGTGTTTTTTATTATTATTATTATTATTATTTTTTAATACCATGAAAAAATTACAAAGTAAAGCATTGAATTCCCTATCAATGCAAGAGGCTACCATCGCAAAGCCCGAGGCTTAAGGCCCTAAAATACTCAGAGGTCATAACAAGTAACGAGAGCGAGGTTATTGTTAAGTAAAAAGTAAAAACCTTACTAGTAATAGGGACATTGTAACTAATGAGTGGCACTATAGGCGTATTTAGAAGCCAAGTCCCTGTGCAACGCGTTGTACGACTTGTTCAAAGATGGCTCCAGCTACAATCGACCTTGCAGTGTGTGCAGATCAATGCTCCAGTTAGCAGCAATCAAATCGTTACAATCATCATCGGCTTCATTCCACCGTATAGCGCGGTTGTACCTGTATACACGGCAAAAGCGCTCAAAGATCTCGATCCCACTATTCCAGACAGCATGATGGCTTTATGCATTGAACTGAGGCGGTCACGCGCCTGGGAATCAGCTAGGCTGTTGATCTCAACGATCATAGCATCCCTGCGGTTGAGCATAGCGAGATATTCGCTAAGGAAGCCGATTATTTTAGTACAGCTTGGATGCATTTGCGGTGATACCAGGAATGGAGCTTGTATCGTGAAAGTATGGGTCAAAATCATGTTGTATGGTCCATAGTAGGCTTGTTCGTTTGAATTAGCAGGGGCTGCGAGTAGATCCCCCGTCGCGAGGGAACCTCAGGGCTCGCTACCATATGCCATATGTAGAGAGGATGTCATAGTAACCCAATGTTGTGCAACGAAGGAGCTTATAATAAGGCGAAAGCAAGAAAAGAAGTGGTAGGAGAAGTTGGTAGACTAAAGTGTAATAAAAACAAGACAAGGAAAAGAAAAAGCGAGTAGACGGTCGGTAAAATGTAAGAGGAAGTGTAAAAGAAAAAGTAGTAAGCGAAGGCGTGAAAATGAAATGCGGGGAAAGTGCCTAGAGGAGTGATGCCAAGGAGGAGCCACCAGTAAAATGTATGTGATGAAATGTATGTGTGGAAATGAAATGTGGAAATTATCATACTACATGAGACCAACAATGATGAAGTCGATCGTTGGAAGAGAAGTGGAGGATAGATGATCAACCAGGGGATGAGATTTGAAGGCGCACAAAAAGAAGACACCCTGAAAGCTTGCATTTACGTGGGAGTAATGGTGGCAAAGGTCTCAATGTTAACATATCTTTACGCTCCTCATGAAGTAAATAGCTAGTCAAGTCCAACAACATGACGACTTAGGCTTACTATCCGAGAGAGCCAGGGCCATAATTATCCCCCTTTTTTCTTTCTCTCTTTTCTTCCAAGATGGAGCATGATGTGCCTTCGGAAGTGTTGCTATTTCAAGTCTTTATGTTTACTTAGTCCAGTGGACAAAAAAAAAAAAAAAGGAAAAAGAAACCAGGTATCATCTTTAATATTCTATTTTTCTTTCATTTACACCAAATTAAGTACAAGGTCCATCCATCCATTGAGGCGTCAAGTGGCGAATTGCGGTAGAAATATGAATGTGCGAATGTCCTGCGAGCAAGACTAAGAGGGTCTGTGTTTTATTAATATTATTATACATATTATAAAGTGCTGTATTCATCAACGATATGGCTTCCTTGGAAAGATCTTTACAACACCAATAGAAATGAGATTCAATGTTTTCGGTGTGCCATTGTCGAGAATGAAGGTTATCAATCGCTCAAGGAGAAAATAAAATTGAAGCAGCTTTGTTTCGGGAACATTTTGGTCAATTCATGCTACAAACAGAGTATTTATTTGTTCAACGGGTCCACAAAATAAGCCTTACTTCGGTTGCACACCTGTTGCAGGAGGAAGAGGAGTGGCTAATTTTTGGGCCAACTCTTCTTTTGTTCGTTTTTCCATCTCACGAATCGACTCCATCGTAAGTCCATACCAACCATCCATTGAGCAGAACAGCTCACGATGAAACTTTGTAAACAGATCACGCTCAACAGAGTGCATGTATGATTCCATCTTTGTCTGCAACCCATACCACTTGAATTCGATCGACACAAGTTTGTAGCATGTCATGACAGGATCACAAGTCTTGGACCATTGACCTTGCAATGGACCACGAAGCGCCTTTTCTGACCTGAACGTTGTCACATCCTCCTTTACTGGGTTAAATGTCTGAAGGTAGTATGACTTTGGATCATTGGCAACGTCAATTGTAATAACCTCACGTTGCTTCAAAATATCCTGTGACAAGTTAAGTGCATTGTTCAGTTGGCCACGATCACCATCCACATGAAACGACTCGACCGTAACAGAAAACGACTCCTTCATGTAATCATTTGTAATCACAGTTTTGCACCCTAATGGTTATGTTGTAGCAAATAATATGAAAGAAAGAAAGAAAAAAAAGTAGTACCGGCAGGAATAGAAAAGAAGGGGGGGTAAAGAAGATGGTCAGCATGGTGTATTACGTGGTGTTTGTGAGTTTGTTGAAGACCACGAGAACAATAAAACAATAAACCCGCAGCCCAAAAAAAAAAAAAAAAAAAAAAAAAGAGCACAGGAGAGAACACAGCCATTTCATTCACATCACATCCAAATTGCCAACCTCTCTCTCTCTCTTCCTCATTTGTTTTATAAATGTCTCCAAGACAGGACTTACAGGGGAAAGCATTCCAGGCCCTCTCTTGACACTTTGTAGCACCAGCGGGCATAAGAGCTCTGATCCAGCCTGGCAACTTGGACTCCAGATGATAAATCTATAATCAGAGGAAAAGCAAATTTCCCACAACCCCAAGAACCCTTTGTTTCATCAGAAAAAAAAAACCGTGCACCTTTTTATTTTGCAACCACAAATAACAACAACAAGAACAAAAAAAAAAAAAAAAGATCTTGACAGATATTGGGACAGTTTCATGTTTTTCGATCACTTTACTTTGTGTGTAAATTGGCCCTGACGGGTCCCATCATCATAAGGTTCGTTGACTAGGATCTCGACACCTTCTCCGCCACCGCTCTCGGCCTTTGACATTTCAGCGACATTGTACAGTTGAGCAACCTATTTTATTATTTTTTAAAAAAATAAAATAATAATAATAATAAATAAAACAAAAAAGTGATTAGATGCTATTGCATGTGCAGGGTGAGGATGAGAATGAGGAGAATGAGAGAATGAGAATGTAAAAAAGAATGAAAATGAAACCTGTTCCACACCTGGTACTCAGCATTGGAGCAATTGTTAATGATGCGGTACTCTTTGATAAGCATGTTGATTGTATAGTACTTTTCTTGGTGATGTTCAAACTGTTTTCGATTGGCGATGTGAGTGGAGAAAGAGGAATAGGGAGAAAGGAAAGGAAAGGAAAGGAAAGGAAAGGAAGGAGGGAAAGGGGAAAAGAAAGAAAATTTCTTTTAAATCATTCAATCGTATGACACTGGAGTTTAAAAAAGCTTCTTTATCATCATGCATCTGCATACTGAACCTGCAGCGTGGCTTCTTCCCGGAAGCGTCAATTAACATTGATTCCCATTGATTACCATTGGAAGTGCTCTTTCCTAACCTAATTCGCGTTGCCCCATGCATAAAAACTCATTTTATCAGCATTCTATCATTAATTTGTATTCATTTATTTTACATTTGGAGACAAAATGGATCAGCCCGCAACTTGCACCTTGCTGTTTCTATCACTCAACCGCATTACACCTCTTCATTTCTTGCCCTGAACTTTCAAGAAGCCGCCACTGCCAAAATACTTCTCGTTCGCTGCCTTAATCTTGGCTGCTGCTGCTGTAGGATCAACCAACTCAATTCCTTGCACAGGTGTAAAAGCAATGGAAGATGCTGTTCCTGCAGTCGCCAAGCCATTCGCATTGGCATTGGCTCCATACTGCGCCAACCTCGCTGCGTTCCTGTTTGAAATTTTGCCTCTGTTTCTGTTGTTCTGTTGAGCTGCTCTGATGCGCCCACCTGTACCAGGCCCTGAATGGTTTTGTCCCAACATTCCAAGTCCTTCTGTCGTACCATAGCCCATAATTTCCTGTTCTTCAACTCCAAACTCCACTCTGTTCTTGAGCTTTTGCATCTCAGAGACTGCATAAAGTTCCTTTTCTTTCCGTGCTCTCCGACCTCCACGCCGTTTCTTGGGTGCCTCTAAAGGTGCAGGCAAAGCCTTGATATTCTTCGATGGTGGAGGCTCCAAAAGCTTCTCAATCTTTTTCTCAATCTCTTCTTTAACTTTACGGCCCCATGATCCGTCCGGATATGAATGCATACGGTCAATCCTCGCAGCAAGAGACAACTTTGCTGCAATCATCTTTTGCGCCTTCTTTCGGACCTCGACTGGCATGGCCATGACAAATGGCGATCTGTAGATAAACCCTACATGCTTGGCCTGTGATGCAGAGGAAAGCGCACTGTTCAACACTCGATCCTTGCCCAAGATTTGAACATTGCATGCAGGGATTTTGCTGAGAGCTGTAAGACCACCAGCTTGACCCATCAATTTTGCAGCCGTTGCTGTTCCAATGATTGCTGAAAGATTAGGTGCGATAAATGTTAGCCTAGACTCGACATATTCAATGATCTATAATTTTGATATGAGAAAATTAAGTAGAAAAATTAGTGTCATTAAGTAAAACTAGGCGATCTTTTTTTTTTTTTTTTTTTTTTTTTTTTTTTCTCTAAACAAAATGCTTACGGTTTGTTTTGCTTTCTCGAGATCCAAAGCTAGGTTACATGCATCTTCACAAGCTTGCCACTCGCTCTCAGTCAATGGCCTTCCTTCCGTTGTAGTTCCTGTAACGACAACTACCATTACAGTTGCTGAAGGCAAGATGTCGTGTAACTCCACCTTGGTGATATCTTCCTGATTTGCAATCCTTTTAACCGTCCTTGCATAATCCAGGGGATTAGCCACAAGAGTCTCCAACTCAGGGAACTTGGGTTCATAATGATCTCTGATGAACTATTGAAATATGGTATTAGAAATGGAAATCTGTTAAATATAAGATCGACATTATAGGATTGAGGCGTTTTTTTTAAAAAAATAAAATAAAATAAAATAAAACGAGATAAAATTGTCTTGCAAAAGTGAAATTCCAAAGTCCAGTTTGCCTCATTTACCTTGTGAACTACAAGGATTTCATTGTCAATGGCGACTGTAATCGTATTGGCTTTAACAATAAGCTGATATTCTGGATCATCTTCAACCATGCCCGAGACTTCTGATTCCTTTGACTTTGATTCAGTTTTGTAATGTGCAATATCCTATTAAGAGCAGGAAAAAAAAAAAAAAAAAAAAAAAAAAAACGCTTTGTGTTAGATCATTGAGCAGCAAGCACGAGGAGGAGGAGGAGGAGGAGAAGGCAGTGAGCCTAAATTGCAATCCAAAAAAATAAAAAAAAATAAAAATAAAAAAAAAAAGAATATTATTCCATTCAGCATTACCCGCAAAATAGATTTCATTTCTGTAGAGTCCATCAGTTTTGCAATATCCCTAGCATTCTTGGCAGTCTGGACATCACGCATCATAGCGGCAAGTGCACTATCTTCTTCGCTCTCCATGTCAGGGTCAAAGTCGTCGTCATTGTTATTGTCATCTTCCTCCATGTCATGATCTCCATTCTGATTCTGTCGAGAAGAGGATGAGCCTGCATGTGCTGGTTCTTGCACCTGAGTGACGGTCTCGGCCTCCTCATAATCGATATCTGCAAGAAAGTCGTCTGCTAATGACATTATTAATGTTGTTGTTGCTAAATTGTAAAATAAAAAAAAGATGTGTGTTAATAATGTTTGTGGGGTGGGGCGAAAGTTCAAAGATTTTGACAGACTACCCTTAAGTTACATCTTTACAAATTTTTTTTTTCTTCAAAATTTCTATCAGTGGGAAAGTTAGAGGCAAAAGTGCTCTTTTCATCAGATCTTGAGCCTTGACAACGCACAACACAAAAGCAATTCGAATGATGGCCGTCCTATAGGGGAAAAAGACTAACAATATTAGGTCAAAATAAGCCACCATCCAGGTTGGTGAAGTATGCTTGCAGACACTGATTTTCTGATCTTCTAAAACTCTCGCAGGTAGTGTGGAGGTAGACCATTTAATAAGCAACACGCCATGAGATCAATATGTGGTCTAGCTTATCCCCTCCTACTTGGAGCCAACAAACGGGAGTGGACAAATAAAAAAATGCTACCACGACATTAGTGTAACGTAAGAGGCACGATACAGCTTTATATTCCATAATTTATGCATGGATCACTAAACACTTATCCTTCGTATTTAATATTGCCACGTTGGTAATGCCAATGGGCTGTTCCTTGTCAAAAAAAAGCACGGACCACTGTCTTAATTTAAAACGTTAAATTGAGTACTCAGTAACTGTATCTCTAAAAAGTTGTCATTGAGGCTTCATACCACTCACATTGATCATTTCGTCGGCCAGGCCAATGTCAATGCCTACCAGAATATCAAGGAGACCATTTCCATCACAGATCACGGCCTCTTTCATCGGTATCCAGAGATTGACCAAGTGACGCGTAACAAGGCAGTTTAATGACTGGACAGATTAAAACACTTTACTAGGGACAGTACCTATTCGAGTCTGGTCAAACTTTCTTATGTCTTTCCATACCCACGTCTGTGCAATCCCATAAGGGAATGCCCTGAGTAGGGCGGGGCGAAAGCCTTACTCCATGATCATCTACAGTTATGCCTACCCTCCAAATGTTTCCCAACCACACAGACCCAATATATTAAGGATTGCTTATGCGAGTTGCAATGGCAAAAGCGAGATTTGGAGGCTCTCCCTTCTGATGAGGAAGTCATGATGAATTATGTAGCTCCTTTGACGAAACTCTCCAGCTTAGCCTATTTGGGCTGTAGAAGAGAAGACGAAGTAAAGGCAGAGTAACGCTGTAGAAAGGGTAAGGATAGCAAAAGAATTGGATAATTGTGTTTGCCTAAATAAGGGCCTCACCCCAGGTGAGATTACAACCAGGACAGCATTGTTCAATGCTAAACGGGAAAGAGAAGGCAAAGCATCCATCTGTTACGCTTCACATTGGGTCGGTCGATACCCGCTATCAACTTGGGACGAGCAAACCAAAGGCGAGCCTACTATGGTGCAACAGATCAAGATTATCTCTTCAAGATTTTGATCGTAAAGTAACTGTTGTGAAGTCATTCATATCCTGGAACACTTTTTTCGACTCTGAATTCAGCAAAAAGCTCTTTCTGAGTCCTCCTTCTGACTAAATTACAAAAACAAACAAAACAAAGCAGTTGAACAGTATTTGCCTAGTTATCTTTGCCAAGGATAAAGACAATATGCATCATAGACGAGACCGGGTGTAAACATGAGGATAGATATAGAGATGGAAGATAGAGTACGCCAAAGCCCAATTTCTATATCTGTTTTATTCATAACCCAGACTTCCGTATACTAAAAATCTCCAGAGCGTACACTGAAACGCACAATTTATTGATCACCCAAATGCAACGCGCTAATTCCACTATGTTGGCTACACTAATAGCCCGATCATGTCTTCAGCTGTTGTGGGCCTTATACTTAATATTCGAAAGCCATTTCTGCTCGCAAAGACGCAAATGGACTGTATCCTTGGATGAAAGCGCGACCAGTGGGACAAGCAATCAAGCCTTGTACTCCCTTGGCGAAGTTCAAGAAAAAAAAAAAAAAAAAAAAAAAGAGCCGCATGCTGTTATCAAAAACAGAGAAACCATCTTGTCATTCCTTGAACCATCACCGAGATGACACGACCTCAATTCCAACAATTCCGAAGGACTGAGAACATCATTGAAGAGGTTTGTGTCAGAACTGCTTCTACCGATGCAGGCAATGGCAACTCGCTCTGCCATGTGCGCTTGGAAGACATTCGAGAGCTGTTTCCAGATGCACAGCGATTCAAATTGGATGGACAGTCCATCCCATTCCTTGTTCACTCTACTGGTCACAGGTATACCATTTTCACGGTCCCTTATCAAAGAGAAATAAGGGGAACTCAGTTTGACATGATTTTTTGTTTGTTTATTATTTGTTCCTTTAGAATCGAACCTCCATGTATTGCATTTTACCCTAACAAGGTCCTGGATGTCATTACAGAAATACCGCAGAGCAGCTGCCAAAACAACTCCGCCGTCCGCTCGCCAACATCGAGATGGTCGGAAAATTCGACTCTTCAGGACTCTTCTTTACAATCTTCGGACTCATCTCATATAGCTCATAATGTCGCGCAAATCGATATGGACGATCCTGGCTTTGAGCAGATTAAAGAGTTGCTCTTGCAAGTGAAAGAGAAGGACAACGAGATGCTTAAATTGCAATCAGAGATGGCTAAACTGCAATTGAAAGCTGAGGAGAATGACAGGATGCTCAAACTGCAACTGGAGGTGTTGAAACTGCAACTGGAAGCCAAACAAAAGGACGACGAGATGCTGAAACTACGGTTAGAGGCTAAAGAGAAGGATGAAATGATCATTGGCTTGCAACAGCAAGCTTTCAATAGGCTTGCCATCCTCCAAAAGCATGTTAATACTATCCTCTTCCAGACTTTTGAGTTACAAAACTCTCTATTTCCTCGACTGTTTATACTTCTGCCTGTTGAACATATAAAGTGGGATCTAACAAATACCTTGAAAAACAGGGTCCGCCTTCAATTCCTCTGCGAATGTGACGACCACATCGTAACTCCTAGCAAGGGCAGCCAGAACCAAATCCATATTGTCCAACATGATGGATATGAGATCCGAAATAGCACGGAGTTCTTCCGCAAGTATGGAAAGCACATGCTTGTCCTTTTAGAATGGCTCAAGTTGAGGATACTGTCGTCCGCTTCTTTGGCATCTGTCCCAAGGCTGGCAAATGCTAAGATTGATTATTCGCTTCAGTATATGAAAGCACTCTCTATTGAGTATCCGAGCCTGAGCGACATCAACATAGCTGAAGGCTACAGAGGACTTGAAGGACCTGATCTTCAGCAGCTAGGCACTTTTCTTCAGATCAACAATGAAGACAAACAACTTGGCAACTTGTACAGGATCACGACCGAAACAGGCCATGTCAAATGGATTTGTGTCGATCACTATCGTTCGACATTCAAAGAAAAAGAGCAGGAAGTATTTGCAAATTCAATCAAGGTGTATAATGGCAAATACGACCCAAACCTTGATAAAGCGACTATTATATTGCGCTCCAGGGCTGGCGCTGAGGATTTCTTCAGTACTCTGAGAAATGTCAGATGTGTTCATGAGTTGGATATTACATTCAGCTGGGATTGGACCGAGATTGAGCTTGAAGCATTTGGAAATGCACTAAAGGCTTCAAGTGTATCAACCCTTCGACTTGAGCTCGACCAATGTCAAGATAGTAACAACAGGAAAGCATTCTCAACACCCACATATTATAGAATAATACTTACTCGCATCATTGGACTTAACAATCTGAAAAGAATTCATATAGTCTTATCCCAGGACCTCCTACAGCTTTCTATTTTACAGCCCAAAAGACTGCCACACCTTCAAAAATTTTCCTTTGAGATTAGGCCTCGAGGCATTGGAGCCAGTTATTTCCAAGTACTTGTGGAGTCGCTCAAGGTCTTCACGGTTTTGACCATCTTGGACTTGGGTTGGAATTCAATTGGAAACGAACAATCTCTGGCACTGGCAGAGGCACTCAAGGACAACACGACTTTAACCACTTTGAACTTGACATGGAACTCAATCGGGAAGGGAGGAGCTCTGGCGCTGTCAGAAGCACTCAAGACTAACACGACCTTGACCGCCTTGAACCTAAGCTGTAATTCAGTCGGGAAAGAAGGAGCTCTCGCACTGTCGAAAGTTCTCAAAGTTAATACAACTTTGACTACCCTGAACTTGAGTTGGAACTCAATCGGAGTTGAAGGGGTTCTGGCCCTGTCAGAGGCACTCAAAGTTAACACGACGTTGTCCACTCTGGGCTTGGAGCGCAATTCGATTGGGGATGGAGGAGCTCTGGAACTGTCAGAGGCGCTCAAAATAAACACGGCTTTGACCACTTTGGACTTGAATCGTAACTCAATTAGAAAAGCAGGAGCTCTAGCACTGTCAGAGGCGCTCAAGGTCAACGTGACTTTGACTATCTTGGACTTGAGTTGGAACTCAATTGGAGATGAAGGGGCCCTGGCATTATCAGAGGCACTCAAGTCTAACACGACTTTGGTATCTTTGGACCTGTGGCTCAACTCAATTGGGAATGAAGGAGCTATAGCCCTCTCAAAGGCACTCAAGTCTAACATAACTTTGAGGTATTTGAGTTTAAGAGAGAATTCAGTTGGAAATGAAGGATCTCTGGCATTATCGTGGGCACTCAAGACCAACACGGCTTTGAGCGTTTTGGACTTGGATTGGAACTCAATTGGGGATGAAGGAGCTTTGGCATTAGCAGAGGCGCTCAAGCTTAACACGACTTTGACGACCTTGAAGTTGCATCGCAACTCAATTGGAAATGAGGGAGCTTTGGCGCTGTCAGAGGCGCTCAAGGTCAACGCAACTTTGGGCACTTTGGGCTTGGAACGAAACCCGATTAGGATGGAAGGGGCTTTGGCACTGGCTGAGGCGCTCAAGTTCAGTCCTACTTTGACCACTTTAAAACTAGGGGACAACACTCCAATCTCCGTTGACAAGGGTGCACAGGCCAAATATCGCTTTGGCCCTTCCTTGAGCATTATCCGTGGAGCCCTATGCCTGGTATGGGCCCACATTGTCTGGTCGTGTGTTGAGTGGTTAAGGGAAATATACGTAGTTTATTACAAATAAACAACTGTCTTGCGGCAACCAAAAGACCCACAGTAACGTTGGTTTTTAATCCTTCTCCTTGGATAACAAAATGTAGTCCCTTGCCCATAATCCGCACATTGCTTGCTTCATAAAAGCCATTGTTGAGTGAGCATGGAACGCTTGAAGGAAGCCATCTTAAGTAGGATCTCCGCAAGTAATAAAAGTACACAACAAGCTGAAATCAGGTCAAATATTCATATGCAGAAGACGAATGGTTTTACTCGAGCATACGAAAACTATGATTGTTTCACATACAGTGGTCATCAAAAATCATTCAATGAATTAGGAATTTCGACATTCTCATTCCTTTCTCCAATTTGATCTTGCTTGTCGCTAATGAAACTTACGTAGCGAGTTCGACCATCGACAATGTCACGCCTACTACAATGTCAATGAGCTCCTGTTGCTAATTGAAAATTTAGATGAATGCCAATTATTGGCATCTCATTGAATGACATTTGAAGAAAAACAGGAGCTTTGCTTTATTTCAGTGCTCCTATTCGGTTTAAAATTTTGTCAATTGATATTTATTTTTTTAATCTGAAACATCATAATTGACAAAATTTTAAACCGAATAGGAGCACTGCTTTATTTGTTTTTTTTTTTCTGTTCTTCAGTAATGTGTACGACCTCCTTTCTTGCGATGAAGCTCCTCTACCCTTCGTGGCATACTTTCATATAGCTCATGAAGGAAGTCAGGTGGAATAGATGTCCAGATATCCTGTAGTCTTTCCCATAGTTCATCCAGATCCTTTGGTACCTTCTCATATCCCTTGAGTCGATGATCCATGTAGGCCCATACATGCTCGATAGGGCTGAGGTCAGGAAAATTTGGAGGCCACTCCAAAGTGGTAATGTGTGACTTAATAAAGAACTCTTTAACCATCCTACTCGTATGAACACTTGCATTGTCCTGCTGAAAAATTAACTTTTCAGGGTCCTGGCCATACCACTTCCATGAGCCGAGGACATAATCTTGTAGAACATCAACATATAAAGAGGAATCAACTGTGACAGGGATCCTGCAACCATCGCCTATACCATGATAAGTGATACAGCCCCACCACATAGGTTTGTTATGTGCTCCCCTTGATCCCTCTCTAACATCTCGATCTTCTAAAGACCTGTGGCCGGGTCGCCTATATTGTGTTCTTCCTCCTAAGGACCCTAGCCTTACAAAAAGCTTTTCGTCCGAGAACATCACTCGCTTCCAGTCATCAACAGTCCAGTCAAGGTGGTTGAGGGCAAAATTCTTCCTTTTCGCAATCTGCATTTTTGTCAGCCTAGGCTTGAATGGGCGGACATAGTTTTTCAAACCCTCTGATTTTACATAGCGTCGGGCAGTCTCTACACTGACATGCACTCCATGGCTCGATCTGATGTATTCTTGAACTGCCAGAATGGATCTAAGTTTCCCCGTATCAACCTCGCGTGCAATTACCCTCTTGGTAGCAGGGGAAACCAATGAGGGTCTGCCCATTCTGGGTTTAGGAATATTGTCCTTGACGTCCCTCCTGATCCTTATTGCCGATGAAATAGAGATACCAAGTTGCCTTGCCACTTCGCTTGTAGACTTCCCTTGTCGAAGTAAGGCCTGAGCATTTTGTACCTTTCCCATAGAAAGCCTCCTCATAATAAATACTAAGCGATGTGGAATGTTAATTGTAAGTAGAGGTGTATGAAGATATAGCTGAAGGTAATCTTGGTAGAAAAAAGAGAAGTGAAAAAGTTTTTTTTGCAATCAACATTCAAAATCAGCAAAGTCATTCAATAGACAGGTCAAATTGAAATTGGTTTTATTTCACAATGAAGTCATAATTAGGAATGAGACATGAAAGTAATCATGAGGTGTGGGGAACAAATGCACTACCCCAAATATACTAGCCACATGCTAGATGAGAATGAAGAAAAGGAATGAGAATGTTAAAAATTCAAAATCATTGAATGACTTTTGATGACCACTGTATCATTGAGGTCTGGTTTTACCATTTATCGAGGACTGAAGATACCCGCCATTGAGGTCTGATTATTTTTGGAAGGGTATAGAATGCATTTATCCAAAAATAAAAAAAAATAAAAAAATAAAAATAAAAAAAAAACTTGCAATAGAAATGCTGATATATTAATATAATATCAGAGTGAAACTGAGGGTATCACTCGCATGATGCAAAGGGATGGTGGCTGGTAGCAGCATCGATCCCATATCCCAGAGCTTTCGATTGGTGAGATGATCCAGTGCGATAACTGAAGGGCATAAATTCTGCAATTACGCGCCAGACTCTGACAAGTTTGAACTTGATTTGGAACTCAATTGGCAAGGAAGGGGTCTTCGCACTCTCAGAAGTGCTCAAGACCAACAAGGCTTTGACAAATCTGAGCCTGTGGAATAACTCAATCGGGAACGAAGGAGCCATAGCACTTTCAGAAACACTCAAGATCAATACGGCGTTGACAAGTTTGGGCTTGGGGAGTAACTTGATTGGGAAGAATGGAGCCCTCGCACTCTCAGAGGCACTCAAGGTCAACACCGCCTTGACAGACTTGAGCTTGGGGGACAACAAAGTAGGGAACAGAGGGGCCATCGCATTCTCAGAGGCGCTCAAAACCAACAAGACTTTGACAAATTTGAACTTGTTTCGGAACTCAGTAGGGAATGAGGGAGCTCTCGTACTTTTAGAGGTACTCAAGATCAACACCACTTTGACAAGGTTGGAATTGAGTCATATGTCAATCGCGAAGGAAGTATACCTGGCTCTATCAGAGGCACTCAGAACCAGGCACTAAACAGGACACAGCTTTGGGTACATATACTTTACGTTATCTGTATAAAAAAAGAATAAAATAAAATTAAAATAAAAATGCGCGAAATGAGACATGTGTAATTTTTTCTCCCGCTCCATTTTGTCTACATGAGTGAAAAGTTACTGCCTGCAGCCTAAGGGACCAACATACCTTTGGTGGGAAGAAATACTTCACAAGTCGCCAGGCTTCTTCCTACATCCAGAAGCTGAGTCGATCCTCCTGGGAGATCTCAGATTGGTTGGCCCTTCAAGGTGATCTCTTCATGGAAGATAAGATGCTGTTGTTGTTATTGTTGTTTACTTGCAGTAATATCAACATTGTTTCCAATTTATTTACTGCCACTACGCGTTTTGTGTCGCCCATTCTCGAATCGTACATCGCCTGCGATGACGCCTGATCCTGCTGGCTTTGAATACTACTGAATTTACCCTATCGGACATAGTATAGCACTAATGACCCCTTCTTAGCTCCTTCAGGCGATAAAGGTCTTTATCTAGGATGTCATGGAGGCACAAGAGGTTTAATGAAAGTCTATATTGAACTGGCATAATAAGGGGTCAAGTTGAAATTAAACCATACACAATTTTGGCGTATATAGATGGGGGCTTTATTTACTACAAGTATGGCCAGTGCCTATATACATAGATAGGTTCCTAAGTAGCAAAAAAGAAAAGTTGACTGATCGGTTACCTTGGACTCATTTTTTTGTGTGTTGGTGTATGGCACAATAAGACTAGAAGGGATTTTTACAAAATTTGCCCCGCTCTTGGTTATTTCTCGCCAATAATGTACAATTGGGTAACCTCAGCTCTGTGGTATCTGTTAGCATCGGGCTTATTGTTTGTTGGGAGATTCGCTGAAGAACTGAACTGGAAAAATAGCCTTCATCTTCATTTGATGGCTAGTCACTTTGACTTCATATCTGTCTCCAGCATAAAACACATTCTATGCAATCACGACTGTAGCATGAACATGTAAGAAGATATAGGACTTTAAGTGTTGCTATGCCAAATCTAATAAAAAGCAGAAGGTCGAATTCTTCAAGATTCACAGCCATAAATAATAATAATAATAATAATAATAATAATAATAATAATAATAATAATAATAATAATAAAACTGGACTCATTATATACGAGTAATATATTTCTCATGGTGAGTATATATTGTCTCTGTTTTCTTTTATTACAAAGTCATTCATTACAGGACTTATAGAAATATGCCAAGGAGGACCTTGGAGCTTCACAGGCGTAGAGATGAGCATAAAAGAAAAACTGCTTTGAAAAATGTATGGATAAAAAAAATATGTATTAGGTTGCTCTATGTAGACCCTTCAATTAGAGACCACCCATTCAGCGTGTCTTTTTTGCAACCATTTGTAATAAAGCTTCTGGCCAAAGGACCTCACTCCTACCAATTATGGCCTCAGTGGAGAACATCGCCTTTTAGTTCTCTTCTGTCTAACTTTAGGTGGTCCTTACCGGGATGACATCCCACAACAGCCTACTCCTTCGTTAGGACCCTACTTTGACTGCCACACACACTTCTAGATGTCTCTGGCACTTATATCCTCTTTGGTACTCTTTGCATCTGATTCAGCAAGCGTCCGGTCTTGCTGTACAGTTTATAAGTTTCTTTAGGGTATACTGAAGAGTAGGGAACACTCGTGGTTCCCATCCTTTGATGACGGGATGATATTTCCCCATCTTATTTTCTCTTAGTTTCCCTTGGGGCTAATAAATAGAAAACCCAAATTCCCTTGGACACTTTTCTTTGATGCTCACACGTCTCTCTGTCTTTATAATGCATTTGATGGCCATATTTGGTTTGCCTTTAGAGAGAGGCTACAAAAGGATGAGCTTTCAATAATCCACGCATGCTAGAGCCATTAGCAAGCGAGGGGAGGAAGAATCGATCAAAAAAGAAAAAAAAGAAAAAAAAAAAAAAGCAGCGCTGCTACGGACGCTTAGCTGCCGTAAGTCAGCTTTTAATCCAAATCAAACTACTATCCGTAACCACTAAGACCTCATCACTACTTCAATGATCAAACCAACCAACTAAATCAACGCCAGCCAATAATAAGCGGCATTAACAGCACCAGAGTTATTTACTTATCGATTAAAGTATTCCTCATACAGAAACCTTTAAAGCCCTGAGTGCCTCTGACAGTGCCAGAGCTTCTTCATCCCCAATAGAGTTGTACCGTAAGTCCAA
Source organism: Lobosporangium transversale (assembly GCF_002105155.1). Taxonomy (NCBI): domain Eukaryota; kingdom Fungi; phylum Mortierellomycota; class Mortierellomycetes; order Mortierellales; family Mortierellaceae; genus Lobosporangium; species Lobosporangium transversale. The sequence goes on along the minus strand of NW_019029023.1, from coordinate 261,574 downwards.
ATCGGTCAGACTGGTATTTGTCTTGAGTGCCTCTGACAGTGCCAGAGCTCCTTCATTCCTAATTGAGTTATTGTACAAGTTCAAACCGGTCAGACTGGTGTTTGTCTTGAGTGCCTCTGACAGTGCCAGAGCTCCTTCATTCCCAATTGAGTTGTATCGTAAGTTCAAATTGGTCAGACTGGTGTTTGTCTTGAGTGCCTCTGACAGTGCCAGAGCTCCTTCATTCCTAATTGAGTTGTCCGTCAAGTTCAAATTGGCCAGACTGGTGTTTGTCCTGAGTGCCTCTGACAGTGCCAGAGCTCCTTCTTTCCCAATTGAGTTGCCGTACAAGTTCAAATTGGTCAGACTGGAGTTTGTCTTGAGTGCCTCTGACAGTGCCAGAGCTCCTTCATTCCTAATTGAGTTCCAACTCAAGTCCAAAATGGTCAGACTGGTGTTTGTCTTGAGTGCCTCTGACAGTGCCAGAGCTCCTTCATCTCCAATTGAGTTATTGTATAAGTTCAAATTGGTCAGACTGGTGTTTGTCTTGAGTGCCTCTGACAGTGCCAGAGCTCCTTCTTTCCCAATTGAGTTGCCGTACAAGTTCAAATTGGTCAGACTGGTATTAGTCTTGAGTGCCTCTGACAGCGCATGAACCTCTCCTTTTCCAACTAAGCTGCCCCACAAACCTAAAGTGCTTAAAGCCGTGCCACTGTTGAGCGTATCCATGAGTGCCAGACCCCCCTTCTTCCCAATTGAGTTCCTTCGCAGATCTAAAATGCTCAGACTGGAGTTTGTCTTGAGTGCCTCTGACAGTGCCAGAGCTCCTTCATCCCCAATAGAGTTGCTCATCAAGTTCAAATTGGCCAGACTGGAGTTTGTCTTGAGTGCCTTTGACAGTGCCAGAGCTCCTTCATCCCCAATTGAATTGTAACTCAAGACCAAATCGGTCAGACTGGTGTTTGTCTTGAGTGCCTTTGAAAGTGCGAGGGACTCTTTATTCCCAATCGAGTTAGATGCTAAGTCCAAAGTGGCCAAAGCCTCGAGTGAATTTATAAGCGGTGGAAATTCACTAGCTCTCATCCTTCGAGGCCTCATCCCAATGGATAACTTGTGAAGATGTGACGATTTTACGCTTTGTAGATTGGAAAGATGTTTGGCTTCCGGAGGAAGTACAACATGAATCGTCTTCATATTGTTAAGTTCTATGATGCCTACAAGTTTTTCATGCCTTGTTGAAAGTAGTTTCCTGACTATGCTTCCTTGAGATTCTCCAAGGTCAAGTCGAAGGATCGATACACTCGATACGCTTAGTGCATTCTTCAGCGCTTCCAGATCAGTCCTGGTCCAATCCCAGTCCTTGCTGAATGTGATCTCCAACTCGTAAATATGTTTAGCTTTGGTCAAGGCTTCGAAGAACTCTCTAGCTCTGATCCTAGATTCCAACTCAATGACCACTTTACCGAGCTGTGAGTCATATTTGCCTCCATTCATCGCCACAACATCTTCAAACGATTTCTGTTCTTTCTCTTTATACGTTGAGCGATAGTGATCGACACAAACCCATTTGACATGCCCCCTTTCGGTCGTAGTCCTGTACAAATTGCCAAGCTGCCTGTTTTCATCATTGGTTTGAAGGAATTTGCTCAGTCCTCGGAGATCTGCTCCTTCAAGTGCTTCATAGTCCTCGATTGTGTTGATGTCTTTCAGGGCCGGATACTCAACAGAAAGTGTTCTCATATAGTCGAGTGAATAATCAATACCGGCTTTGAGATCTGGGACTGACCCAAGCGAGGCAGCCAAAGGCATCCCTACGCTGAGGCACTGTAAAAGGATGATCATGTATTTCCCATACTTTTGGAAGAACTCTGTGCTGTTTCGGATCTCATATCCTTCATGTCTGGCAAGATGGGTTTTGTTCTTCTGGCTGTCTTTGCTTGCCTTTTCAGAGCGATCCTCACATTCACATAGGAAGTGAAGGCGAACCTTGTTCCTCAAGATATTCATCGGGTCCCAGTTGGTGCTGTCAACAGGCAGAATGATAAAGAGTCGAGGGATTGGATACTCATGTAGCTCAAAGGTCTGGACAAGGATAGCATCAGCTTTCTGTTGAAGGATGGCAAGTCTGTCAAGGGCTTGATGATGCAGTTTAATCCCCTCTAGTGCCAACTCTTTAATTTCTTCCAACCTTTGAGCAATAAGAGATGGGTTGTAAGCTTGAACCAAGTTTGATGAAGGCAAAGAAGGATCCTGAGCAGTCAGATTCACCGAGTCTATCGATGTCGGCAAATAGACAACGGCATTGCTGCTACTGTTGCTTTCGCTGTTGCCACTACTGGACTGTGATACTTCCGCAAAGACGTCTAGAATCATGCCAGGATAGGATGCAATGCGCAAAGGTTCGATCCTATTAGAAAAAAAGACGTGCCAAATTGTCAAATTGGGTTCTTTTTATTTTTCAGAGCAATTGACAAAGTCGCCATAATTATATATAATTTACCAGTTGCCGTTATGGTCTGCAAGGAAAGGGACAGGATGCCCATTTAGTTTGAATCGGTGCGCACCTGGAAACACTTGTCGAATGTCTTGCAAGGTCACATAGCACGACAAGTTGCCATTGCTTGTGGAGATGGAGGCAGTTCTGATACAAACTTCCTCGAGGACGTTGTTGTATCGGAATTGTTGGTATTGAGGTTCTGTCATTTCGGTGGTGATTCAAGGGATGATGACAAGATGAAGAAAAGAGAAAAAGCTGTCTCATTTCTCAATGTTAGGAGATGCTAGTTGATTGTTTTTCAGCTTCGCCTCTTGAAGTGGCAGGGCTGGGAAAATAATGCTTGATCTTGCATGAATCCGCTGGCTGTATTTTCATCCCAGAGTGCTGTAAATTTATCCCGTCAGGATGCATTGATTGAGACCAGCAATTAATGGTTTGCCCTCCTGCTATGATTAAAGTCTGATGATACGATTGAGAGAGGTGAGTATAGAGGTCAAGTCAAGCCATAAAAAAACGCGTCTTGAGCTATCAGTATGAACAGCACAGCCATAACAGCGCACCGCACTTGACTGATCAATGAACCTGTGCATTTTTGCCATTTACTATCTAGTATTTTTGGATCCCCAATTAACAAAGAGGAACCAGCTTGGGTTTCGCTCGAGTACCATAATGAATACACGAACGCTGTTAAGGTCATTGAACAGCACGCTTCAAGGCTACGTCTCCCGGAAGATTCACTGTAAAGGATAGCTCTCCTATCCGTCCGCTAAGGTGTGGCATGTGGCTATGATCGATCGTCTTGGCTTTAGCACAACTGGTCCATGTGCGAACTCTGTTTGTTAAAAAAAGAGAAAAAGAAAAAAATAAAATTGAATGAAATTAAAAAACTAGGATTACTCTTGGATAAAGGGTATAGATAGAGCAATAAGATGATTAATCTTTTACAAATGAGGTGACTGGCTTACAATATATATTATATGGCTACATTGTGCAGTGCTTCGCCCATGTGATGGATCCGAGGTTTTGAATCAATTAAAAGGATTTTATATAGTGAATGGTTCTCTTATTGACAGGAGCGACAGGAACGAATTTTTTTTAAAAAAAAAGAAAAATACAATATGGATACATGGGTTTGTGTCCTGTTTGAAGTATGCGCGTGGACTAGGGATTGCTCTTTCTATCCTTCGATTACACCATAATGGGATAGATACTAAGCCAAATGCATCTTTAAAAGATCTAAATCTATTTTGTATAAAAGACAATCATTTTCGTTTCTGATTATGAGCGAGGTATCCAAGGAAGAGCTTTATCCTTGAGTTCCCCCTTAGCGTCTCGCACAGATTCCAGATTGATCCTTGATGAAGATGAAAGCAAAGAATCAGGAGCAAAACATCCAGCTGTCACATTAGATCACTCACATCTCTTACTTAAAATAGAGAAATGGAAAAAGAATTCATCTTATCATCATCCCTCGAATTATTACCGAAATGACAGAACCTCAATACCAACAATTTCTGCGAGACATTGTAGATGTATTTCTGGATGCACATCGATTCAAGGTGGATGGGATCCCATCCCATTCCTTTTAGACGCTGATGACAACAGGCATATTTGTTTTATCAATTGCTCTGGAAAGGAAAATAAAGAGAAGAGAACCCAATTTGGCACGACTTTTTTTTCTACTCCATTAGGATTGAACCTCCACGTATTGCGCTCTATCCTGACAAGATCCTGGATGTCATTACAGGATAAACGCAGTCCTGCAACTACAACAATAATAACAGCAACAGCAACGCTATCGCCCGTTTGCCGATATCAAAAGAGTCGAAAAATCTGGCCTTTCATGACGCTCTATTGTCATTATCCAACCTTATTCAATCTTCCAACTCATCTCTTACTGTTCACAATAACGAGAACTCCAACTCTCAGTACGAAGAGATTAAGGAGTTGCTGATGAGAGCCGAAAATAGGGCAATGAAATGATTAAGCTATAATCAGATATGATTAAGCTGCAATTGGAGGCTATGGAGAAGGATGAGAAGATATTTGCGATGCAGGAGGAGATGAAAAATTTGCAAGAGCAAGCGCTCGACAGACTTGCTATACTCCAAAAGGAAGCTGAAGCTATCCTTGTTCAGGTCTTTGAGCTACACGAGTATCCAATCTCTCAACTCTTTATCATTTTACCTCTCGACCACGCCAATTGGGACCCAATGAATGTCTTGAGGAACGAGTTCCGCCTTCACTTCCTATGTGAATGTGGGGGATCACTCTGTAAAGACAAGCAAAGATAACCGGAACCGAATCCACATTGCTAATCATGAATGATATGATATCCGAAACAACACAGAGTTCTTTCAACAGTATGGGAAACACATGGTCATCCTTTTACAGTGCCTCAAAGTAGGAATACCTCTGGCTGCCCCTCTTGCACCAGTCCCAAATCGCAAAAACTGTATTGATCATTCACTCAACCACTTGAATGAGCTCTCCAAGGCGTATCCAGCCTTGAATAACATTAACACAATTGATGACTATGAACTACTTGAAGAAACAGGTCTCCGTCAGGTGAGAACGTTCCTTCAAACTAATGATGAAGATAGCAAGCTTGACAACTTGTACAGAATAACAACAGAAACAGGGCATGTCAAATGGGTTTATCCTCATCATTATCATTCGAATTATAGAGAGAGAGAGAACAGATGGCGCTCAAAAATGTTGTGGAGGTGAACCGTGGCAAGTATGCCCCACACTTTGGTGGAGTGGTCAACAAATTGGGATCCAGAACCAGGGCTGAAGAATATAATGCCTTGGTCAATGCAAAGCAAGTATACGAGTTGGATATCACGCTTAAATGGGGATGGAGCAAAGCTGATCTTGAAGCACTTGAGGAAGCACTAGATAGATCAAGTGTATTGATTCTTTGACTAGATCTTGGAGATTCTCAAGGGAGCTTTACCAGGGGACTACAGTCAATATCTACGCAATATAGAGTCCCGCAAAATGAAACGATCAGTATTGTACTATCTCCGGATCATATCGAACTTTCCAATTTACCAAGCAGAAAACCGGCACATCTTCAACGATTATCCTTTGAGATGAGACCTCGAAGGATTGAAGGTAGTGCTTTTCGGGTACTTGTAGATTCACTCAGGAACAATACCACTTTGACATATTTAGATTTGCATACCAATCCAATTGGGAAGAAGGGAGTTACAGCACTGTCAGAGGTACTCAAGACTAACATGATATTGACCTGTTTGAACTTGCATCTCAACAACATTGAGGATAAAGGAGCTCTTATATTATCGGAGGCACTCAAGGTCAACGCGACCTTGGCCGCTTTGGTCTTGACGAACAACTCAATTGGGAATGAAGGGGCCTTTGCATTCTCTGAGATACTAAAGACTAATACGACTTTAATCACTTTGGATTTGCGGTTCAACCTAATTAAGAAAGGGGTCCTAGTATTGTTAAATGCGCTCAAGGCTAGCTCAACTTTGACCAGTTTGGGCTTCTGGAACACCTTCCTTATGGAGCAATTATCGGGCGGAGGCGTACTCAAACGACTACCCATTTGGGAACGGAGGGTCTCTCGCACTTTCGGAGGCACTCAAGGCCAACATGACCTTGATCAATTTGGAATTGGAGAGCAAGTCTGTTGGGAAAGAAGGGGCCCTGGCACTGTTAGAGGTCAAAACCAACACAACTTTAACCACGTTGGGCTTGTGGAAGAACAAAATTAGGAATGAAGGAGCTCTCGCATTGTCAGAAGCGCTCAAGACCAACGCGACTTTGATAAGTTTGTACCTGTATTGGAATTTAACTGGGGAGGAAGTAGATCTGATGTTATCAGAAATACTCAGAACAGGGGCTAAACAAGGTATAATTTAAGGCCATGTACTTATACTATTAAAAGTAAAAATAAAAAAGTAAAAAATAAAAAAAATGAAAAATGATTACAACTCGCAGTATTAAAGATAGATGTTAGGGGATCCCCACTCCTTTGGTTTGAATTATCTTTTTATCGAGCTGGAGGTTGTGTAGCCTTGGAAGTAGCCTTCATTTGTACCTTCCTCATGGCACTTTGTCAAAATCATCCGCTCTACCATGCTTTACTTAAATCCCTCTATGAACTTTATGTCTTTTTCCAACTCGGCGCTTGCCGCCATATCCTCTTCTGCTTGTAAAAAAAAAAAAAAAAAAAAAAAAAGGTTCCTAGAGCAACGATTGGATCGATGGTATTTTCAGTTGTGCTTTCAAATCCTGTAGTGGTCGAAAGGCATCCTGCAGGAGCATTATTATTCCACTGCTTGCTGTTGAAAGATAATTCTATTTAATCATTGAGCATTTGCTTTGTAGTTATTCAAAGAGTCGTGCATAACTTACCTCAATGAAAGATTACCGGTGGCTTTCAAACTGTGAAATGTATAAAGATGTTTCTTTTGGGAATGTAATAGTACCATAACAACGGTTTTTTTTTATTTTTTTTATTTTTTATTTTGCACCCTTAAAGAACGGCTTGGGGAAATAAAAGTCGCACAAAGCCCTTCAGAAAGTCTGTCTACCTTGGCCTTGGAGCATTTGTGCGAGAGAACCTTGTCAACCTTGTCGCAATGAGCGATAGAATCAAGATTAGAATTCAATTCATTCTATTTTTAACATGCGCCAGAGGGGTTTTCTCTTCAGGATATCACCACCACAGAGTTGTCTCTTCAACTGCAAATTGGATAGGCAAGAAAGAGCACAGTGCTCGAGAAAGCGAAAAGGGAACAATGGATTGCCGAGATCATGAAAAAAAAGGAGGATCTGCTCAAGTAATTTAAGACCTGCTCGGTAAAAATGATTCAGGAACATTGATTTTGTAGTATTCATGACAATATGAAAAAAAATAAAATAAAATAAAATAAAATGGAAAAAGAGTAGCCACGAGTCACATCGCCATTTATGCCGCTGCGGCCATCTCTGTTTATTTTACAACTCTTAACAATCGTTGGTCAATAGTGATAGAGCAAAAGTATAGCAGTATAGTATTTGGCTTGGTATTTCAGGATGATAAGGACAGAGACGACAACAGCGACAATGACAAATTTTGTTCCACGCTGCATCTCGCTTATTCCAGTCCGTTCTCATCCTCAACCAGCAGATTCGCAATGCCATGCTCAGGGATTTCTTCCCATGATTCATCAGATAAAGCATCCTTGTCGTCGTTGTCGTCCTTGTCGTCATCCTTTTCAGCCTTAGCTGATACCTTCTCGTCTTGTTCATCCTTCTTCACCTGCACAGCTTTACCACCTTCTTCTTCGTTCCCAATATCATCATTACCCTTATCTCCACTGGTCTGAATGCACTCAAAGTTCTCTTTTTGTCCTCCATTCTCTTCTACTCCCATTGGAGAGCTTGACTTTGACTCTTTTAGTTCCAATGAAGTGGTTGGTTTTGATTCTTCTACTTTCAGCCGAGCGCTTGATTCTTCTGCATGGTCTTCAGCTTCCTTTGGCTCCTCAGTCGCAGCTCCTTCCAAAAGGTCGTCTTCCTGGGTAGCATCATCCAATGTCAACATTTCAGGCCTAAGCTTCAGTGGATCTTCTTTGATTCCATGAACACTGTTTTGAGGATTCTTTTCTACCCATCTCTTCATCTTTCGCTCATTGCAAAGCTGTCGTATTTGCTCCATACTAATCCCAGTCTTCAGCTTTGACTGGTTAGCCTTGAAATCCTTTCGAGGATCCAAATGCCATGAAGCATAGGGTTCGTCTGATTCGCGAAAGTGAGATAGGAATGATTGATCCATGGTATAGCCTTGATCGTAATCCTCTTTGTCACGGACATAGCCATGATCATAATAGTCATCACTGGCTTTGTGATTATCTAGTGCAGCAGCAGCAGCAGCAAAAGTGCTGCTGTTGTCAATATGACGTCCATGAACTTGAATGTGGTCGATGGGCTGGGTTGACACATAGGCCTGTTCAAGTGCATTTTCTTCCTCTTGCATCGCTTTAGCGCTCAAAAAATCCTTGCATTCTTGATATCGGCGTAGTGAAGTTTGAACCTGTTCAAGGCATGAAATTAATAATACTTTACAAAAAAGGGAAAAAAAAAAAAAAAAAAAGGAAAAGAACAATAAATTAGTAATGATAGTAGTGATAAAAGAAAAAGGTGATGCATTTTGTTTGTCCAATACATACCAGTTTGTGCCTCATCGTTCACATTGGATTCAGAAGACTGAGATAGTCCAATGGAACTTGAGCCAGAGCTTTCCCAGATACGCTCATTAAGGTTATTTGTCATTTCTTGGCACTCGCGATATAAAGTCTTTTTTTTTTTTTTTTTTTTTTTCAAAAAAATACAGAATATAATGTTCATTACGTGTGACAAAATCATAGTATTTCATTCATGTTTATCATGCAAGTCATGCATGATATGCAACACCATACAATTTACTGTCGAAACCCCCCTTTAAAAAATAAAAAAATTAAAAAAAAAAAAAAAAAAAAAGTCTAGTTCTGTTTACCTGAATAAGATCGTTTTGTTCAAAGGTGGAAAGAGTCTCACTCTGTTCGTTTATGGCTGTGATCATTTCATACAACAGACCAGCATTGCTTTGTGCTTTATCAACCAACTGTTCTATTGAAGGCTGTTTTAATGTCTGAAAGAGTTTTTTTAGTATAATTGATATCAAGAATCAAAAAGGAAAAAAAAAAGGAAAGGCAAGGCTAGGAAAGGCAAGGCAGGACAAGACAAAGCAAGACAAGAGTCAAGATTGAAGCCTTTTCCTTACCCTGGTATTCTGTTCGGTGTCAGTGTCTCGTATGCCAAGTCTAGAGGCAAAGCTACTGGAGCTGGATGAATTGCATCTAACGTCAAACCAGGCTGAGCTCATTTTTGAATGTGTCTTTGTATATGAGTGTTAAAATGTGAAAGGAAGGATAGGATGGGATGGAAAAGTGTTATAGATCAGTTGTTGTCGTATAAAGACGAGTTGAGTTTATTTTTTTGTGATAATGAAAAAAAAAAAGAAAGCGAAAAGAAAAAAGAGCTTTTTTAAGCACACGAACAACGAACAATATTTTTTTTTTTTTTTTTTTTTTTGCTGCGGCCATTCAAAACCCAGCCACCCACAATCCCGCAGCAAAGCCAGATTTATATTTTCTTTACGCCTTGATCAAATTAAAATGCCTAAATCAGTAATTTAATAATTTAGTCATCACATTTTACTTTTTTATTTTTTAATTTGACTTTTAAAAATGCTCATTAAACGTGTTATCATCATTAGAAAGAATATGATAGTATGGGGCATAACTCATTACTGTAAACTATCCTAAAACTTTAGTTTTAACCACTTGCTAGACCTAAAGTAGAAGAGGCATATATAGATAGATAGATAGATAGATAGATAGATAGATAGATGGGTCAGAATCAAAAAAGTAAAAAAAATAAAAAACATTGTAATGCAAGGATAAAATACGGTTCACAAAAACTTACTTTCCGTCTCCTTTGGTCGTCTCAAAACTGCGCACACTGGCAGCATCACTAGATCTCTGTTGTTGATGCTGACTATGTTGTTGTGATTGATGGCTTCCATGACTGGACGGCGGATTCCTCAACCTCTCCATCAGCTCCAACCGCTTTTTCTCTCCGTCCTTGCCTTGCCAGCTCTTGAGAAGGACCCTCATGGCCCTCTTATCTGGACTACGCACACGTTGCATTGCATTAATGATACTCTGCGGTTCCGAGGACGATAAATCATTCTCTAATAAATAGCGTGCCAACTCCACCTTGTTGAACAACGCTGTCACCTCAAGAGCATTCATCCCTTCCTTATTGGGGATCATAGTCTCTGCACCATTGTCGAGTAACAACTTGACCAGCCCTACATCATCATGCTTCATCAATACATTTTGCAAAACCGTGTTCCCATTCTCGTTCGTCAGGTTGACATTTGCACCATAAGAGATGAGTAACTTCATCACCGCAAACGGCTTCACCCCTTGCCATGCAGTCCTGTGTAATAATGTGGAGCGGGTAGTGTTGCGAAGATCTGGTGAAACACCATTGTTGAGGTGCATCTGAACAGTGGCCACATCCCCAAGCTCAACTGCTTCCCAAATGTCTGGATAGGCCTCGCCATATTCGTTCGTTCCTGCTGCCCCAATAACAGTTGGCATGAGCGTCGCCTGGTAAAGGTCATGTGGAGGAATAAGGAAAGCTCCAGCTGGCTGGAAGCCTCCTGGCAAGAGGAATGAAGTCTGTTGTAGTTGTGGTGTTGGAGGCAGTTGCTTGCTAAAGTCTGTTATAGAATCCTGTGCTGATGGCTGGTACGAACTTCCCGAATTTGGAATCTCTACTTTGACCTCTATCCTACTTGGTTGGGCAATGATAACAGTAAATAATGATTAGCTAGCCATTAAAAGAATGACGCTCAGATATGAAAAAGAAAAAGAAAAAGAAAAACCCCAGATAAACAAACAAACAAAAAAAAAAAAAAAAAAAAAAAAAAAAACAAACAAACAAACGGCGTTCTTACTCTTCAGCGCCAGCAGAAGCACTGGAAGCCGCTTCCAGTGTAGGCGAGGAATGTACACCATCCGCTGCACCCGTAGCCTTTGGCGTATAACTCTCCATGAACGATCGCCGGGCATCTGGTACCGTCTCCTGGACATTCTCCCCAGTAAGTTCAGTTGGGCGTGTTGAGTTGTCGACAGATAAACCAGTGACGGTATGCCCAAGGGGCAGACGCGACTGAATGGGTGGAGTAATTGCATTAACTACCGAGTTGGCGGATGTTGTCTTTGGGAGAGGTGAGTATATTGTAGTAGCGGTGTACTGACTAGGGTGAGCGTGAGATGATGAAGGAGGAGGGGGAATAACTGCCGCAGTCCCAGGAACTGGATACGCTGATGATACGGCCCCCAGAGATGCTGGTTTATTAAAGGAGGAAGGAGGCGCACTGTATCCTGTAGTCGCTCCGTTGTTAAAGCTTGGTGGAGGTGCATAGCCAGTGAGAGATAACCCAAAGTTGGTAGAAACGTCGGTCTTATCAAGACTAGAAGAGTTACCAGACGGAGGTGGGGTGAAAGGCAGGTTGATTGGGGATGCTAGTTGGCCGTTAATTTGTGGCGCAGGCGTGGGCGGGGTCAGGACCTGCTGCTGTTGCTGTTGAACAGAGGGAGGGGGCGCATATTGTCCAGGGATGATCTGGTTTACAGGGCTGGAGACCGAAGGGAGCATGTCGGCTTGAGTAAAATATGAGCCGTTGCTGTGGTTGTTCACAAAGGTGCTCGCATTGACAGTCGCCACAGCAGCAACTGGAGTGGTATTTGTCGTAAAGCCATTCGCATGGTTGGTTTTTGTGTCCTTTGTGTTTGCAACCCCTCTCTCCCAGACTTTTTCCACATTTGTTTTTGTTTGTCTTCCTGTTTGTTCAATTGTTCGTCTGTTAATTAAAAAGAAAAAAGGTGAATATTAAAATGAAATTCACAAATTATATGTGGCAAAGTTGCACAGCAGCAAAAGAAGTTTTTTGTTTTGTTTCGACTGTTGGTAAATGTCTTACTTCCAAGCAATTACTTTTCGTGCGGCGTCCTCCTGTAGGTGTCTGATACGTTTGTACAAACACAAGTCAATCAGCAGTTTCAGCTCACTTTCCAAAAGTTGACCCTCGCTGTCTTCACGAGTGCTGACAACGAAGGGAGGTGCGCCCCATTGTCGCTGCTGAGTCATCTTCTCAATTGTCTCCATGTCTAACCCAAAGGTATGGATCTTGATACCATTCATCTTTAGTTGACGGAGCATCCTCTTCTTTAGGACCCAAAGTTCATTCTTTGAGACTGTGTCGGCTTTAGCAATGATGGGAATCAAGTTGATACGCTCATGGATCATTTTCATGTATATGATATCAATTGGTTTGAGTTCATAGAGCACAAAGTAGAACGCACAAGTCGGGAGCGAATGAGCACCCGAGCCTGCGATCAAAAACCATGCCAGTTGTGCAGAGGGAATAGATGGTGAGAAAATAGAAGTCACTGAATGAAGATGATGATTAAGATAATCATCCGTCAGAGAAAGGATTGTCGAAGGGTTGGTGGTGGATGAATATCCTGGCAGACTGAGGAATGTTAGGTCTCTCGAAGGGACCTCTACCTTTGGTGGTAACAGACCTAAAGGATCGTCAAAAGGGGAAGAGCCGTCGTCCTGGAGAACAGATCCCGCACCGATGTGAACGCCATTCAGACGAATTGCAGAAGGTGCGGGGGTGGAAGAGGAAAGAGGTGCAGGGATGTACTCTTCGATAAGGTCATTTGCATGAACAGCAGAAAGGGTTGAAGCGAGGGTGCTGATGAAGGTTGATTTCCCAACTCCAACGTCGCCAAGTAAGAGAAAGCGAAGAGATGCCGCCGGGACATTGTTTTCAGCCATTGTTTAATCAGGTTTAATGTGTGCAAAGTTGAAATGGTGATTGCACAAGGACTATGGAAGTGAAGACATTAAGAGAGAATGAGCATGAAATGACATGATGGCAATTTCAGGAACTCGAAACAAATTAAAAATAAAAAGTAAAAAAAAAACTCTATTACATAGTGTATTAGCTCACACTGTAAAAAAATTTATTTACCTGCTGAATGCAACCTTTGGGCGTTGCTGGGGTTGTTTTTTTACTTGAAGAGAAAAAGAGTAGAGAAAGGGGAAAGGAGAATTAAGGAAGAATTGATCTTGAGAGAAGAGATGAAGGAAAAAAAAAAAAAAAAGTAACCGCCAAAATGAATGAGAGAAAGAAGAGAGCAAAGCAATGGACGAGAGCAACAAAGCAACGGACGAGAGCAGCAGCAACAAAGCGCTGTGCCAGTCTAATAAAAAAAGTTTAGAGCCAGAGCCATTAATTATTTTTATTTCTGATTGTTTGCGCTTGAAGTAAAAGTACGATTAAACATAATTCGATCACCAAAATCATAATTGTACAAATATATATATTTACCTCGTAATACACCATTCCTCACAAACATTCTCCACAAAGGTGGTTCTAAAGTAATAAAGTAATGGAGGAGAAAGGTAAGCTGATGCGTCTTGGCTTAAATCAACAGTGTATTCTTTCAGCCCTGCTTTCATACTACAGATTGCTCAAAATGGTTCTTTGAATGCCCCGAAGAGGAGGACCCGATCTCTGCCTGGGCGAAGGGCCTTCGTCGGATATGTAAGGTCAACTTGGGTGCCCTAATGCGGTCATCCCAAAGCGCACATCACATAGCTTTGGAGCAAACAGTTTACAAGTCGACAAGTCAAATGAAGTGACGCTAACGGTTTCCTTTTTAAGCATATGCGCCAAATGAGAGTGTCCTTCGTCAAAAGAGAAAATATAAATCGAAATGTGCTCAACCCCTCTTCATTCCCCCTTGAGCGCGGGGCTGTATACCATACCATACTAAAAACATCCCACATGCCAACAAGAGAAGAAATCCGCAAGCAACAGGAGTCTTTGCCGTAAGAGAGTTTCACTTCTCTCTCTCTTTCTTTCTCTTTTTTTTTTTTTTTTTTTTTTTAAGATGAAACCAATTCAGTAGACAAACATGATTCTATTCAATTATACGAATGTAGAATATTTGATCATCGCGATGGATTGATGGATGCCATTCAAAACAATAACATCCTAGTGATCATTGGTGAGACTGGATCAGGAAAGACTACTCAGCTGCCTCGATACATTATTGAGGAGTTTAGAGGCATGCGAATTGGCGTAACACAGCCACGGTATGTGTTTTTCTATTGTGATTTGTAATCCATTGGTGACGAGCAAGAGAGCTGATTTTTTTTTTTTTCTATCTTCATTTTGGGTCTGATTCCTCAACTGGATTTTCTTCAGTCGAATTGCTGCAATCTCGGTCGCTAAGCGGGTCGCAGAAGAATATGACTGCAGGCTCGGTAGTACTGTGGGATATACGATCAGATTTGATGACAAAACCTCTTCTAGAACGCATCTAAAGTACATGACAGATGGCGTCCTTCTGCGTGAGGCAACTGTGGACCCTTTGCTGGAGAATTACGATCTTATCATTATTGATGAGGCCCATGAGAGGACTGTAGAGACTGATGTTTTGTTCGGTGAGTTCTCGAGAATAGCAAGTCAAAACTTGGTTTGTAGTTTATGTTACCTTTCAAATAAATGGCCAATGTTACCAATTCTATCTTTTTTTCCTTTTTTTTTTTTTTTTTTTTTTTTTCCCTCTTCTCTCTCCCTCAATCCCAGGCTTACTAAAGAGAGCAAGGTCAAAACGACCTAGCTTAAAGCTGCTAGTCATGAGTGCAACACTTGATGTCACAAAGTTCTCAGACTTTTTTGATGAGTGTCCCATCTACAAAATCCCTGGAAGGACCTATCCTGTAGAAATCCTACATTCTCGTGACAATATCAAACTTGGCACTCTCAAATCTACATATGTGACCAAGGCTGTGGAAACTGTGATGCACATTCTGAAGAAGGAAATCCATCCTGGTGAAGTAGGGGATATACTCGTTTTCCTAACAGGGCAACAGGAGATTGAAAGAGCCTGCCAAGACCTGAAGAGAGCTGTCCTAGACTACCAAAAGGAGCAAAGAGAGGAGGGTCATAATAGAGACCAAACCGCTACCTCCACATCCATATCCAAACACACAGCCATTGATTTGGATCGGCTACAAATATTGCCACTCTATGCCTCCTTAGAGATGTTAGATCAAGCTGCAATTTTTGGTCCGACGCCCCGTAACTCTCACAAAGTCATATTTGCCACTAATATTGCCCAGACCAGTGTAACTATCCCCAACATCCGGTTCGTCGTTGATTCTGGCTTTGTGAAGCAAAAAATGTATGATCCATCAACGGGAATGGACGCGCTGTTGGTTGTGCCCATCTCCAAGGCTGCAGCAGTACAGAGAGCTGGACGAGCAGGAAGAACTAGGGCGGGCATATGCTTCCGACTCTACACAAGGGAGTCTTACATGACCGAAATGGAAGATGAAACCGTGCCTGAAATCAAGAGGACAGGCCTGACAGGCACAGTCCTCTCATTAAAGCAACAGGAGATTGTGGACGTGAATGGGTTTGAATTTATGGACCGCCCTGGCCAAGAGGAACTCAGTGCCGCGTTACGTGAATTGTATCTGGTGGGCGCCATTGATGCTGATGGGCGAATGACCGAAATAGGTCGTAAAATGGTCAAGTACCCTGTTAATCCTCTCCTAGCTAGATCACTTGTTGAAGCAAAGGAGATTGGCTGCTTGGAAAAGGCGATCATCATTGTCGCCATGCTTTCAGTAAGGATTGGTCTATATATAACGTACGGGTCTACAACCAATTCTGTAATCGAATGATTTTTATACCTAACCTTCGTGAATCTCTGGCCAATAGGTAGAAGAGCCGTTTTATCTTCCACGTAAAGCAGAGGAGCAGGATGCTGCACGCGATGCTCACGTAAAGTTCTATCACTCTTCTGGTGACCATTTGACTCTCATGAATGTGTTTGATGCCTGGCGAGAAACAAACTATTCAAAGGATTGGTGCCATGAAAATTATCTCAACATCTCTCAGCTGCATCTCGCAAGGAGTATTCGCTCACAGCTACAAGACATTGTCGATCGCGACAAGGAGAGTGAAAAGAGACAAACTGATCGGAAACATGATGACAGCGCAGACAATAATAAACCTGCAGAAACATCGGTCAATAAAGACCCAAAGCAAGTGTCCTCGCAATCATCATCCTCCTCACGTACGATTCTTCAGGCTTTCAGCCAGGGCTATGGCATTCATCTATCCAAGAAACACCATCACCGGCAAATGTTTTATCACTACCTTGCATCAACCCTATCTGCTTCTGCGGGAGCTGGAAGTGCTCAATCAAGCTCGCTCCTGGCATTACACACTTCTCCGCTTTCAGCCTTATATCTTGATGAAGAACGATCAATGACGAAACATGGAAGGAAAGTAGCTAAAGGTTTGGAATGGATCATTTACCATGAAGTCGTCTACCATGTAAAGGCAGTGATGCGCTACGCCAGTAAAGTCGATATCCGGTGGGTGAAGGAAACAATGGACCGTGCCAAGATTTATGGCCAGGGAAAGGTATATCTAAACGGTGAGAGATCTGAAGAGCGTTCTAGCAGTACCAATCAAGAAGATGGTAGCACAAATGAGGCAAGTATGGCCGATAATAAGAGAAGTATAACAGTAGATGCGGGGGATGGAGAATCAGCCGAGCAAGCGAAAAAGCGTGCAAGATTAGAAATGGTCGAGGCAGCGAGAAAGAGGGCTATAGAGAGGCGTCAGAACCAGTAAATTATATTAGATGAAAAAAAAAAAAAAAAAAAAAAAAAAAAAAAAAAAAATATTGAAATAGTTGAGGAAGGACTCGTCGTATTAGAACATTGCTTCGTATTTTTTGCACATATTGTTTGTAGGAAGCATTAGGCATCTTGGTTGCAACAAGCATTTCGACTTCTTTCTCATATCTACCAACCTGCGCTCTTTCTCTGAACATCCATCTCTCTGATCTGGTTACCATCCTCTGATATCATCTGTTTTTAATAAACAAACCAGCTAGGGGGACATGAAATGGTACACCTGTTTATGCCTGTTCTCTTTTTGCTATGAGCATGGATGTGTTTTTGCCTTGTTCCTATCTATCTATCGTCTCTATTTGCTTTTATACTCTTTATGTGTATCGCTTTATCTCGAAACTCTGTTACTTCTTTATTATATGAAAAGGCGATATGGTTCAGCTTCACTTCCAGCCTGCTTACGGTCTTTCCTCCTCCGTGTAGCACTCCCCAGCCCACAATTTTTCCTATCCAATCATATCTACAGGACCCTCGGCTAGATACACATGTTTATAAACAAATCAAAATAGTAACGTTGAGCAACTTGTGAAATGATGATCGGGCTTGGAAAGGACAACCAACATGTCTGTGTGGTTGAGTAACTCAGGCCCATATTAAAGCATTTACCTATTTCCATACCACACGCCTTGAACATTTTTTTGTCATGCTCATTCACAATATGACAGTTTGCGATCTTTGGCTTGGTGGATTGTGCCATGTTGCAGCGTGCACGGACTGCCGTTGAAAGTAAGATGTTAATGTACACGCGACAACGCTCACTTTGCATCATACATTGCATTGATATTGAAACATTGATCAGAGCATACAACTGGCTTCAATGCTTTCGCTCCTCTTTCTTTCTTTCTTTCTTTTTCTTTTTTTTTTTTTTTTTTTTTTCTTCTTCCTTTGTTTACTTTTGAACATGCACAAAACGCTGATCCTCATCTCAGTCTCTTCTTTCCATTCCTTTTTTTCCCTTTCTTTTCTTCTTTTCTATCTACTTTTACTTTCTTTTGTTTTGCTTTGCCTTAACACATCCTTCACAGCCCAAGTTTATTTTTAAAAGGTGCAAAATAGGTTTCAGGTCGCACGTACGTGTTCACTCACGGACACAGACGACGTCAATGATGACGGGATAGTTGATATCAATCCTTGAGGAGCACAGCAACTTTACGTCAATAAAACAATAACACCAACAATAGCGAATAGGAAAGAGAACAATAGCAGCGAGTTAGCAGAAACAGAATATCTGCCCTGCCCAATTTCTTTGTTTTTTTTTTTTTTTTTTTTTTTTTCAACTTTTTACTTGGACAGCCAGAAACCAAAGGACGAACCTGTCCAATCTTTTTTATCAACCCTCCGCAGTCTCAGCGACGACCAACCTTGAGCACATCGGCTTCTGTTTCAGGATCAGAATCCTAAGACAGTAACCACCACGGCCAACCAGTACCAAAACAAGAACAATCCAATCCTATCTGACTTATACTCCTCTCCACATCCCACACCCATTGCTGCCTCGCCAGCGCATACTCTTTCTCTTCTACCTACATTTGAGTTGTCTGATCACAACCATTATAGGTAAACAATACAGGCGCAGTTTGCTATTGCTGTTGCTATTGCTGTTGCTATTTGCTATTGTTATTGCTATTGCTATGGGATTAGGGCCTCAAGGTAAGAAAAAAAAAAAAAAAAAAAAAAAAAAAAAAAGCACTGCACAGCGTTTTCTTATCCTCTTTCTTTTCTTTCCTCACCTTTCGTTTCTTTCTTTCGTTTCTTTCGTTTCTTTCTTTCGTTTCTTTCGTTTCTTTCTTTCTTTCCTTTCAATCTTTTCCTGTTTCTCCCCACTTTAGTCTCATTCATTTTTTATTTTCGTGTTCAATACATTCATTAACTCTAACTTTTTTTATTTCCTAAAATGGCTCCTTCTTTGCGAACTCCATTCTCTCCTTCTCCTTCTCCCTCTCC
Source organism: Lobosporangium transversale (assembly GCF_002105155.1). Classification (NCBI taxonomy): domain Eukaryota; kingdom Fungi; phylum Mortierellomycota; class Mortierellomycetes; order Mortierellales; family Mortierellaceae; genus Lobosporangium; species Lobosporangium transversale. The sequence goes on along the minus strand of NW_019029023.1, from coordinate 242,787 downwards.
TCGGTCCATCATTCATACTACACCTATCGAAGAACGACCTGCGCGTCGTTCACATCACAGAAATGATATTGAGGGTCGCATGGGCAGGGTCGCATCTAATGACAATGTTAATGATCCCGTGGCTTCACATAACGTCTTAGTGCATTCAGCACCAGGCCACCACTTACCAGATCAACTTCAAAAATCATCATCACCTTCCTCATCTCCTACACAACAACCTCTGCGTAGCTCTTTCACCCCTTTCCAACCACAACAACAACAACAACAACAACAACAGCAACAACAACCATGGTTGCAATTTCAAGGCGATACACAACCACGAAATTTTCGATCCGATCATCAGCACTTTTCTTCTTTGCCAACGCGTCCAGCCCAGAGTCAGAGGGCGGATACTCGTCCCATTGGCAAAGAGTATGGTACAGATGCACCCTGGCCACACCCAAAGTATGAGCAACATCAAGCACAAAAACACCTGGATAAAAATCATGACCAGACTCGGCCGGTTGCACAAAGTAAGGACATTAAGGACATTTGTCGATCGCCCTCAATTTTATTGCCACAAGATCATGAGAGCTCTCGCGCGCAGAGCCTTGACACGAGCCATGGCCATGGCATGAGTCATGCCCAAAACAACAATGACCATGTCATCGCAAACAACTTGCCCTTGTTCTCTACAGCTAGATCATGTGCAACCAACACATCATCTCAATCTGCTCCGACTTCAACTTCAACAGCTGAAACATTATCTCTGTCCACTTCGACCACGCCATGGAGTCAGTCCTCATTAAGACATGGATCTTTTTCTTCGATAGATACAGCAGGTTCATTGCCATCTTCAAATTCGAATTTAAATTCAAATTTACATGAAACCCATTCATCGCAAACAGTTTTGCCAACACCTACTACGACTGCCTCGCCGACTTCAACCACACAAACATTACCCTTTGCCTCTTCAACACTTCATAGTTTACCTTCGCCCAGCACAACATCTCTCATTGGCTCAGTTGACGCGATAGCGATCCCTACTACAATGTGCCCCCCCTCGTTGGTGTCCTCGCCTTCCGCGTCATTCCTTCCTCCTTCATCACCCTCAATACAACTAGTATCGCCGCCTAGATTTAGCAGTTATCATCCTTACGGCAGTGATCCAGCGAATAGTAGAGGAAGCAACGTTGGCGAAGGCCATAGAGGAAATGAAGCGACAGGATTTGTCACATCGTCAGTGTATGATCAAGCAGGCAAGACAGACACAGGATCATCCTCTGCCACAGATAGTGGACAGCGATACGGCTCAACTCGGTCCGTTCCAAAAGTGGAACAGGATCAGGAGGTGTCAAAAGCAGCAATGGCAGGGGGAGCAGGACAGGGAGAGTGCAGCGACATCATGGGTGCAGGTGCATATCATACCAATGAAGCCGCGGCAGGAACAACAGCAGTAGGAGGTGAAGGCGAAGGAGGACGAGGAGTAGGAAGAGAAGTAGGAGGAAGAACAACTGCAGCAACAATAGCAACAATAGCAACAATAGGAGTAGGACCAGCTCGTTCTCGACCTCCCTTTGTTCGCAGCAACATCAGCTATTCGAGCTATCCCCCACATCCACATCCACATACACTTCCACATCGCCAACATCAACATCAACATCAGTATCCCCATTATGAACCGAATCAATTCTTCTCCTCTTCCCCCTCTTCCCCTTCTCCCTATCCTCTCCTTTCTCCTACCTCCCACTCTTCTCTGCAAGAGCATCAATCGCAAGACCATCAAACTCATCACATCTACGGCTCTCCATCCGATCCATCCATCGAAATCAATCACAAGACAATCAACTACACAGCGTCGTCTCTATCCACTCTTTCTTCCACAACAGCCCCCGTCCCTTATTTCTCTGCAGGAACACCAGACCCCACGGTACCACAAAATCATCAGCCAGCCTCTCTACCGCCTTCCTTGATAAACAGCCATACATCGCCTTCTGATCAGTCAGACCAGTCTTTGTATCATCATCATCACCATCCTCCTCTTCCTCCCCCCTCTCTTCCTTCCTCCTCTAGTGACAATACAAGCGCATCAAGCCTTACTAACGACAAAAGCCCTAACCCGGCTCTCATTATCAAACAAAGAAGTTTCACAGACTCATTATACATTCCTAGAGAAACAATCAAAGCCAAAAAAGCACAGAGTAACGACAGTGCTAGTGGCATTGATAGTGTGAAATCAAATCAAGACGAAACCATGGAGCAAAAAATTCAACCTGGTCCGAACTGGACAAATCATCCGAAATCAGGGTCCGGAACATCCACTTCTTCCAACTCATCAACCACGACAGGTGAGGCAGCAACAACGACAATAGCAACCACAGCAGGAGGAGTAACAGCAGCACCTCAGCAGTGGTCAGTGTCAGTGTCAATGGATCATCCAACACCGCCCACAAGCAAGAAACTTTCATCTGGTAAAGGAAGTAAAGGGTCAGGTGGCTCGAGTTCCTCACCAAAGACATTCCAGTGCACGGGCTATCCTGGATGTAATATGGTTTTCACTCGCAGTGAGCATCTTGCTAGGCATGAAAGGTACACAACATTTTTTTTTATTTGTAAACATTTTTTTTCCGAACTTGGACTTTTTTTTTATTTCTCCCTGCGTCATACCCCTTTTGTACTCCCATGCAGGCATGAGAAATGTAACTTATAAATGAGTCTGCATGTCCATTTTTTTCTATCTTTTTTTTTTTTTTTTTTTTTTTATACTTTTTTTTGGAATCCAATTTCCATTGTTAGAAAACACACGGGCGAAAAACCTTACAAGTGTATCGTCACGAATTGTCCAAGGACATTTAGTCGGTATGATAACATGATCCAACACACTCAGACCCATGGTGATCGCTCGAAGCGAGACTCTCTTACAGGCGCTTCAACAGTCACCACTGGAGGTAGCTCTCGATCAAGATCTTCATCCTTACATTCAACGCCCATGCTTACAGGAAGGCCACGAGGTGGTAGCAGTCCTGTTGTCTTTGCAGCAGGACATGACGATCCTCACCGTCGTCCACTGCAAGGAACGCCTTCTACTGGTCCCTATGCTCCTAATCCAGGCTTCTCACAGCAACAACAACAGCAACAGCAACAGCAACAGCAACAGCAACACCGTCATTCGCACTTACCACCATATCAGCAATTACAGCAACAGCAACAGCAACAACAACAGCAACAGCCGCAGCAACAATCTCAGTACCAGCATCCTATGCAATGGACTTCCCCTTCTGGCGCGCCAACAGCATCTTCACCAGCCATGTTCGGTAATAGAAGTAGCACCCATGCTGGAACAAATCTCTACAGTGGAGACGGCCAACCGTATCTTCCAAGTCCCAATTCTGGATCGGTTGCGCCACCGCCACCGCCTATGAACCGAACGCTGAAGGCCAATTCAAGAAGCCTACCTCAGTTACAACCAAGATCGTCCCAAAGCAGAGGCAATTCAGCTTCAGACAACCCTGGTAGTGTAGGCTTTCAACAAACAATATCCGGAATTGAAGTTGAGGAATGCAAACGACGGAAGAGTGAAGTGTTACTTCCTTCATTTAATTCGGGTTCAAGGAAGTCATTGGATTTAAAACCCGGCATGTCTCCAGATTGGCAAGGAGCAGGAATGGAAATGACACCGTCCGCATCCGTATCTAAAACAACCCATGGGCAACAACATTTTCCTCAATTTGAACAGCTGACACCACAAGAGAAGGAGCGATTGATGGAGCATCGACGGTCTGCTAAGGCAATGATGCACAGATCCAGCTTAAGTATAGGATCGCTTGATCAAAGGGTAAAGCTAGAGAGTCCGGGGCAAGGCAGTGATTGGGGTAGAAGTGGAGGCGACAAACCACAGTATTTAACGTATACGGAGAAGGATCGTCTGTTAGAGCATCGAAAATCAACACCAGAATTAATGTACAATGCAAGGGCTACAAAGAGATCGAGCAATGACTCGACAGATATGATTGTACAGCCATTGCCCTCGCGTGATTCTCGTTCTGGGGCACAGCAGTGGTTCTCACAAGTCAGTACACCCTTATTGTCTTCCTCAAGTGTCCCTTCTTTAAAACGGGAAACTGCTCATCTCTCAAGCTCGATACTATCCGATCCTCATGGTAATAGTAGGACACAGATTGAAGGAGATGGTACTTCTTCTTCTTCTTCTCCTCCTGCAATCCTACCGCCAATCCTTAATCACTATGGTGATGATGGCCAATATCGCCAGGATCATTCATCACGAGCCCGTCCTTACCCGTCACATATTCACCCACTCTCACGCCCACCATCCTCCCATTTAGATGGATCACTGAGTGCCATCACAGGACTTGAGGAAAGCAACAAGATCCGGTCCCAATTTAATCCGAATATTTCGCCTCAATTGGAGCGACACCTAGAGGAATGCTATTATCCGATTCAAAAGCGTGAAGTGATTGAGGTGATTGAACGAATGAATACACGAGAGTTTTTGGGGTTGAAGAGCCAGATTTCAATCACATATGCCAACGAGCAGTTCCGAAACCCAGAATTCTTGAGTAACATGGCGGCTATCCTGTGCGTGATCCGAGCTCCACACCCGTCATCGTCATCTTGGAGAAATTCAGGAAATGTGAGACGCAGTAGTTATTCTGAAACTGGAGGAGACATGGAAGTGGATCACAAGAGAGTCAGTGTCAGCAGTAGTGAAACCAAAGAGGATGCTGCGCATAGAGAGCAAGAAGAAGAACCAATGGATGTGGATGAACAGCAACATAAGATACATGAACCTAAACAAGAGTCTGCTCTTTTAGAATCCATAGATCGACGGCGTTCGAATGACAGAGGATATTATATTGAACAGCCCTGTAGATTTGCACTTGACATTGATATGAATAGTTTTGGTCGTGATCCTGAGCCAGACCTGCGAACAGTGGAGGAACTCACTGTAAATAGCCTATTCCCTACCAAGAGTTTTGTTGCAGGATTTGAGCCCGATATGGAGAAAACGGACGTTTCTGGTTCTGAGGAGGGTCAGGATCAAGAAGCGACAAGGAGATCTGTCAATGGATATCCCTCTAACGCCCGTCTTGGACGATTCTACTTGCCTGAAAGAGCCTTCCGAACACCCGAATCCTTGAATATACAGCCAGACCCAAGCGGACCATGGGTGTGCTGTCGCTTTGAGGAATATCGAGGTGTCTCTCTCTGGGTTTTGGAAAGTGTCTTGGAAAAGTACCATGTGATTGCACAAAGGCATAAGATGGCTTTGACACTCGTTGGGGCTCCAGTACACCACCGTGTCGCCACATATAATCCAGACGAATGGGAGATTCGACTCGGGGAACAATACGATGTGAAGGTCAATGAGGCTGTCCTCTATCCTGAGATGATTCATCAAGTCTGGAAGGATATGTACCAGCGCTATCACCAGTATCATTACCATCAACAGTCATCTCAGCAACGACAACAACAACAACAACAGCAGCAGCAGTATTACGGTCATCATCAGCAGCTCTCTACACCTCCTCATTCCAACATGTCTAGTCAAATAACAACATATGAAGAGTATCAGCGTGGTCTATGGCAAAGTGATTCTCATCATAATGAGGGCCATTCATGTACCAATAGCTTGCCATCATACCCATATCCAAACACAAACACAAACTCAAACGCATCCTTGTTTCAGGGCGAGCATTCTCAACAGCAACAGCAGCATCACTACTATCAAACCCAGCGCCAGCAGCAGCATGAACATTGCTATCATCAGCAGAGTATGATGCATCATCGTGAGGATCTTTCCACTGCACCTTCATCACCCAATTCTACATATCCAGACCATGACAGTGATTTGCTGGAGGACATCCACACAAACGACTCCGCTTCGTCGACCCCTCACCATCATCGGCAGCAGCCATATCAGGGCCAGCAGCAGCAGTATCGTCCTTCTTCACCGTCGAGTGCAAATCCTGTGCCAGGCACAGGCACAGGCACAGGCACAAATATGCATCGTCGGATATCCATTGCAGAGCTGTGTAATCCAATGCAAAGTCTTGCTACGGAGCGAGACCGCCATGGAGACCATGATTATGATGAGCATCCCATCTCGTCCTCGGCAACCCGCCATACCATGTAGAAAAAAAAAAAAATCTTCAGGTAGAACAAATCACTATATTCAGTAATTGATTAAGACACTGAAAAGTCTTCATTAGAGCTGTTAACGAAAGAAATATAGTAGATATGGAAATATACAGCAAAAAAAAAAAAAAAAAAAAAAAAAACAATGCTATTTAGGGTAGAAATAAACAAGATAAATGAATGGTATTATGAACTAGCAAGAGAGCCTTTGCCTTCTTGATCTTCATGCCGATTTTGCTGTTCTGAAGGGTGATGCAGCCCACTATCTTCATGCAAAGGAGCCAAGCCAGCAGCGGCCGCAATATCCAGAGTACGTGATACACCTTTTTGCTCTTTTCCCGATAGCTGCTCATGCTCACTCTGAGAATGATAATGTGGGTGTGACTGATCCTGCTGGTCTTGTTCGACTTTGGGTTCAAGTGGATGGCCTCCTGCCTCCGCATCCTCAGTTTTTGTTACATTCTCTTGCTCCTCTTGGTGTTCCCCCTCTTCTTCTGGATAGGGATCAAATACCCAGTCACGTTGTTCAATTAATGTATCTATAATGCTCGACTGCTTTCCTGTATGGATGATACTGGTGATATCATTCACTTCTTGACGGAGCAAGTTAGGTGCAAAACATATTGCCAGATTTGCAGAATCCATTTTCGTAGTCTGATACTGGTCTTGAACTCGGCCAAGATGCATCATTAGATACTGAAGCGTGTTAAAGTTTGGTGTAGGAAGAGAGTGTACCAATGATTTGATGGTGTAAAGCTTCTCATTATACTCGCTTATGTCTAGTAAGCGTAGCAGGTTCAAAAAGATCTTTATCAGACAAATTTCAAACAAATAGCAAAAAAAAAAAAAAAAAAAAAAAAAAAACATGTCACGTGATTTTTACCTGCAGCAGCAATGAAGCTTGGGTAAAAATCAAAGAGCATTAACGGTTCCTTCAATTCACGGAAGTATAGTTTAAGCAGTGCAGCAATAGTATTGACGTCGGGTTCCTTCTCGATTAACTTCTCCACATCCGGAGACCCTTCGTTGAAAGCACGCTTCAAGTTCTGGATGGAAGACATGTGACCAGAAACACGATAGATACCAGCTGTAGCTAACCCACGCGCCTCAATCGTCTTGATACACAGCTCCACCACCCTTGGGACTGTCATTCCTGGCTCAACAGTGAGCATTCCACCAAAAACTGGTGTTATATCTAATAGATTAAATTAAAAAAAAAAAAAAAAAAAAAAAATGAGAAGAAAAGACAAGGAGACAAGGAGCTATAGCATTATTTTTTTGCAGACATTGCTCTCAGATAAATTGCTCAACAATTACCTTGAACGGGCTTTGTATTGGCCTGCTCCTTCCTTGACTCTTTGTCCCTAGATTTGTCTCTGCTCTTCTCTTTACTCTTCTCTTTATGTCTCTCTTTTTCTTTTTTGTCTTCCCGCTCCTTTTCTTTACTTTCCTTTTCCTTGTCTTTGGAGAAAAAATTGCGGCTCATATTGGAAAACTTCCCTTTAGTGCCATGATGGGACGATGAATAGCTAGCAGGAGACCCAACCTCATAACCTGTTTCTGAATGATGAGGATGGCTATCAACATGAATCGCTTCATGATCTTTCTTGTTGGGAGTTGATATTACCGGTGACGAATCTTTGCTCTGATCATGACTGCTCCCTATAAGATTACTGAGAGATCGATTTGAAGACGTGCTTCCTGTCATATTCGCTGTTCCAGTAGTTGATATTGCAAGCGGATAGCGAGGATGCGGCCCAGTATTTGAGGATTCATGATGATTTTCTTCTTCCACAGGTAATTTGAGCCTTTCGTCCTGCGCTGATTTGCGTCGAGGTACATGTATACCTTGAGTCATCATATTACGTATCCCACGGGCTTTGTCTGCTATTAGCGGGTTCCTGCTATTAGATCTGAGATCGTTTTCTTCAATCTTTTTGTTCATTTTTAACCCTAACATTCCTTCTCCACCTGCGGCTGTTTGACGCTTTAAAATTTGCATTAAATCTAAAGATCCAAAAGAAATACGATTGGATGAATGAGGATTCAAATTCAAATGTGTAGAAGAAAAAAAAAAAGAAAGAAAAAAATCTTTACATGGTTCTTCAGTTGCTGTTTGTTCATCTGTTTTGCGCTTTGTCAATGATGCCTTGATGTCCTTGACCCATGCCTTCACATCGCCTCCTGAGACATCCTGAAGCAACAGGCGAACGCTCGCTCCAGGTGTGATACAGAAGAAGTTCTTTTTCTTTGTAAAAGCCTGTCCACTCATAGGAAGTTCCACAGCCACTTTATCTGCATCAAAGCATCCTGAAGGCTTAACTTGAGTTGCATGTCGCAGTTTGTTCATCGATTCTACGGAGGGTTTCATAGAGTACGCATGTTTGATAGTGCCACTTTCATCACGATATAAGAGTAAAAATCCCATATAGACTACAACCCAATAGTCTTTCCATGAGCTGATAGTAGCGTTGGTAGTGACCTTTTGTGATTTTACGCGAAGAGATCCTTTGCGCTGAATATTTTCAGGAGGCAAATGGTTCAATTGCTATATTTTTTAAAATAGGAGCAAAGAGCAAAAAATGACAAAAAAAATCAGACACCATCTTTTAATTTTAATACACATTCAGCATAGGTTTATATTACCAATACACGGAGCTCTTCTTCCGACAAGCTCAAATTAAGTAGCTGATTTTGGAGCATATTTTCCTCCATAGAAGATTGGTGTTTTAATACTGCTTTTAATGGCGAAGGGGTTCCCGTGGTCTAATTACATTCATAAATGGAAAATTCATCAACATGCACCACATAATATTTTTTAATGGAGCTCCATTCAACAAGAACCAAAAAATTTACCTGATCTGTGTTTGTGGATGGCCCTGTGGATGATTCCGACGAGACTCCAGATTTAGCTTGTTGCTTTTGAATACTAGCTTTCTGTGGTCGATCCCATGTGGCTCTTCCTGTATTTGCATCAAAGAAATAGAGTGTTCCACTCTCATCTAAATAAAGGGATAGGAGCAAAGAGATTAGAGCTCAGTTTCCTCATCAAGTTTTCGCTTAGAATCATATTGAATATTATCGAGAGTCTAGAGTCCATACCATATGCACTGCTCCATCCCTCTGGCAGTGGCTCGTCATCAGAGTCCTGTTTTTGGTCCTGAGCAAAGACTTCAACATTATTATCCTCGTCACTCATATTATCGTCGTATTGATAGTCATCTACATCCTCTTCAGAGTTTTTTCCCAAGCCTGCAGCAGTGGTTATTATCGTAGTGGCAAGGGGTAGCTTCCAAGAAGTCTCTTTTGTTATCATGTTATAATAATAAAGTCGCCCCTGTGCATTTGTGGTAGCACTCCAGTTAGGTGGTAGTACAACGTGCTCTTCATCCGACGCGTCATCAGAGGGCTCTGGTGGAGGGGAGTGGGCCCGACTGGTGCTGATATAATTCGTCTGAGGATCGAGCACTGTTGATGGGTGCATTTCATTATATTTGTCGTGACCCTGATGATTAAAATCGTCGGCCTCGCTGTGGATGTGGCGCTGGTTTTGTATATCCAAGACGTCATTATCGTCGAAGTTTTGGTGTGGATCCTGAAAATGGACCGATTGTTCTAACGATGGTCTATTATCGTCTACCATGACTATCAATAATACAATGAGCAATATGTTAAATGGCGGTAAAGTGGGGGATCACAAGCTGGAAGGACGCCGTGATGAGTAATTACCCGGCAACAGTCGGCATCGATTGGCAGGAAAGACTCCTGATAGGCCATTACATTCCCCTGTAAGTCGGGCATGTTTTGTTCAGAAATGCAAAGAATAATTAGCAGAAGCTCTTCATTTTCAAAAAGAAGGTGCAGACACGGACTGGACAATGCTCACATCCGGCAGGAAGATTTCATCTTCAGGTTATATACCTTCCCACCTAATCGGTTATATATTTTGTTATGAAGCGGCGTATCACAATGTGGACGATGGTAAACGAGGATAGAAAAGAAAAAAATTGAGATCAGTTAAAGACAAGTAAAGGTTCATTTGAAGATATCACGCTTTGAAAATGAAACCAAAAAAATTTAACAGGGGTGGTTGGTGCTCATGAGCTGGAGAGAAAAGGAAGGCCGCCTGACCAAGCTCTACATACCATTCCTCATGCGATGTATCCTGAATCAAGATGTGGTCTCCTGTGTGGAAAGACTAATGAATTCGTAAGATTGTACATGAGAAAAAATCACCAGTAAGAACATAAATTGCCATTGTTCCTGGCTGTAACCCCAAAGCTTTCAAAACAAAATAAAAAAAATAAAAAAAAAGAATTAGTATCCTTACAAGTTCGTCTTCATGTGTTGCAACATAATCCCATTCTGCAATAGCCCATTGTGATGTCATGGTTAAATTGTTATTATTGAAATATCCTGTTTTGGCTCTTGTACTGAGTTGTTTATTTGTTTTTTGTTTTTGTTTTTTGTGCTGTGCTTTGCTGAACTGAAAAGGGGGAAGGGGAAGGTGAATTAGAAGTATGAATGTTTAACTGCTTGAAATTCTGTTACTTGAGAATCGCAAATGTGGTCAGAATGTCTATTGAGTCTGTTCTGATGAATGTGCCTTTTTTTTATTGCGTTTGACCGAAAGTAGTAGAAAACAGCGATTGTCGAAAAAGAAAAAAGCAAGAGTAAGGAAAGAGCAAGTGCTGTGTAACAAAGTCAGGAGAAGTAAGAAGGGTCAGGTCAGGTCAGGTCAGGTCAGGTCAGGTCAGGTGATGGCGCCAATTAGGACCAATTTATCTGAACTGGATGAAACTCGGGACGCGTTTCTTCACACAGCGCACAGCGAAACATTGACGAAGATCTAATCCACGTTGATTCATCTTTGTTACTTTTTTGTTTGTTGCCTGTTATCCGATATACATAGATACGTCTTAATGGCTCCAATGAGTTGAATGGATTTAACGGGGCCAAAAACCCTGCAAATTTGCACGAGGGCGTTGTTTCTGCTTATGCATTCTCCACAACCTCGGCTCTCATTTTTTTTATTTGTGTTTTTGTTCTGTTGGTGGACCCGCACAATTACATTAATAACAGAATACACAGTTTACACATACAATGTATGAATATATAGCAATAGAAGGGTGGTTCATTCATTCGTTCATCTCGTCTTTGTCATCGTTGCATCTTTGCTTCATTCATCACTCCGCTCCTTCAATTTTCAGGGACAAGCTCCTTTATCTTTCACGCTGTAACAGGTGTGAACAAACGCTTTTCCCTTCTCCTTTTGCTTCTCAACACCAGTGCAAAGTGGAACCTCTGTCCTCTATTTTTTTATAACTCACGCCATTTTATCTATCCCTTTACTCGAGTACAGTGCAGAAAACACCAATAAAGAATAGCTTAATACTTTGACGTTACCCTGAAGTAATATAATGGCGACAACCGACCTCAAAGTCATCGTTGCTGGACTTGGCATTGCCGGACTTGCTGCCGCAATTGCCCTTGAACTCACAGGATTCGATTACACCGTGCTCGAGCAGGATCTTGCTCCTAGCTCAAGCTCTGAAGAAGATCATTCTAACCCACAGACAACGGCAGTTCATGTAGGAGGTGCTGTCCAGATTGGCCCGACAGCCCTTCACTTTCTGCATCAACTAGGCATCTACGAAGAGATTCAGAAAATTTCAAAACCCTTGAGCGGATTTTCAATGAATGAACACAATATGAATTATCTGGGACGGATCGACATGACCACATACCGCGAGAGGTAATATTGGTTATTTACCACGGCCACTTGGACAATCATTAAGTTATCCCTCCTTTGGTAAATGAATCACTAAAATCAATTATACCTTCTCTTGATTTATCCGATCAGATACGGCTATCATACAGAGGTCATGTCGAGGTCACAACTCCACGCACTTCTGCTTCAACGCATTCCTCCTAAAAGAATTGTTGCAGGGAAAGTGCTGGGAATGATCCAAAGTAGTGAAAAGGTTACAGTACGATGCTCAGACGGAGCCACATATGAGGGAGATATACTCATTGCCGCCGATGGTGCTTTCAGTAACGTGCGGCATACTCTCTATTGGAACCTGGACGAAAAGAAACTGTTACCCAAGGCAGATGCTGCACCAATGTCTGTCGACCTGCACATCATCTCTGGTTGTACCAAACCGCTTGATCCAACGAAATACCCAATGCTATTAGATGCCATGAGCGAAATTCAGTCAATACAACTGCCAAACAAGCCGTACACCGTAAGTGTTATAGCAGTAATTGGCATTAGCGTTATAGAGAGCTTTAATCATAGTAAATCCAATTGATAGACGACCTCTACTTCGCACTTGGTTTTCCTTATAGATCTGGTTTGTGCCCCTTCTTGATAATAGAATATCCTGGGATATCACTTGTGAGGTAAATAAAACTGCTATTCGGCAAGGCGAGGCCTTCAAAGTGAATCAATGGCGACCTGAGGACATTGAAGAGACGCTGAACGCTGTTAAGGAGGTTGAATGTCCATTTGGAGGGCGAATTGGGGACTTGATTGACACAACTGATTCCGAAAACATGTATTTCAACATGGCAGAGGAGCGTTTCTGTGAGACCTGGTATGGCGGACGAACAGTTCTTGTGGGTGATGGCAAGTACTTTTTTTTTTTTTTTTTTTTTTTTTTACTCTCTTATACTAAATAAAATGGACTAAACTTTGACTTTCTTGCAAAATGGCAGCCTGTCACAAGGGATTCTATCAACCTGTAAGTGAGGCTATTGTGGATGTAGTAACGTTAATCAACTTTTTATCAGCGATCGAGTCGGATTCAATGGAGAGCCTAACAGCTGCGTTCCAAGCCTACAAGGAGCGGCGATCTGTAACTGCAAAGGCGGCTGTGGAACAATGTAGTCTTTTGAGACAGGTCTTTACAGGAAAGGTAGGGGGACTTGGATTCAATGATCTTTAAACAACTACAAACAGTAGTGAGCGATGTTAACAAAGTTATTAATTAATGATTAGGGGCGAGCAGCTTCACTCAAGCGAAACATTGTCTTCAACTACATGCCTGAGAAATATCGCTATCTATTAGATGACAAGAGAAACGAAGATCGGCCACAACTTTGGTGTCTTCCTTTTGTAAAAGATCATGGCATTGTAAAAGCTCTACCTAATTCTCGTCCCGGAAGCACACCCAGTAATGAAGCAGGCAGCGCTAGTACAGATGCATGCACATCCCCAATATCACCCATTGCTATGAGCCCTACGACATCATCCCCCCGCAGCTCGCGTACATCATGGTCTTCATTCTCAAGACCTACATTCTCAATGCCGTCCGCACCTAACATTCCATTATTTTCTTTGTCGAGTTCTATCGTTGTCAAACGTTCTACTTCCGATCAATCTGCAACGAATAATTCGCCGGCTTCTTTGAATCAGCCAATGAGAGGACCAGACTCTCCTTCGAAAGAAAGCGGACCTTTTACTGATGACGCGGCCATGGATTCACCAGCATTGGCAAAAAAAGCAGCCATGCCTGTGGCAGCAACGGAGAAGGATAATGATCAAGGTGTATTCACAGCAACACCGAAAGCAACTATGGTTTCAACAGCCGATATTCATGATAACTCTTACAATTCTTCAGACGAAGAGGAGTTTGTCAACTGTAGCCCAACCCTGAATGACGAAATAGGAGTGAATGTTGGCAAAAGGAATATCCACCAACACGTCTTGGATGTGGCTAGATCTTCTTCGATTTGCAAATAAAAAGGTTTTCCTCAATAGCTGGTAATAGGATCCTCTCTGTTACAGTTACTTAAGAAAGTTGATTCGCCCTTCAAGTTTATGTCGAGTAGAGATTATTGGCGTTCATTTCGAACTCATTTATACCCTTATTTTTTTATGATGCACTCATGCTTCATTCCCATTTCATACGTTCCACTCATTCCAATCGATGAACCTCTTGTGTCTTTGGACTTATTCGAGCATATTGAAGATTCCAATAACATTATACCCAGAGGGGGTTCAGTAAACCTCGGTAAGAGTTACGGCAAACCATGGAGTAATTGATGAAGCGGATCAATTAATGCCATGTTGTCAATGAACTTTTGCTTTCCATACCATACAGGTTCAGAAAAATGCGAGATAAACCAATCAATGAATGATCATTCCAGCCTCTTTCAATCATACTTGCTAGATGGTGTGACAAGCATTTTGTACTCATAAAAATTTGAAACAGATTTTTGTGGCAGATGAAGTGATACATCATCAAGCACAATTACAACTCCACCTCAATGAATGCCAATCATATAAAAGCATGATGAAAGCCTATAAAGCCCATTGAGGTTTTGTAGCAAAAGACATGTCGCATGTCACTGATCTAGTAGAGGATCTACTGAAGGATCGGATCCAGAAATCGAGAGAAAAAGGACCAGTTGAAAGGGGGGATTACTATACCACGATTTTGAAGGGTACTTGTGTGTCATGGGACCATCCATGTTTAATCGCCTCACGACAGTATCCAGGACATTATCCAAGAGAGACATTAGCTAATTCATAGCCATTGCTGGATATTGGACAAGTCATTATTGCTTTCGGACGTACCACTGTAGTTGATATCGCAAAAAGCATGGAACCTTTTATGGAATTGTGTGGATGTGGTAGGTTGCAAATTATTTACAAGATTATTAGGGCGCACCGAAACGCCCGAGAAAGACCGAGGAATATTGAAGATCAGTTATAAAGTCAATTAACGGAGGTTCAATACCAAGTTCCTGATGGATGTGCCGCGGCCTTTAACGTTTTATTCCATTAATTGACCGTAAGGTGTAATGACGCTTTCCGTGGACGACGAGTGAAAAAAAAAAATTAAAAAAAAATCAGAAGATCATCTCCACCCATCCAAAGAAATATACATGCGCGAACTGGACAGCGTAGCGTTGTCGGCCCCTTCACTCCTCCTAAGTATTGGATAGACAGCGAAACAGTTGTGGTTCTCTCTACGACTTTGCTGAAAATAAACCGTTATCGTGCCTAATTTGATAGAGCATTGACCTTCATGTGAGATCATAAACAAGCAAGGACCTGCTTTAATCGCCTTTGGATATCGGACGTCCAAGAAAAGAATTAAGAGGTCTTGCAGCTCACCAAGCCTTTGTTATCTCCGTATGCTGTATGTAGACACGAAGCACGCGTCTAGGTTATTGACACCTTGTTTATGTTGTGCACACATTTAAAAAAAAAAAAAAAGCTAAAGTAAGGCTGGCAAGGTAGTAAGGTAATGAGGTAGATTTCGCTGAGAGTTGCGTTCCGAGAAAAATCTTCTCAATGGCTCACGGATAGAGATGACCCAAGCTTGGTTGACAACAATGAACAGGAGGTAAAAGAGCGGGATAAATTATTAATGAAGGTATCTGAGCACATCAGATAGATTTTATTGTATATATGTACATGTACATGTTTTGGGAGTGAAATCAGCGCAAGAGCATGACATGAAGGTGTAGAGAGAGTCCTTGTGTTTCAGCAAAATGTAGAATCACTAATAAGCCCTTTTGGCTTTTACAATAAAATAAAATTTGTCACAGAAAAAAATGCTTATTTGTCCTTGCACAAGCACATTTTATATTTTACATCTTACTTTGATTGCTCTACTGCTCACTACTCAGGTTCTGAGGACGCAGCACCATCTCTCATCTTACTTTCCCGCCTTCTCTCTCTCTTTCGCACATACACTCTCTCATCCATCTCTTTCCTCTTCTGTCCTTCTTCCTTCCCCTCCATCCTTTCATCTTTTTCCTTTCGCCACTCAATTCTTGCCATCTTCTCCTCATTTTCATACTCTATACACATTCTCACCGCCAGAGAGAAAACAGGCTCTTATCACTCTTTTCTTGATCCACTGATTCCTTGGCTGGTTCTGAATGCTAAATGTCTTCAGTTGACATTGCTGGCTCGCACGCTACATCCTCATCAAACGCGAATGCCATCACTGCTGCCTCGGCTCTAGATGCAATGGCCTCAGCTTTGAATAACACTCAGCTTAGCTCTAATACCCCTGTTGGGGCTGTGCCTGGTGCCACCGCCACATCCACACTCGCGAATATAAATATAAACAAAAAACCAGCCCACGAAGATACAACAGCCATATTGCAAACAGCCAATTCACCCACCCATACTGCTAATGCTGATGCGACCCAACAGCAATCCGCAGATCCTCAGACACCTGCAGAAAAAATCACAGCCTCAGGGAATCCATTGCCTCAAGGAGAGCAATCATTTGTAGCAGATAGGCTTGTTGCCGACGATACACAGCCCACTTCAAGTGGCGGTCTGGATGCCTTGAAACAGTCTTTAGTGGATACACCGTTCGAGGACGCTGAGATTGCATCCGATATCCAGGAACGCTCCCATATCAGCGACTTGGCTAGTTCTCCAGGTGCAGATGATGACAATGACGCCAAAAGGCCCCAGGAGCCGAAAGAAGCAGCATTGGATGAGGATCGGAACACGATAAAGGATATCAATAAGCATATGAACAACCAGACTTCTGACTTGTCCGTTGATGATCGGACAGACGGCATTATCTCAAATAAGCCTTTGGATTTAACGTCTACTTTACCCGACATACTCCCAGGGACAGCCTTGATGCCCGACACATTACCTAGCATTAATGAGGAGGAATCATCAGAGCCGACAGCATCATACACATCGCCTAACCACGAATGGGCACGGATCCTTCAGAGACGACTCGGCAAGGGACTCAGTGATGCTCAATTACTAGCTCGTTCGAATAGTATGTTGGCGTCTCCTAGTATCTTGGCGCAGTCGCTAACCCAAGTCATCCCTAATCTTCAAGTCAAGGATTCCTCAGTAGTATCACCTGGATCTTCGGGAAGGGAATATCAGACAGCTGAGGAGCTCTTTGATCGGCCAGCCACAATTGAGCATACTGCTCCGGCTTTCCATTACGATGACCAATTTGATAGAGAGGAAGTTTTCCCTTCAACAGCTTTGGCCAACAATGCAAAATCACAACTTCTCCTTTTCGCTCCTTTCAATCCTGATCAGCTTGGGAAGCCATCAAGCTCATCACAGCCAACAGTACCTCCACCAACTGATAGTTCGTCAATTAAAAAGCAGCCCCAACCTCAACCTCAACCTCAACCTCAACCTCAACCTCAACCTCAATCACAGCCTAATTTGGTACCTGCTCCTATATTACATCAACCCCATCTTCATATACAGCCTCACCAACAGCAGCAGGCTGTTTCAGCAGTTTTGGCGGCTGGACAGCAACCAGTATACGTAGCGCATCCACCAATACCCATCCCAATCCCTCCTATCGCTGCGGCATCATCACCAGCATCACGATGTCACATAGTTTCTCCGCCAGTAGCTGATACAAGGCAATCGCAACTTAATTCGCGTGACTCAGGAACTGCAACCAGAAGTTATCGTCATAGTCTCGCACAGCATGCATCGGGCCAAGAAGAAAGGTCAGGATCAAACTCTCATGGAGCCCTCAACGCCAAACCCCTTGCTGCTCAGGGGTCATCCTCCTCGCTAACAGCAGTGCCTACCTCATCAGCCTCAAGAGACCAACATCCCAGCAGCATACCAAATTATCCCGCGCCAATCCAATATACCCCAGTCACTCAATATAAAGCAAATCCCTCTAAGGAGAACTCAAAGCCTAATAAGAAAGCACGGGATGTCATTATAGCTGCCAGGGAAGCGACCACCCATACTGAATCATTAAAAGAGACAACAGCTTCTACAGAGGTTAAGGAGCCAGGCCCTGTGATAGAATCCGCTACTCCAACTACAACGCCCATCGCACTCTCTGTTGTTGTCACTCCTGTTGCGCCCATTACGCCTACTGCATCTGTCACGCCTACTGCATCGGGCACACCCACTGCGCCTATTCAGGATGCAGCAACAGGAACTGAAGTCGGAGGTAAAAAATTGGAAGAATCTCCAGCGGTTGAATCTACTGAATTATGGGCTCTAGAAGCATTGTCTGGATTATCAGGCGTTAATTTCGACGCTACGTTGCCAGTCAGCATGGCTGTGGCAACAACCCTAGCAAGCGCCATGCAACCAAAAGATGCTCTTGACCAATCTCCAATGACGGTCCCACCGATCAGTTCTGGCTCAAGGATCAATGTTGCTCATGTAGGAGGTTCACCCAAAGTAGCTACGTTGATCCAATCGCCTTTTGAATCAAATCAGATTATGACAGAGGTATTTACAGCAATTTGACAAGCAAAATATTGACATGCTGTCTTTTTTTTCAAGAAACTCATCAAAAGCTACTGCTCATTCTCAAATAGGACATCCGACTGAAGCAAAAGAGTACACCGGAGTTGCGACCTCCAACGCCTCAGGCATCATCGACTGTTGACACATCATCTCAAAACCCAACCGTTGCTATGCCTCCGCCAACTGCATCAACTGCATCAACTGCTGCGGAAATTACTTCTTCATCCTTATATCCTGTATCATATCCACCAATAACCGGCGCTCACTCAACACTTGCATCTACTGAGCAAAGCACATTGACAGCGGCACACAGACATGGACGTCCTAGTGTTCATCACCAAGGCAATCGAAGTGTTTCAAGTCTAAGGGATTTTCACTTGCACAGCTCATCAATGGAGAGACCTAGCCATGAATATGGACATGCTCGACGTGGCGGTATGCAGCCTAGAATATGAATGCGATACGTTGTTTATCTTCTAAGGGATACGCTAGCTACCTCAATTTTCACTAACGCACCATTACTACTACTACTATTATTATTATCATTATTATTATTTCGGATGTGGTTTGCTTACATAGACATGAGTGCAGGAGCAGATTTTACACCGACACCATTACCATTGCCGCAGGCAGCACCACTTGTAACGCCATCACCATTCAGTCTAGGCTCAGGATACCAAATTCCATGGTTGCCTCAAAGCCGACCAATCCTTCCTTCTAAGGCGGATATCAACTCCATAGATGTTCCAGCGCTGATAGGGAAACAACAGCTTCCTTTAGGCCCCCGCCCGCTAGAATTGGATACCCTCGACCCTTGTCTTCAGTTTAAACACATTGGAGAAGCCCTGCGTCATTGGGGCCAACACACTCCTGAGAATAATGCATTTGCAAGTTTGGATGGTAAAGGCATCGAATGTGCTTCTTGGGATTGGTCATTCACACTTGGAAGAGCAGAAATGGTCGCCAAAGCAATTCACGATAAAACTCAGCTTGATCCAGGAGCAAGAGTAGCGCTTGTGTTCCGCCTCTCAGAAATCCATGAGTTTGTCGCTGCATTTTTTGGTGCTATATTAGCGGGTGTCGTACCAGTACTTATCAACCAGATCCAAGACTTTTCGGAAATGGTGTACATCATGACTTCAGCAAAAGTTGAGTTGGCTTTGACAACACAGTTTAATCATAAATCCCTTCAAAAAGATCTTAAAAAGGGAGCAGTATGGCCATCCGGAGTAACATGGTGGCAAACAGACATTCTCGAGACTTGGGCGCCCAAGAATAACCAGCAAGAGCGTTTAGCTCTTTCTGACAATGAAATAGCCTATATAGAATTCACCAAATCCGCATCAGGAGAACTCAAAGGCGTTACGATTAGTCACAAAGGCTTGATATCTCAATGCCAAGTACTTTATTCGAGCTTTCGATGGAGACCAACGCTCTACCGCGATAAGAATGGGCATCTACAAACCGATCCACTCTTAGCGGTCGATCCTTCAGCCCTTCAGCTTAAAGAGCGAAAGAAGAAAGCCAACCAGATTCGTCCCCCAGGAACTGTGATGACGTGGCTAGAGCCTCGTCAGCAATCAGGCCTTATTTTGGGAGCAATCATGGGCGTTTTTTGTGGAAACTTTACGGTCTTTATGGAGAGCGCTATCACAGCGGTATCTGGACTGTGGGCTCACTCTATAGCTGCATACCGAGGTAAAGCTTATGTGATGCTAGATTTTTTATTTTTTATTTTTTATTTTTTAAAAGGTACTGACTTATAACTATGTATGCTTGTGAATGATATTATTTAGCTACTATTGCTTTCGCTGACTATGTTGGCGTGCAGAAGCTTTTACGGAACTTTAGGATCAATCCCCAGGGAACTCTTACGCCTACGCGTCCAGACCTTCGATTTTTACAGACTGTCTATATCGATACTCAGTCTAATGATCCAGTCCTGAATTATGAGTTCTTGGACGACTTCTTGTACCCACTTGGAATGGTTCAGCGCCATGATCCACATGCCATGCTGGATAACACGATCTCCGGACCTGAGGAAAAATCATCTGCTTCTAATTCAACGAAAGTGAGAAGTGATCTCGGAGTGGTAGCATTTTTGAGCCTGGCAGAGCTCGGAGGGAGGATTGTATGCCTACGAGATGCTCTAGAGGCACCACGTGGTGTGGAAAAGATCGATCTTCGCAAGCAATACCGCAAATCAACCCTCCCTCGTCTAAGGCGTGCTTCAGAAAGCGTAGGGCAAGATACCGATTTGACTGGCTCAGGTAACGGATCAAATCAGGTCCTGCAAGGGGACAATTCTAATGTTGGCAATCTTGCGAGACATTCAGTATCGTCAATGACCTGTGGTGAATACCTACTTCACAGGGGGGCGTTACGATCGAATCGCATCGCTATTTTGGCAACGGGTGAAGAAGCATATAGACGCAGGGATGAACCTGGTGCAATCTTTGTGGGGGCTTTTGGCTATCCACTGGCGACCTGTAAGTAATGTTTGTTTTCCTATCATAAGCAATGATGCTCCATTTTTCGTGTCTTAGTTATTGATATACATGGTATGTCGCTGTATGGTTTACTATAGCAACTGCGTTTATTGTGGATCCAGAAACATTGGCACTCTCGTTACCCGATGTCGTTGGAGAGATTTGGCTAAGCTCACCAGATATGCCGGATGGTTTTTGGGGACTTCCTGAACACACCCAGGAAGTCTTCAATGCTAAACCCTACATCGTGACTGAAGAAAATATGATGCCAGCTGTCTACCATCCTCCAGGCTGCGATAAAGTCATGCGGACCAGTCTACTGGGTGCACTGATCGAGGGGCGTATCGTAGTGTTTGGTTCTTATTGGGATCGATTGCGTCAGGATATAGCGGATCCTATGAAACCCAGCGCCATACAATATGAATATCATCACTGTTCTGATTTGAAGAGGACGTTGTACAGTAAAGTGGGAGGTGTTGGAGAGATGTAAGTACATTTGTTTCTGTAATCGTCCAACGTGGTTACCTAATACAATGAAACTAAACAACCTTATTTTTCAGCTCCATCTTCGAATGTCTTGTCAATAAAGAATATCTACCAGTAGTCTGCATTGAGCTCTCAAGAGACGGCAGATGGGGCGGCCAGAGTATCAATACTGTAGCACAACACGTGGGTATCAATGCTAGACATGTATTACAGACGGTGAATGCCCTGCGGAGTTATTGCGTGGCAGTTTGGGACACGAATGCACTCCCAAGACTCTATGAGAATGGCAGGAGGATCTTGGACCATGCTATGTGTAAGAAGATGTTCGAGCTTGGAAGGATCTACAAGATTCTCTATTTTGCCACTTTTACAGACGATGTACTATTCAATATTCCACGAGGAGACGACCTAACCGACGGTTTCTGGAGTCGAGGTAAAAAAAAAAAAAAAAAAAAAAAACTTTTGAATTTTGAAACTTATGATAGGCAATTCCATGGTACACCATGCTAAAGTGTGCATATATTTATTATGGATGTTTCACAGAATGTGTGATCAAGCGACAGCGTCGTCAGGCGACCCCTATCCGATACGTTCAATACACAACCAATATCACAAGTCCTGATGCCTATGATGAGAGGATGAAAGAGCACATGGGCAAATTCCATAATATCACAGATATTTTGATGTGGCGAACTATCATTCAACCAGATGAAATCGCATTAATTGAGCTAGATGCACGAGGCAAAGAGCAAAAATCTCTCACTTTTAAAAAACTTAATCACAAGGTCACCGGATATGCAATCCTCCTGGATAAGAAGCATGGATTGAAGGCAGGAGATCATGTCTTGCTTTGGTTTACACAGGACCTTGACTATATTATCACGCTCCACGCTTGTTGGGTTCTAGGCCTTATCCCTATCCCCCTTCCTCTACCTGATAATGGCCAATCAGTCCATATTCACAGTGCAGTTCATGGTTCATTTTTGGGCGGTCATCCAGGGTCAGGTTCATTGGCTCTTGGTGGTAATCCGAATTTACCATTAATGTCAAACAACTCATTTATTCCGGCATTGGCTTCAGAGGCTGTGGAGGAGAGAAGAGCAGGGATCCTACGTGCATTTTTACGTATTATGGATGAAGTCAAGGTCAAGGCCATTTTAGGCAATACTGTAACGGATGACTTTTTAAAACAAAAGTCGACAATCATTCACCTAAGAGCCTGTCGTGCAACATTTACAGCGCATCATCAGCAAACAATGGAGTCATCTTCATCTTCAGACGTTGTTTTACCGACATTTTACAATGTCAGTAAAGCCAACAAGACCAAACATTCTCTGGGGATGCTATCTGGATATGCACCCAAAAAGGAATGGCTTATGTCAACCTATCCTGCGGTTTATCTGATTGACCCTGAATCAAAAATTAACTCTATGGCCTCTAAAAAGCTGGTAAAGCTCAGCCATGAAACATTAAATAATTTGTGTAGGAATCAGAAACTTCAGTTTAATGCCCTCAGTGGTCAAGCTGTTGTACCTGTGATGAGCATTTTTCATGGCCTTGGTTTTATTCATGGAGGGCTTTTTGGAATCTATAATGGCGGTCCTACAGTGCTTATGCAGACTGTTGATTTTTATGCCAATCCATTCGTATGGTTAGAGGTTGTTACGAGATACAGAGGTAAGAATTATGCCTATCGATTCCCGCATGTGACTTTATTCTGCGTAGAATTATTAGCTAAAAGCTTTTTTTTTTTTTTTTCACCACAGTGCAAGATGTCGCATTGACATATCCATTGTTGGACCAGCTACTCTCGCGTCTGGATGGAAATCATGGGATGCCAGCATCAGGCACTATTTCGCTAGATGGTGTCAAGAATTTCATGATATGTGGTCATGGACGAGTACAACGGGACAAAAGAAAGATGGCTATTAGTCGACTCGGGCCACTCAAACTTGAACCCGAGGCTGTCAATTTGATCTATAGTCATCCTCTGAATCCTATGGTGACTTCGCAAGCAGAGCGAGATGCAGGACCAGTTCGCATCCACGTTTCTTCCAGAAATTTGCGGTATGGTATTATTACTCCGACCTCCGAGGGCGATGATCCTACTGGCGTCTGGCTAGAGGATACTGGGGTTGTAAGTATACCTTTGTTTTATATACAGAATTTGGTTAGCTCTAATAATTAGTTTAATACTGACATAGTTATTATTACAATTATTATTTTACTGTAGTCCACTGTCTGTACTTCAATCGCAATTGTGCATCCTGAGACATTTGAGGTTTGTGCTGCCAATCAGGTCGGCGAGATCTGGATATGTTCTGACTCGAACGTTAGCTCGTTTTATGTGCCACCTGGAAGTACTATGAATCCGAGCCATGTACAGCCGTTCAATGCCTGCATAACTGGATATGATAACCGTATTCGATATGTGAGGACAGGTGATATTGGGTTCTTATGGAACGGTCAACAACAACATATATTACAAAGGCAGCACTCATTCTCAAACCAAAATCAGTGGGGTGGAGCTCAGGCTAGCCATGCAGGATCTGGTTCATTCCAACTGTTTGTGTTAGGAGGCATGGATGAATCGTTCCAGGTACACGGTTTACTCCACTTTGCAACAGATATTGAAACTACAGTAGAAAGTGCGCATGCTAATGTCGCATTGCAGGGCTGGTACGTTACAATAACTGATCAAGATGCTTGCAAGGAGTGGCCATGATCATTTAGGGGATATTCTGCATTATAATCATTTAATAACAAACTTACTCTTGTAATCATTTAGTGTTACCTTCAAAATGGCCCATGAGCAGGTGATCTGTGTAGTGAAGGTGCAAAATCAAGAGCCAGAGGTTTTGCTCTCGATGTATATCCCTGTAATGCATGCCATTTTGGAGCAACACCAATTCTTGCCAGACACGATTGTACTTGTTGGGGACCAGGTCTCTACCGCTCGACAAGTATCGGATGGGCTTAAGCCTAGAGACTCCATCCGCAAACTGTACAGCGCTGAACGACTGTAAGCCAATGCTTCATTTAACGTTTTACTGACACATTCAGAACTTAATTGGACAGCTATTCATTAACTTTCTTCTTTTATTTATAACGTTGTTCTCAGTCCAATCCTCCATTTACATCATTGTCGCGGAAAGCCATTACCACCTGTAACTAGCACACTGCTGCCTCCCATTGACGAACGATCCACGTCTGAGACACCAACAGGTTCAACAACGGCGGCTAGCCGCGCACACCCATACTCACAACTGTCTCATCCACCTAATATCAGTGTACAGCAGCAGCAAGCGTCAACTACCACAAACGCAAACAGAATTATCAATGGCGTTAGTTCAACCCCTCTACTTCCTTCGGGGTCGAATCGAAATAGCATTTATGGCTCACCATTGCTTATCAACAATATTCCACTGCCACCAGGAGCACACAACCCCCTCGCCAATAGCCCAGCAATGGCGTACAAGCCGCAGACACAATATCAGCCAGGATATAATCCAACCGTGAGTGCGTCTAACGCGCAATCTATTTCAGCACCAAGCATTGGATCTAACCACTCTAATGCTCATGCCCCGCTCTCGTCCACTGCTGTTGCTGCTGCTGCTTTATCCAGGCCAGTGTCTCAGCAAGGATATTCGACCAACTCTCCATATACAGGACCTAGCAACCATAGCGCAGGCGTTGGCACTGGAGTTAGTTCGAACACAACACCTGCTTCAGCTCTTGTAGCGCAAAATCTTTTCAATGAATTGGCTATGTATACAAGTAATTCCAGTGGATCTGATCGATCGCGCAGCCATCGCCATACACAGCAACCACTACAACAGCATAGCAGTCAACCTCATCTACTTGCTCATGGACAACGGCCGATCCATCCACGACAAATTCAAGGGCAAGAGGCAAGGTCCGTATCTTCGGAAGAGCTCAGACTGGATGGAAGGGGTACATCTGGTGGAGCTGTCAAGAGTATCATGAAAGGAATGAATGCCAAATGGTCCGAGATTAAAAAAGCAAGCTTACCTTAGATTTTTCCCAATAACTCTTCGGAATAAATAAAGAGTTGCAACATTTTGCTGAATTGCTCCAATCTCATCTCGTATGCTCTATCCTTTCTTCCGACTCCCTCTTCCTCCGGAGGGTACATTAGACCAATTCAAAAAGAGCAAGGCAAAGAAGCAAAAAGAGATGAACAAATATGCGCAACAAAAATACTCAGTCTCAGCTGATCGTACTAACAAGACTAATCTTGCAATACACCATTATCTTAAAGCCTTCCAATATTTGGCAATGAAAGCATCATATTGCAATGCTACTCTTGCTCATTCTTTTTTACAACGTAACATGTACAGTAATGAACTTTTTAACAAGGTAAAGAGTCGGGTATTCTCGTTTCATGGTGTGCGATATATCGCTCGTGAGCCGTCAGCTTAAGTCAAAAAGCAATGGTCGAACGATAAGCCTGTGAAACGGTCCAATTACAAAAATCGTCACTGTACATATAAAACCAAAGAAGCATGTAAACTTATTTATACAATGGACAACATATAATAGTCCCCATGTAGTTGGGGCCGGTACATGTACATGTGGAGTAGTAGCTGGACAATGCAATTAAGAAAATTAAGTATTCCTCTGTTTAGATAAAAAGCTACAGTCTTTTGCTGATCTTCTAGTAGAAATATTCCGGTAACATGCATTCCAATAATGTGCATTCTAGTATGAACTCTAATTAATGTTGATGGGAATATTTAGAAGATACATCAATTGTATTTTTGTTTTATTCATTGAGCATCAATTCATCATAGTAATGAAAGAAGAGAGAGAACGGATAGCTCTCTCACAGTGACTTCATAACTTATGGAGATGTGTAATCAAAGCAAAGAGGAAAAAGTGAAGATGAAGTTGATATCCGGTCATCAAATGGATGGAAGCAATTTTCTTTCAGATCTTTAAACCATCTACTATGATGGAACGAGAACATTGAACCATCTGGATTATTATTTTGGATTTTGTGATATTATGACTGATGGTAGCAACTTTATACGAAAGATTTGTATGCTTTGATGACATATATGACACCTTTAGACTTTTCATAATGCCGATTGTGAATAGCCTTATTGATCATAAAAGCTACAGGCGATTTGTTTAGCATTTTTCATATCGTTTAATTTTTTTTTTTTTTTTTTTTTTTTTTTTAATACAGATAATTAATAGATATTAATATATACTCTTTTCTTCTTTCTCTTCCTTTCCGTGCTTTGTCTATTATACATATACTTTTGTTCTTAAACAGTAATGTCTCTGTTCAACGGCACATGGCGTTCCCGATCAATGGTCTGTTTATCCTCTAGATCTCCCTTTCGACAAAGCGCCCTTACAATCAAATGCCAAGCATCTTCTGTCAACAAGGCCTGTCGGCCATGCTCCCAAACCATCTTTCGTTTTTGTTCATACTCTTGTTCAGAAATCGATCTCAAAATCAAATCAACGCGATGTGCTTCTTCACGTGGGATCCTGACAATAAAACTATCCCAATCCATATCATCCTCAAACGGTTCAATAATCCCATCTGCAACCACCACTGGTACCACTCCAAAGGCTATATAGTCCCATATCTGAGGTGTATCTAGTGTGGTTCCTCCTTGGGGAGCAAATCCATAGCGTGATCTCTTCAACAGGTTGATGTACTCAGATGAACTCCATCCTCGACTCGAAAATGAATAATCTGGCTGTTGATCTAATCCATTGAAAAGCAAGGATCGAATCCCGCCTGAATAGTCATCCGTGGGATTCACGTTCTCATAATCCCCTCCAAATATCATCAGTATATCCCTTTTTGCACCTGTCTTTGAAAATCCATCCGCTGTCAAATGATCTGCAGGGTTTACACCAGCACCAGCCATGGACCCCTTCCCACCCTGGTTTAATAAGGCTGTACTCGCAGGGATCACAATATCTCCATAACGTCTGAATCGTCTTCCATTAATAAAAGGGTCCGTTCGTTTATCTCCAACAGTCGTCAAAAAGATGGCGTTCTGCATTCGATCACTAGTTCGTTTATAATACAGAGATGCCTTCTCCATAGGATGAATCATAATATGATCTCGTCCTTGACTCCTGTTCCAATAGGGATTATCTTTTTGAATATAATCCATCATCTGCTCTGCATATTTCCTGTCCACATCACAATCTTCTTGCTCTTGTATCGCTCCTGCCCCTGCTTTGATACCCTTGCTATTCCAACAATCTGTCAAATATTTGGCTCCCTGGAATGGAATGAAAAAGAAATCAGCTTCCTCAGGATTCTCAGTCACATAACTCTTGTAGATCGAAGACGTCTTGTCTCTTAGTTGTTCCAAAAGAATTTGCTCTGATCTGTAAAAAGACTCCATCGACGATGGCGATGACGTTGACATTTTCCCTTCTTTTAATGATAATGTCATTTGAAATTCTCCCATCTTGATATTGTCGGCATAGACAAAAATCTTGGGCATACAGAGAGGTCTACGAATATTCGGTGGCCATTTGTAAGCGTCTCCTTGAGGCGGGAGAGCATTGAGAATAATAGGTTTGTAAGGTGTTGGGTTACGTTCGTAGGTTGATAGTAATTGACTTTCATCTTCCTGAATTGTCTTTTCTAGCGTAAACTCAGGATCTGGGTCAAAATGATAAAAATCCAACGTCAGTCATTATTGAGATTCTACTAATTGGTCCCTGAAAATAAAATAAAATAATAAATAAATTCTTACCATCATATGAAGTAAGATGTGAGATGAATAAGAAAAAAGTCCAGAATAACAACACTGCAGGGATGAGGAACAGGTACTATAAAAAGAGAAAAGAATGGATTAGTGGGCAAGAAAAAACAGCATGATCATGTTGCATTTTTATAAAAAAGAGTCAGTGATGTACCCGCCGTGTCCTCCAGTAAGTGCGGATCATCTGCACAAGAGGCGGTGATGCCTTGGCTGAATACAGTTTGTTATAATCACTCATCGTTGATGTCTTGCCGTCTATTAATCTAATGGCCGGTCTATTGGAATGTCTTCCTGTTCAGTTTGTCTCTGCGTCTCTGCTGTTGAATTGAGATGATGGGTTGAAGAAAGAACCATACAAGCATAGTTTGTGGCACAAACTGTTAGAAGCTGGGCCATCTATTTGCCCGAACCCGTGACCAGACTTTCTTCCATTTCCCAATTTCCTGGGCCATGGAGCAAGCGCTCAATGAAATATGAAATACACAACATCAGATTGTGTGCTCGCCGCTCCTCATCCTTTTTGATACATATCCCTATTTGATGCATGCACAAGCATCCTAGACAGGCATTTTTGACCATAAAAGGCCTGCTGGCATCGCTATCCTGTTGACACCTTCTCTACTGTACTGTGGATAACTGTGAGGGGAGAGTAGAAAAAAAAGGCAGTTTTCGAAGAAAAGCATGTAGCATGGCTATAAGCTAAACTTGGTAAAGATCATAGCCTTATTATCGCTAATTTTTATCAATCACTAAAGGAGCATTTTCCCATTGACCTCCTGTATCCTTTATAGCTGCTTCTAGATCTGTTCTTCAACAAGCGGATTACACACTCAGGTATATACGTTGCAAGTCAGAGAATTACAGCAGTCCAGGGAGGATTGCTGCTCGCGTTCAATGGACGAGTCGTTTGCTTATGAAAGGAATCAACCTAAAAGAGCCTGCGTTCGTTGATGCGGATTTCAACCTGCATCTTACACATAAATGGGTCAAGCACCGCGAGGAAAAAGTACATTAAAACATTGCCCTATCTAGCGAGGGCAAAGTGCTTCCATCGTAGTTACTGTTGGTAAGGGGCTATCGCCTCGGAAGTGCGTTTAGGTGCATTCAACGCTCATGTTTTCCAAACTTTTTTGGCCGACAAACCCCTCCCCGCTCCCTCAAGCCTGAGAGTCTTCATCATGGACAACGCCTCTTGCCATAGATCATAATGGTAATGGCCATGTTTTAATCGTGGTCGCCTCACCTCAATGCGGCAGAATGAGCCTTTGGTAATACCAAGAGGCATGTACGATGTCAAAAGCTCCAAAACCACGAAACATCAATAAAGTAGATTAATGGCGATATTCTCAGAATTGTAGCAGAAGAGTTCCAGGGTTAAATCTACGAAGTCAATAGAAGCTTTGTTCCCGCAAATAGAGACAGGCCTCTGGGCGGATCCTACAACTGTCTCCACCAATAATACGAATTGGTTGGCGAGACTGCTGGGGGCAGTGCTGTTTATCATAGATACCAACAGCACTAGGCCACTCATGGATGAGTGCAGGTGGCTGTTTTAGCCGATTCCTTATGTAGCCTTTGACTGACTTGGGCTTTGAGAGGCTTTGGCAGGCCCCTATTTTTTTGGTTTTGTTACGGCCGCTGTCGGTTAAGTTGATTCCTGTTGCAGTTATTTTGTTTGTTTTGTTTATTTTCCTGGACGGCTCTTTGGCTTGCTTCATTAGGGTTTGGACGTCTTGAAAGGCGTTGGTTTTGGCGGGCTCATGTTTTTTTTTTTTTTTTTTTTTTTTTCATCTTCTACTTTTCTTTCCTTTTATTTTATTTTATTTTTTTTTTCTTACTATATTTTTTTGAGCGCGTATGATTTTGAGCAAACGATTCTTTCTTTCTTTTTTTCTCTCTTTTTTTCTTTTTCTTGTTTATTTTCATTCTTTCCGACTTTTTTTTGTAGATTAGTTTGTTTTGTTCTCTTGTGGTCCCCCTACCGCGTCTGTTGTTATTGGAGCCTAATATGGCTATTAAAAAAAAAAAAAAGAAAAAAAGAAAAAGCAATTGTGGGTTAGTAAAACTGGTTCTTCAAAAGGCGTCGGACCTAATGGAAACATTATAGCACCACATAACAATCACTTAGCGCCTTACCATTCAGAGGCACCATGGGCCCTCAATGGGCTGTTGATACCCAGAGCTGCCTGGGCTCCCGGTGGGGTGTCTGCTCCGGAGACATGGTTCAGACAGAGATAGGACATGAAGCCATACGACATGGCATAGATGTAAATAGTAGCAATCAAAGGTGATCTTAGGTGGAATCGAAGGTCCAAGGATACTTTATTTGGCTATAACGTAGTGGACTATTTATACTGATAATTGATAGGGTTGGGGCTTGGTGTCTGGACACTTGGGCTTGGCGTCTTGGCGCCTGGGGTGCGCGTGATAGTTGAGCCCTCCTCAAAGGTTTGAGTTCAGTATTGTATAACACGTTTGCAATAGAGATGCCATGCACTAAGCTACGTCAGGCGTTCCTGGTGTAGCATAGGTCCTAAGAACACCTAAGGATGATAAGTTAGTGTTAATAAACATCCGCCAGAACCATGCCCCTGAGCTGCTCAAAGATACCATCTAAATAGAGAGAATAAGAAGCAAAAAATGAGATCAAGTTAGTATGCTCTTTCATTTTGTTTAACCTGAGACATTACCAAGCTCCCATTCTACTCCTGACCCTGATCCTGGTCCTGGTTCTGCTGGAAGGGGGCCCTTCATCGAGGACCGACCCTCAGGGCATATGACTCTAGCGAACACTTATTAACACTAACATACCAGCCTTGGGTGAACCTAAGGTATGGCCCCTGTCCTACATGAAATCTCCAAAGGTCCCTCAGATCGAGCGGACTCCAGAGACTAAAAGCTCTCTGGACCTCTACTGCAACGACCCTCCTTTAAGGAGTCAGAACGGAAGGTTCGGGTCTCCATAAAGTAGGGAGAGCCCGACTAGAGGCGGACTGGAGGTAAAGAGGCTCCACCAGACTGGGGGCCTCCTCAGGCTGAAACCTCCCGTTGGGCGAGTCTGTGAGGTCCCACCAGACTGGAACCTCTCGCCGGATGATTTTAGGGGCCTCTATTGGGCGAGACCTCCTCGTCAGCCCAGGGTCTCCATCGAAGCGGGTAGGCCTCTAAGGAAAAAAAACACACGTTAGAATATTTATTGAGCATTGAGTTGAGCACAGCTTGGTAAACACACAGCAGAACACACCTCGATAGACATACAACTCCGCACCTCTCAGGCATATACACATTACATGAAGGAACGTATCTTGGCATATAAACAGCAAAGCACACCTAGGTATATACACAACTCTACACTTCTTGGTATGTTGAGCTATGCTGATTTGCATATATAGCAAGGAGTGCTAAGTTGTGTATATACTGTTCTATATAGACGTTCACGTCCTTTTGCAGAAAAACAAATGTCCATTCTTAATGAAGCCATAGAAAAATGGTTGATAGATGACGTTATCACACTTGCCCCTGTAGGCAATGTGCACAATAATACTCTTACGCTTACAGCAAAGAAAGACCAAAATGGCAATAAAACGTTATGGCGAGTATGTCTTGTTCCTCGACCCCTAAATAAACATCTACCAGACGATAACTACCCATTACCTCTTATCAATGATATTATTATTCGTCTCGCTGGTCATGCCATATTTACAACTATTGATCTCTCACAAGCGTATCATCGCATGCCAATTAATGAAGCAGATCAACCCTTAACAGCATTTATGCATCAGGGTAAACAATACATGTTTAAGAAAGCACCTTTTGGCTTAAAACCATTGTCAAGCTTATTCCAACGAGGAATGTCTCGCATACTCGGGGATCTTCCTTTTGTCTACAATTTCATTGATGATATTGTAATTTTTTCAAAGAACAGAGTCGAACATGCTGATCATGTAAATACTGTTATTGCCAGACTTAATGATGCTAAATTAATCATCAATAGCGGCAAATGTAACTTCTACAGTACACAGATCTCACTACTTGGATTTATAGTTGGTCTGCATGGTAAGAGTGTCGATCCATCCAAATTCGCAAATATTGACGAATGGGAGCCTCCAACCACTGCCAAACAAATTCAATCGTACTTGGGCACGTTCAATTTCTTCCGAGAATTTATACCACTCATTAGTGAAGTTGCTGCACTTCTGGATGCTCTGAGAAGCTGCACAGACATGTTCACGTTGAATGATGAGCAACTACAATCATTTAATGCCTTAAAGTCCCTGCTTACTCATGCACCGGTATTATCCTTTCCTAATTTTAATCACCCGTTCTTCGTAGCAACGGATGCTTCTGATGTTGGGATTGGTGCTGTGCTGTATCAATTACCCCGAGGTACAAATCACCCGAAAGATATAAATTATATCTCATTCATGGCGCGATCACTACATCAAAGTGAACGAAAATACAGCGCAACAAAGAAAGAACTCTTAGCCATTGTCTTTGCTCTCAACAAATTCCACTACTATTTATGGGGTAGACATTTCGATCTGTACACAGATCATCGTGCATTGATGTTCATTCACTCTCAACCAGATATGAATGCCATGATGACAAACTGGCAAGACGTAATCTTACGTTATTCCTTTACAGTACATTATCGACCAGGAGTACTCAATGTATTACCTGATGTATCCCGATTATTCCCTGCACGCATGACTAAGCGACAACAGTCGTTGGATATACATCATGAACCTACACTAGCATACATTCATGCGATACAAAGTTCGAATGAGCAAAGAGAACTGGTACCTGAAGAAAAACGACAAGATACCATGTACCGTGTCCATGCAATGGGTCATATTGGTACAAATGCTATGGTAAAAACTATACATGCTGAAGATAAAACTTGGCCCCATTTAGCGAAAGATTGTGCTGATTATATAAAAAGATGTCAAGCATGCCAACGGATGAATATTGCCAGAAAAGGATATCATCCACTGAAAGCAATTCATGCACAATTACCAGGTGAACATATTGCGATTGACATCGCTGGACCATTCATGGTCTCTGAAAAGAACAACTCTTATTTACTGATTATTGTTGATGTCTGTACTCGCTTTGTATTGCTGGATGCCTTACCTGATAAATCCGCTCTTACGGTTGCTACTGTACTGTTTAAGCGATTTTCAGACATCGGCTTCCCACGAGTCATTCAATCCGATAATGGTGAGTTCACAAATGTTTATTGACCATTGATTAATTACCCCATACCACCCACGAGGTAGCGGTGTTGCTGAAAACCATGTAAAGACTGTTTGTCAAATGATCAGAAAACAGATCAGGCATAATAGCAAACATTGGGATAATCATGTTCCATTTACTCAACTAAGTGCCAACACTCGAATTGTGAGTCTTCATAACTCTTCACCCTTTTCTTTATTTTTTGCACGAAAAGCAAATGGCTTCAGTAACTACACTGATGATGAAGGAAAACCAACGAGTCGAGAAAAATTAATTCAGAGAACCAAGTATATGATAGGAATAGTCTTCCCTGCGATTCGTAAAAAATCTAAACGAGCCCAGAAAAAGATGATTGAACGCTTCAATGCTACTGTACTCCTCAACGAATTTCCTGATGGAGCAAAAGTAATGACTCTTGACCCAATCCGTGGCGACAAACTTACCCCACGTTACGAAGGACCATACACAGTCGTGAATAAAAATCCTCATGGCTCGTATATCCTTAAAGTTGGGACAGGCGCAATATTAGCCAGAAATTATGCCCCGTCTCAACTAAAACTTGTCCTTGATGACTTTGAAGATACTCCTACTGATGAAATAG
This sequence comes from Lobosporangium transversale, assembly GCF_002105155.1. NCBI lineage: Eukaryota > Fungi > Mortierellomycota > Mortierellomycetes > Mortierellales > Mortierellaceae > Lobosporangium > Lobosporangium transversale. The sequence goes on along the minus strand of NW_019029023.1, from coordinate 208,833 downwards.
AAAAAATCATTAACCATCGACAAAGTTATGTATCTCCACAGGAATATGAGTATCTTGTTAAATGGAAAAACTATTCGCACGACGACAATACATGGGAACCTGAAAAGAATTTTGTTGCATTAGTGACTACTGGGCTAATCATCATGCAACAAATGCTACTACTGTTGGTTCTAAACGGTCTCACGATTCTTCATCAGAATCCGTTGATCTGCAGCAGAATGTGTCACAGATATCTGGTGCTCGCCACACATCTGTCAGAAATACCTCTCGACCTAAGCGTCGACGTACGCGTCGATAGACTCAGGGCGAGCGCACTATTCATGATAGTCTACGCTTTGCAGACAGGATGGCACCAAGCCTATCAACGACGTACGAGTAACAGATTGAATAAAAAACAACTGGGACATCCTCCTCTTGTGCAAGGTTATTCTAGCAGTAAAATTTGGGCAGATGTGGTCGGAGTACGATTAAGGCGCCTTGAATAATCGTACATTTCACAAATTTTGCTCTCAGCCCTTGTTCTTCTACGACCATTTCAATGACTTTCACACGGTAGACAGTAGCTTGGATACGAGAATACCTCGCACCAGTTCACGATTAGCAAACCTTATTGAAATGCTATTCCAGCGTTCACGTTACTCTTGCGAATCTGACAAGCACCTCATTTCTCACCTCTGTTCTTCAACCCTGCGCCCTTGCAATCATGCCTCTGTTCCAGATGGCTCACTAAAGGACATAAAGTATTTCGTCCCGATACTGAGTTAAGGTTCTTTTATTGAAGGGCTATCTAGTACATACAATGTATGGCCGCTGTGATATATCAGTCACATGTAAGTAGTAATTTCACTTAGTTGTCAATTAGAGATTGTCCTTCACCCTATTTAAATCAGTAGGAGGTGATCAATAAAGGGATGAACGTTTTTCATTCACTTTCCTATCCAGATTATTCGTATTGATCACCTGTACTCCTCAGTCGCTACTGATTTCCGTCTTCATCAATTCGCTTGCGCTTTCCAGATTTCAAAGACTTCAGAGGTGTTTTTACCGACTTCAGGGGTGAAGTAGAGGTAACCTTGATGTTCCTGACAGCCCGATTGCACGATCTGCGGTCTATCATCCCCAGATCCTGAAGAGTATTATTGAATTTTTTATATTCGCAAGCAACCAGTTTTGCAAATCCAATGCATGTTGATAAGAATCTGTTCATGTCCCTCTGGATAGTTGTTAGCGAGTTTGGAATCTGGATTGTAGCGAGGTCGTACAATCGGAAACATCCCTTGAAATCCATTGCTAGAAAAACCAATTCAGTGTCAAACGCCTGTACTCCAAAGACAGTCAAGTGGCTCGGTGGTCGCTTGTTGACAGACACAACTTTACGCACCACTTCAGTCCAAGTGTCCTTCATGTCACGAGCAAGCTTGAAATGGTCTTGGGCGATTTTCTCCTCTGTGGCCCCTGTAAGCTTGGCGCTCTCGATGATCACGAACTGATATCCCTCCGTCGTTTCAACAATTGCATCCGCCTGATGCCCTTGCGCACGCCTTTCAATGAAAGGATTTCGGCCAGCGTTTTGTCGTCTTGCTGATCCGTAGACAGTAACTTCGAATCGTCTAACCGCCAGATTCACCATTGCCATCCCACCGTCAAGAGCAGGAAGGACAAGGTCCGTGAATGCCTGACGCTCATTTGGAACAACTGGAAGGCGTTGACATCGGACAAATCTCTCTCTACAAAACAAAATGATATACGTATTAGTAAAATTTCAGTTGAGTGCACTTATCAGCCATCTTGAAGTCCATTAATGTTGTTGATATCCTTACAATCCTCTGAATACACTAGACATGTAGTAGACCAAATCATTGGAGTGATCCATCAACCGGATGGCTTTAATCATCTCGTCCAGACTAGTATTCTTGTCAGAGAGAACAGGATTCAGTATCTCTTGGATACCTGGGTCGTCAACGACTTCCAAAGTCTCAGCCAACGCCGCCTCAAACTCGTTGTCAAGAAGAACAGCTGAAAACTCTCCAGACAGTGTCAAATCTGCGATCCTGTCATTTGCAAGTGAATAGTCGTTTAATCCTCGATTGTTCATAAACTGATCAAATCGATCAAGAAGGTCGATTTCTCTGTAAGACCAGTCGATTTGTTGATTCAATATTTGGAATGGGCTATTCATAATAAGATTGAAAGTTAATTGAAGTTAATTCCATCATTCGGACTCAACTCTCAGGAAATAGCTTTCTTAGAGTTATCTCCAAGTCTACATACCAAGATCGGTGTGATCAGTGTGATCGGTGTCGGGAGCACGGCTAGTGTCATCCAGATGATCCTCGCGGAAGGCGTGACGCAACGCAATCCCTTCATCAAGGACTTTGTCTTGACCTTGTTCATCATCACTACTGTTGCCATCGAAGAGTAGATGGGGCGGAGGTGACAGCGTTGGTGATGGCGACCCTGACCTTCGATCCAAAGGTGGAGTGCGAGCAGCCGTATATGAAGATATCGGTTGCTCTAATTGAATGCAAGAACCTCTTGTAACTGGCGAATCCCTCTCAAGTGATGTTCCAGTCTCACCAATGACATCTGATGTTCCATTACCTATTTAAATTGATGTTATACATAAGTAAGTGCTCTGTATGGGATATTCACCTACGTTAATGATAATGATAATAGTAACAATTATATATACCTGTAATTGTAGTTCGCTGGCCTGCAGTTGCTGCCAAGTTCGCAGCCTCAACTGTTGAAATGGTACGACTTAGTGAGCTATCCAGTACCTGGATGCTAGCTTTAAAACCGAGCACACTCGCTACAGAGCTTGCTTTTTTGGCTGCCCTCTCTACGTCATAACTCCACTCCTTCCTTTCTTTAAAGTATAAGTCTTCCCTTTTGCGAAGCTCGGGGTCCTTAAATGCATCACTTAAATGCTTTACTCTGTCATCTCCTTCGGCTAAGATCCTCGCAACTGTTTTCCTCAAGGAATCTGTGCCACTTGAACGAGATTTAAATTGGAACTTATCGTAGAAGGACTTTGCCGCTGACCAAGGGGACTTTGGGAGCTTATTGTTTTTGAAGAAGTTGGCTCTTTCTTCGAAACTTTGAGTTAGATGGTCCATCAAGTGATCCTATTTAGAAGTCTCAATGCTAACTGGTTAATTTGTAGCCAAAAAAAAAAAAAAGAAGCAAAAAGTAGAAAACAGAATCAAGGAGAAAATGGAATAAAAAAAAAAGATGGCATCCATTTATACAGCGCCTTGACTCGGCCTCGAAACGAGCGCGAGGACACGACACCCACGGATAAAGAGATCCGTGAATGACGCAGTTGGAGCCAGGCTGGTTTCTGCAGGAAACCTCATCCACACAGTTTGGACTCCAAAGCCATCAATACATCTCAATTGACAAACTCTCTCCAACTGGGACGAAATGCATGCGACCACGAACCGTGAAACTTAGGATCCCCTAAGTGCGCATGCATATCAGTCAATTTAGATGGTCAGGATGATATCCTCACTATACAGCGCCTTGACTCGTTCGAAGTCGAGCATGTGATGATAGTGTCAAAGCACTACAGATGGTGCTAGATTAATTCCCAAAAAGGGTAAGGCGCATGAGCTGCAACCACAAACCCGTCATTCAGATCAATCTAAGACCAAATCCATCAGAAGATTTCAATTGAACTCTGCTCTTCAACAGAAAGTCAAACATGTGACCACGAGCCGTGAAACTTTGGATCCCCCAAAGCGCACGTGTTTGTCAATCAATTGAAAAACTTCATGAATAAAGTAACAAGCAACAATCACGAGTTAAGGAATAAAAAAATAAAAAAAATTAAAGCTGTATGATGACCCTGTACACTCATGACTACTAGAGTGACTGTAGCGCATTGCAAATCTTATATGAAATTGAATGAACTAACATAGGGTTTTTTAGATTACCTGTGCCGGGAAAGTTAAGCGCCTAAGGATATCGTAGAGGTGTTCGAAGATACAAACAAAGGTTATGAAGTAGATTAATGAGGAAGAAAAAGGAGAGAGAGAGAGAGAGAGAGAGAGAGAGAGAGAGAGAGAGAGAGAGAGAGAGAGAGAGAGAGAGAGAGAGAGAGAGAGAGAGAGAGAGAGAGAGAGAGAGAGAAAATTAATGTGGGCAATGATTAATGGTGAAGAGAACAGAAAGTAAAGGTAATAATCGAATTACTACTAATAAAAATGGCGGTGCATAGAAATAAAGTGGTGATGAAATAACAACAAGAAGTGATTACACAAAGGCATTCAAGAAAAAAAGGTAGAATTGACAAAGCAAAGTAGTGGTGATCACGAAACAAAGTAGAGATAATGAGGTGGTAATGAAAGAGGAAGGGAAGTGGTGATTGTAAAAAAATCCATTTTTTATATTTGTACACAAAAAAAGTATAACCATACACACAAACAGTGGCTTGATATTCAAATGAGATGACGGCCATTTGGCCCCGGAACACTATATTTGACATAACTATATTGACAGACAAGGCGCGCCCACAAATAGAAGCAAAAAATAAAAAAACCATCTCTTCTTGCCAAATGCATGAACTTGACTGAACTAGAGCGGATCTTGATGGCAAATCCGTGCGCCAATGCGATTTTCATGTAATAATCCTTTGCCGCAATCAAGATCTCGAATTTTCTGTCTAACTTATCTTTTAAAATATCTGACATATCAATTTCGATAGCTTTCAAAGATTGATTATCATTATTTTCTGTAACACCGTCGGAGTCAGCAATAGGCTCCTCATGGTTAGAGTCAAATGTTGCTAAATCAGCCGGATCGGGGCGTTGCTTCTGGGGCAGTAGCGGCTAACAGCTTGAAGCCAAGATCCGATACTGTTAGGTCATCGCTGAATATGCTGATGATGTCGTGGTCTGGCATAGCTGCAATAAAAATTATGGGAGTTTAAAAGAGAGAGAGGGTATGTACACGATGTATGCGATATGAGCTGGTGAAAAAAAAAGGGGAGCGTAAGGCTAATTAATTTTATTGTTAGATTTAAGGGCAATGTTCGTCAATTGAGATGTCCGACCATGGCTCAAGCCACTGAAACCCCTTAATGTGTGTACAGTTATACTGTGAAGGTGCTTAGCTGCGTATATATCGTAAGGTTCTGAGTCGTGTGTATACGTAAAGGTACTTGAGCCGTGTATATGGCCAAAGCAACAAAAAAGAAAAGCGTAAAGGAGAAAAACAGAAAGAGCACTTACTGTTTGGCTTCCATCCCACTACTGAAAGCACTACCCATAGCTGTGGCAGTCTTCTAGATGAGCGGCGCGGCGTCAAGTATATTCGTTCTCTATCATAGCTAGAAGGAGAAAAAAAGTCAAAATGCCAAAGCAAGCGAGCAAGTTGGCGAGTGCAGCGAATTTGTTAGGCGTAAGGCGGAGAGTAGGTAGCAGAGCATTAGGATAACAGACAAGGCAAGAACGAAGCAATACATATATTGATAAGCTGTATACTTACTTGACAGCGCCATTGGGAGCTTGCTTCTGTGTTGTGTCTGGGCTGGCTTGCCAAGGGGGATGTTCTGTGAGAAGGCAGTGGGAGGTGACGAAGAGTAGTGGAGGGTGAGGAAGGAAAGAGAAGAAAAGAATAAAAGCTCTTACTCAAAAAGAGCAATAGCAGCAATAGTTACAGCAACAGTAGCGATGACATAGTCTAATCTGGCTTTTAATGCAGTAGCAAAAGGGGGTTACGATGAAACGAATGAAATGGACAAAAAGCATACATACTTGCCATTTTGTCGTGCATACATGCAAAGGAATGTGCACAGACATTTTTACCACTGTTCGGGATACTCACGCCATTTGGCATTTGTTTACCATTCCAGAACCATTGCTCTGTTATCCCAGAGCTTAATCTTTAACAGTCAGACGGCTACATGGAAATCCAAACTAAAAGGGAAAAAAAATGCGTCCCTATCCACCTATATTACCCAAACAAACAACACAAGAGCCATCAAATGGCAAAAAAAAAAAAAAAGAAAATGACGGAATAAGAAAGAAAAAAAGAGAAAAGAAAAAAATCATTAACAAAGTAAAAAAAATAAAATAAAAATGAAGCGCCTCGAATGATCACCCCGCAGAGCTGCCCCGAAGAACCACTCGAACAATCACCTCGAAGAACCAAATCGAAGGATAGTCCCGAAGAACGGCCTAGAGGAACAGCGAAGAGCCATCTCGGGGACGAACGCGACAACAAACAGATTCAAGAACAGACCCTGATCTACGAAACATGCTCCGCAACGGGCCTAAAAGTAGACAACAAAAGGATCGAAACTTAATCTAACCTCAACCTAAAAAGGAAAAAACACACCTCCAAAAGACACATTTAAAAGGTACATTTGAAAACACGTTCAAAACAAACAACCGCGACCAAATCGAACATCGGCTGCAACCAAACCAAAAGGACTGTAGCTGCCCAAATCAAATCCTACTTAAGTCTTCCAAAGCCGAAGTCAATCAAAGACTACTTAGAGAACCCAACCGACTGAACACAACCAGGACCAATCAATTAAGGCAACACGGCAACACCACAAAAAAACAAAACAAAACAAAACAAAACAAACAAACAAACAAAGACATTCAAAACAAATAACTGCAGCTGAAACCACCTTAGCCGACAGCGGCCGTAACAAAGCCGAAAAAATATGAGCCATAACCAGAACGACAGCGGCTGCCCCAACTCAAGCCTGCCAAAGCCTCTCAAAGCCTAAGTCAGTCAAAGGCTACATAAGGAATCGGCTAAAACAGCCACCTGCACTCATCCATGGCCTTGGAGGGAGTGGCCTAGTGCTGTTGGTATCTATGATCACCCTCTAGAATAAACAGCACTGCCTCCAGCATTCTCGTCAACCAAGAGGAATATCCTGATCTCTTTTTGTGTATAAATGTGGCTGCAGAGCATTTTCTGTAATGGAATTGAAAAAAAAGGACGGCAAACAGGCGAATAGGGACAATAGGCCGCGTGCTCCAAAGCCGTGAAGGTTAACTGAAGGCTTTATCCCTTGCTTCATAAAAGATTGAATTATCAAAGTCCTAGGACTTAGATTGATAAGTTCCAATGGAATGTAATACCTAACCACAGTTTTCTGCTATGGCTTTTGCAGACTGAGGTCTATAGATTGCCTGATTCAGTTATGAAAAACTGCGGTTGACATGTAGGCCACCAAATGTAAGTTGCCTCTCATTGCTCGAGAACAGAGCTATTGTATTACTACAATAACCTGGCATGGCAATTACGTACCATTGGTTCATATCATATATCAGGTATTGGATCCGAGCCATGGATCCTTGTCATTCTAATGTATTCCGTAGTCACTAAGTACAGTTTTATAACACAGTTTATTTGATAGAAAGAGCTGTTCGCAATCCCACTTTTAACAAGAAATTATTCCCCGCTACCTTACTTGATTCATCCCCATTTCATTTACAACAACTATCTCAGTACCTCCCCTTTTTTAGAAGCCTTTTAGGCTTCATTCTCACCTAGGATAACCTCGCATAAACTTTCACTGTGAAGGCTTCCTCTTATCAGAATTACATTGTCACATTGTTCATTTCGTAAATTTGGTTCAACAGACCAAACACTCCCTTCTTTTGTGACTCACGCTCATTCTCTACGTCAGACATATCATCATCCTTATGGCCCTTTCCTTTCTCTCCTCGTTCGTCCCCACGATTTCCTATTCTTCCAGATCCTGTTCTAGTACGGCCAGTGGACTGTCCAATCTCTGATACGAACGAATCGCCAAGGTTTGTAGGGAATCCGGAGTTTGAGGACAGCTGATCTCCGTGCCGGTCATCTAAATCAAATGCTGTAGATTCGATCCCAGTATCTCTTCTAAACTGACGCTTCCGTTGTTCACGACCCTGCTGCGTAGAAGGAGGGACTTGTCCACTACCTTTTCGCGCTTTATCGATATCGTTTTCGCTGTCCATATCATCTTCGCTTCTACCATCATCCCTTGTACGGGCAGCACCGTCGAATTGGTTCCTATTTTGGTCATGATAGAGGTTTCTGCCTTGGTAGTAAAGTGAATTTCCCCCTACTGCAGGGCCTCTATGCCTCAGGAATGTCGAATTCTGCCCGAACGAAAATGGTGGTTGCATGTGATCGCTTGCGCGGTGGTGGTGGTTGTTATGTGGACGCCGACTCCGAGCAGGGACCGCCTCTGACTCTACTAGCTTTGATAAGTACATCGATCCTTCAGGATTATTTGGTTCCCAATCAGGATTATTTTGCTATAGAGTGATTTAAATAATTTCTAGAGTCAATCATTCTGATACTAACCTATAACAAGCATACAACATGTAAACTTGATTAAATAGTTTTTTTTTTTTTTTTTTTTTTTTTTTTCGTTACTTTGAAATTCAGGAACGACTTTTCCATCTTTCCTTCGTTAGAGATAAATCGCTCATCTCTTTTGAAATCAGCAGGTGCTCCATACTAATGGGTAATATGAATTGGAAAAAAAAAGAGGAGCCATATGCTAAATACACTCATTCACTTTGTTTTTCGATACTCCTATAGAATATCAAGACGGAAAAACCAAACATACCTTAACGTTGCCATGCCTTTTAAAATCAAACACGGCAAAGCTGCAGACATACCCTACACCATCAACATGGACCGTGAACTCACGGAAAAAATCAACGATCTTCTCGCTACAACCTGGTAAACTGAAGCCGAGGATCAACGGAGTCAAGACAAGGCTCATGAATTCCATCAAGAATAGTACTACATTGTACTCGAACAGCAAAGCGAACTCTTTCCGGACCTGTGAGTTTCCTCCAGAGGAATTTGAAGTCAAGATGCAATTGTTAAATTCAATATATTTTTAACAAAAATATCATTTGGATGATAGCATAGCTGATGAAAGAGAAATATATAATTACCTCATCAGTGTGAAGTTTATCCCGCCATTCATTTGGCATATAATGCGTGTGTTCAACCACGCCACGGAGGAGTAATTCCGGATCAAAGCTCTCTGTTTGATCAGGGATCATGCCTCGACTGACTGCCATCATCGTACCAAAAAGTCCAAGATAGAAGAATACTGTTTTTTCTGGAGTGATCTCAAAGCCAAGTAGGAGATCTTGATCGAACAGGGTGAAAAGCGCCAAGACTGCTGCAAAGGAGCCCGAAATGAAGGCAACGAATCTAAAAGAGGTACCAATATATTATTTAACGTTAGTTTCTTTATACTATTTTTTTTTTTTTTTTTTTTTTCTTCTGGTAATAGAGTAATAGAGTTCTAGTATGACCCTTATCCTGACCTGCAAACCAAAATCGTTTTTTCTTTTGGGAACTGGTTGATGTATTTCATTGCCAATGGATAGCTAGCATTGATTCTAGCCTCAAATAGATGTGGTAATTCATTAAACTCTTTGAATTTCCATTTTGCCAGTGGAGTATACTGTCTAGTGCCAATTGAGCTTGGGTTCTTGTGATACTCCTATAAAACCAAGAGTCGGAAAAGTATCTATGAGTTAAGATATAGCCTCAATAATAACCATAATAGAAACCAGGAATAAAAAAGAATAAAAATATGACGCATATTTACCTCAAAGTAACGGAAGAAGAAGTACAACATAAGGTAAATCGATATGAAGGGAGAAAATAGAATAGTAGCAAGACCCATGAATTGAAACCGCCTCCGGAGTCTACAAATACGATTGGTATAGAGTGAGTCTTTTGTCCTGAACGTTTTAGTCCATGTCTACGTAATGCCATATTAAATGAGCGTATTTACCCGTCAGCCAGCTCCCCCCGTCGAGTATCCTTTAGAAAGCGTTTCCGGACTTGACCACGTTCGTCAAAAACATATCCCAAAATACAAAAACTCAGGCTCCATTCTAGAATACGCGTCAGGATCGTGCGATTACGGAGTAATGGCACAGGGGGGGACAAATTAATGAGCTCCTTATTAAATATAGCAACCATGTAGTTCTCCTTGCGCATAATTCTATTTGCAATGTCGTGAGCATTCATGCGCTGTCGATCAGTTGTCTGAATAGTGGCTGCTGTAGTAGTATTGGGATTGTCGTCACGAATTTTGATAATTCGATTGACGACCTCATGCCATGATACAGTTTGTATGTCTGCCTATAAAAGTATAATTGGCAATTAATAGGTGTCAGGGAGAAGATAGGTTAGCGCTGTTTATCAAGGCTAGGGAAATTCTAATATTCGTGCGGTGACCAGGAAAACCTACATCAGGGATCATGAGAAGATAAGTGTAAAAATTACACATGTCGACCATCTCTGGAATATCATATATGAGCCTCGTCAGCTGACCCACCCAAAACGCGGCGAAGAGTAACAGCAGGATAAAAGTTCCCGTCGGCAACCTGTATGATCCAGCATAAATCATAAGACCATTCGTGATAATACTTTGTAAGCGATACGGGTATACGTTTGCAAACATCTCCTTAAAATTGTAATGATACGACTTCTCTTTTTATGACGAAGTAAGGTTTGAACAGAACTTTTAAATTCCTTACTGATGAAAACATTGGGATATTAAGATCTGGTCCATGTTTTTTGAGTGTCGCAGCTTGGGATAGTCAACACAGCCAATCAAGAATGTCGCGAATCCAATAACAAATGCAAACGTTCTATAGTTACACAATGCTCAGAATATAAATTATTCATGGACAGAAACAAGATATTTTGTACAGGTTACAAAACATAAAATACGAGATGGAGGCAAAGTGCTTACAATAGGTTCAAGCACCTTTCGAGTAGAATCGTATAAATGCCCTTGCCAACATAGTAATCGTATACCTTTTTTTTTTAGATTGAATAAAAAAAACTTTTGTAAGTATCAAAATGTTCGGTTCTAATTCAACACAATTTCTTGAACTCACATGCACGCATAGGAAAAAAGTAAAAAAATAAATTATAAAAAAATAAAACATACCCTGGTTAGAAAATTATCCAAGTTTTCAACATTGACCCACTTCCACATGGCCAATTCGGCAGCATTCATTCCTGGCCGTTTATAGCCTAGTCGTCTCCTAGCTCTATCACCGAAGTTCCAGTAACCCGCGTTGTCATCCTCATCCTGTTGCTGGTGATTCATTTCAATCATAAGCGATGCAGGTACTTCATGCTCCATACCTAAGTCAGGGTTAGACCTCCGATGTGACGGGTCACTACGACTTGTATGTGTTTGGCTACTGCCATTGCTGCTTTTATTGCTTTTAAAGGTGAATGGATCGGACGAAGAATGTGGTGTTTGAGGGCTCTTTGAGCTACCAAAGAGTCCTGAGCCCGCTATGACTGCATCTGAGTTATAGATGTTATTGGATTGTCTTCCAGTTTTTCTATCGAACAGAAGGTTCCGACGAGATAACGCCTCTGTATCTAACTCGTGGTCATCGTCATCGTCATGGCCATCGCCATAGCTGCCTTTGAACGTTTCGTGAAAGTCAGGAGGGCTACCGCTGTCAGTGCCGTTGTCATTGCTAAGGTTTTCTCCACCTTCTGTATCTTCAAGGATATGTTCATATGGGTATTGACGGTGCTGCTGTTGCTGTTGCTGTTGCTGGTGTAGAATGCTGTTGGGCCCATATCTATTCTGAAAATCTTGGAGTACTGGAGTGAACAGCGGCATCAATGGGGGATCATGAGCTTGTTGTGGGGGGGCAATATGTGATACATTGTCGGAGTTTGACTGGTGTAGGAACAAGGGCTCTGATATAGTCGGAGAGAATCCAAGTGGGTCTTGCAAATGTGCTCTGTCGTCTAATGTGCTGTCATCAGTGTCAGTGGACCTGTGGTTGGGATGCTGTCTATATATATGTGAGGCCATAATTACCGCAGTAGCATGGGAGTGATGTAGTTGGTAGTAAGGGGATAAATAAAAAAGTAAAAAAAGAACCCATGAGCCATGCTAGAGATGGTAGCAGTCACAAACATGCTTGCAGTCCATCAGTTCTCCGAAACATTTTCTCCTTTTGTCTATTCACATTTGCAATGTTCCATTTGAAAGACTCCATTTCTCTCTATCCAAGAGAATAGACGTGTAAGCGCCTATAATTTCTCTGCATGAACGTAATCAAACATTTGTGTGCTCATTGCGACTGTTTTTCTTTTGTTTTAAACTCCTGAAAATGTTATTCGCTTTGCCACCCTCCTTTTTTTTTTTTTTTTTTTTTTTTTTTTTTCAAAAAAACTTATTATTACGTGTTATCTCTCTCTTTTTTTTTTATACAAACAGCACAGACAAGCGCAGCAATACGAAGCAGAATTATAAGGGCAACCAGTTATTAATTAGTATTTTACACCTGTCGTGTGAGTGCATGTGAGTGCGTTCAGGTGGCAAGGAATCATGGATCTGCAAACATTGTCGACACTCGATGATTTGTTGTCAGATGTTTTACTCGATGGGGTTTCTTTGTGGTTTCAGACGCACAAAATGAATAAGGACTATCGTCCCCTGCGCCTGAACCAAGACAAGATCCTTGAAATCATTCAACGTAGAGTTATTGTGGAGCGTAAAGTAACTGAGGCGATTAAGGATTTACTGGAGTAGGTTGAATGATATATACACTTCATGATCGAAGTTTAATTCATGAAGTTCACCTCCATTCTAATATGTAATAAACAAACATTTTCTCTTTTTTATTCTTTTTAGCATTGAATTTTTCAAAAAACTTTTCCAGACAGAGAAAGAGATTCAAGACTTTACAACGTATGTTAATTACCCGGCATATTAATTTGAATTATAATGCTGCATCACAGAAAAAGTTCCGAGACAACGCGACAAAAAAGTAAAAGGAAAAGCGCCACTAATTAATCTCAAACTGAAAAATTTAAACCCGCATTTTTTACCGGTTCACTTCTCCGTAGACATGCTCGGCGCTACCTCAGCATTTATTTGCCAACAGCTGGATTCGAAATTTCACATACAGATCGTTATTCATCCGTCACCAACAAGTCAGAAGCATGCGTCATCGCCAATCGGCCTTTCGAAGTCGGAAATGAACTTCGCTATTGTGCAGGCACCATCGCCAACTTGAATGAACAGGAAGAGAAAGATCTAGAGAACAGGACTAGCGACTTTAGTGTCATCAAGACAAGTCGGAAAGGAACATGTCTATTCCTTGGACCAGCCCGCTTTGTCAACGTAATAAACCATATCAACTTCTTCTTTTTGAATCTGAAGCTTTTTTTTTTTTTTTTTTTTGAAAAAGGTACTCAACTGTACGTATTGGTCCGCTTCGAATAGCACGACTGCGATCCTAATTGCAGCTTCATGTCAGCAGGCGCTAATGTCATCTATTTCAAGGTCTTGAAACCGATAAACGTAAATGACGAAATTACCACGCATTACGGCGACAATTACTTTGGAACTAACAACCAAGAGTGTCTTTGTGCAACTTGCGAAAAGTATGTCTATTACGGTAAAAGCATAACCTGCGATGCAATGTGTATTTTTTACTATCATGACATCATGAGACCATCAGTATTTTGACAGTAGATACCTCAATATAACCTAGACTTGGTCGCGGCGGATACAAAGTAAAAATTGACGATGAACAAGAAGAGCCTCTTAGCCCATCTCTAACGCCTGTAGCAGAAGAAGGTCCCCCGAGCAGGAGATTAAGGAATCGGGGCAAACAAGGTATTTTTTCAGTGTGATTTTTTATTTTTTTTTATTTTTTTTTTATTTTTTTGTTTGCTGTGAAATTAATATTTAAGGCATTGTTATTTATTGATTTACTTTATTCGATGAATAGTGAATTATTATCCGACATTGTTCAGTCGATCGGCCAAGAAGGGGACGCGGACACGATCAAGGGCTACAACGCATCCTGTCGAATCAGACACTATTCCGAGCGTTGCAGGACCTCTCACCCCTATATCCCAGAAAGATACCGACAGTAACGATGACCCTGAACAGGCTGGGGACAGCTTTACACCATACTCAAGTGCCACTCCAATTTCAATGCCGGAAGGCGAGGGGGAATCGTTGGATGACTTGGACTCATCCTTAGTGTCTTCCATGATGCTTTTGCGAATCACAGACACGAACGAAATGAACCCTAGGGATCAACAGTATGATAGCCCGTCAGTATTGGTCAACAGCGAACAAAATGTCATTTCAGATGTAGAAGAACACACGCCATCATATTCTACGAAGAATTTTCGTATGTCCATAGATTTTCTTTGTCACAGCTCAGTGCGGACTACTGTACCAAGAAGTTCTAGTAACAGTAGCTCGGTTGATCATGGAGCTATAATTACACAAAGCGGAAGAACTATGCAACAAAATCAGAATCAGGATCCAGTTTCGACTGATATTAGGCCATTGAGTGATGATAAGGCTGTGACAGAGGCTGAGATCGTATCCGAGTCGGCTGAATGTAATACGTGTAAGTCCAAAATACATAAGCATGAAATATCTGTTTCAAAAGATTGCCGGAGATGTCATCGACATTTCTTAATCTACGGCGTGAAATGGCCCTCAAGGAATAGCCAAGCAATCGTTGCAAAGATCCGTAAAGCCGAACGAGAGGTAAATTCAGCAGCGAAGCAGCCAGAGACGTGAATGCAGTTTAGTGATGGAGCATATCCAATTTCATGAGACTGATACTGTGTCTTGCTTTACTTCGTTTTCTCATAGGAGGCGATGAAGCTAAAAGCAGCTCAAGCAGCATTGGAGGCAGAAAATTTAAAGAAGAAAAAACTTGCAGCTGAGGCGGCACGAATGACTGCAAAGGCAGAAGCCAAAACCAAACAAGAACAGCTCAAGGCAGAAGCGCGGGCAGCAGCAGCCTTTGAGAAGGAACGTGTTAGACAGGAGGGAATATCTCGCCCTGGCCAAACAAAACCGCCTCGAAAGAAAAATCCAAAACCAAAAAAAACTCAACTGTCATCTTCTTTGCCGTCTTGTTTATCCGTGGAGCAATATCAGAACTATGGACCAGATATGCCTCCTCCTTTTCCTGTTTTGGGGCTATTTGAGAACAACACGGGACAAAGCATTCCCATGCAATATATTTTTTCATCAACCAATTCAAATTGTTCAACAGTACCACCAATCCCAAGCAGGTTAGAAGACAATGAAACCTATTCAGTCCCTGTTGCCTTAAATTCAGAGAATAACGTAGGACGTCATCTGAGCTCGATTATCACAGATGGTCATCCCTTTCATCATTCACCATATGTTGTCTTCGTCGATCCCCAGGATGGTGACGAGACCAGGTTTTGGTGGATTGCAGTGACGGTACCACGAAGTCAACTGGACGCTACGATGCCAGAACTCGTTGCACGAAAAGATGGCACTTTAGATCCAGACTTGGTTGTCGTCCGATTCCTCGAAGACTATAAATATTCGATCTGCAACATCTCTGGTCTAAGATTGTTCCATCCCGACCAGGAGCCTTACCGTGGATATATCAGTACATTTGGGAGAGAATTCGTTAAGAATCTTGGTGTCAAGAGAGCGCTTGCCTTCTTGAATGGGGATGTGCCAGCCGGATTGCCTTGGCGCCATATGACATGCGATAATCAATTGTCATTGGCAGAGGTAGCCATGTTTATAAAGGGGATTGAGGCCCGGATTGAAGAACGAAATTTCTGGCACCGGAAGCATCTTGTACACTATAATCAAGGACAGGGAGTACAGCCGTCTATTCAAAAAAATACCTCTTATGATTTAGGTTTGCAGCACAAGCATCTCCAACCTTTGCAGCCTTCTAGACCTATGCCTCCACACCTTAACATACAGCTCCCTGGTGAGGAAGTTCAAGCCGCTTATTATTTATCACATTCCCAGCAGCAGCTAATTCGGGAAGACCAAGGCCAATCACAACTGCGTCATCAGCCAATTTACCAATCGACCGGGATCGAAAATCAGGAACAGTTTCAGCCCTCGGGCTCACATATCCCTCCAATATCAACCCAGTACCATCCAAATTTTAGTCCGGAGATGATATCTCAAAGTTCTGGCTTGACTACCTCGACGGATTCTCCGTCTTCCGCATCTGCATTGAACATACCGCCGCTGGAGCCCGTGAAGCGTAAAGGTGTGCGCGGTCTAGGCAAGAAAACCTTGGCTAAACTTGCTGCGGAAAAAAAGCTACAGGAATCGGCTAAGGTGGCTCTTAATTCTGCTATTCAGGCTGCTCTTGATACAGCGACCAACGAAAACACCGTTGACCTACCGACCAACAATAGGGCTCTTGAGTCAGCAACTAAACCCAAGCAGAATCGAAACTGTAATCACGCGAAAGGAGACGCACTAGTCAAGGCGCAGGCTGGACAAGAAGTTATTGGACAGGTTTCATCTACTCCTGCATCAGACGTCAGTGTGCTCAAAAAAGACGCAAGATCTACAGTTGTTTGGTGGCCGCCTGTCGCTTATACAACCCGACAAATACGCTCTGCAAAACGATTTGACTTACCGAGACTAGAGAAAGAGCTTCAGTCGACGGAAGCTGAGAGACGTAGCATACCCTCGCATCGTATCATTGTTCAGCTACTTCCTGTCCGGTTTCCGTCATTACCAAATATTTTGGAACCTCTCACACCACGGGCTTTTTCGAAACGACCAATGTCAAATCAGAGAGGACTTCAGCTCATGAAGAATATTCGAAAAGCAAAATCTGTTCTTGAGGAAGGCGATAGTAGCTGCGCTACTATTATCACAACTGATGTCTCAGCTCCATGTAACAACAAAGGGAGCATATCTAAGACTATTACAGTGTGTCCTAAGAAAAACAACAACCCATCTAAGTATGCAACAGCCCTGGGCAAGCACAAATCCGATAATGAATATGATACCGATGAATATGTTAATATCATCGACACTGATTCAAGTAGGAGCGAGAGCAGTCTTTCATCGCCCCCTTCGTCTGATTTGAGCGAAGTCTCTTCACTCTTACCATCATCTGCAAGCTCACCTATTGACGAGAGGGATAAGGATACAGAGTGCATAATTGCTGATATTGAAGTTTCCCTTATAGGCTCTGCACCTAAGTCTTCAGAGCAGTTAAGTTTAGCAGGGGACAGGAAAGTGTCACACAAGCGCAAGAGACTACCATCTGATGCTATCCATGAAGGAATGTTGACTGAGACTATTAGCGCTCATCAATTTAAGAGAATAAAGGTCAGCTCGTCATCGGATAATCAAAATATGGACACCCTT
The DNA here is from genome assembly GCF_002105155.1 of Lobosporangium transversale. Classification (NCBI taxonomy): domain Eukaryota; kingdom Fungi; phylum Mortierellomycota; class Mortierellomycetes; order Mortierellales; family Mortierellaceae; genus Lobosporangium; species Lobosporangium transversale. The sequence goes on along the minus strand of NW_019029023.1, from coordinate 191,645 downwards.
CTGTTTGAAAGTTCTGTACAAGAGGCGGTGGAGACTGCAGTGGCAAATAGCGGTGAAGACCCCGTCTTGCCTTCAACTTCCCAAAGCACCGAATTACTAAAATCAAAGGCTGGTCGCCGCCCTCTTGCACGTATGGAGCTCGATCGGCTACGGGAATGGACTATTAAGGGCAGCATACTTGATGATGATAAGGGCTCTAGCAGAACAAGGTCTGGTCTTGCACGCTCACAATCTCCCCCAATACCCATTCGAACAAGGAATTTAAATGAATCGATATCATCTCCGACATCTATTAAATTGGCCCAGTGCCAAGAATCTCGTGCACATCACAAACTTACCCAGTCTCTAAACCAGAATCGAAATCGGAATCGAAAATCTCGTGATAGAAAGGGGCATTTACAGCTGCAACAACCACCGTCGACCACATCAAAGCCAAAAATCGCCAAAAAAGTTAGAACAGAGCTCGAAAGACTGCAAGAGTGGAGTATCTTCAACAGCCTGCTTGATGAAGGCAGTATGCATAACGACAGCGTATCTACTAGGAGCCGTGCAAGGCTGGACAAAAAGCGATTAAGCCCAGAAATTGATATTGAGGGCTCAGAAGTTGATGTTGATGGATTTTCACAAGATTTTAAGCGAAGTAGGTCTGTGGAATCTCTTTCAGCAATCGAATCAACCGTCCCACCCACGGAATTATCAACTCTCCCTACAACGAGCGGCTATATAGAGCCCAAGGAGCGCGATCCTAATACAATTTCTCCAGTCCTCGAAGCAGAGGTGTCGGTGCACCAGAAGCCTCCTGACCACGGTTGTGTAAAGTCGGAAGATGCCGAAAGCGCTTCCAACGTTGACGAGCTCACAGTTTCTGCTTCGCAGGCAACAGCGCTGATACAGACTACAGGACCAGTGCCGACTGAAATGTCGGCATCGGATACATTATCACACCAGTTATCACCATTACAAGGTGCAGCATCAAAGGTTACATCATCATTACAGAGCTATTTGTCACAGGAGCTCAAGAAAAACAAACAGGTAGAGAGTTTACTGCAATGGAGCATTAAGGACAGCATCATACCCATCGAACCAGACATGGACGTGCGATCAGCTCGTTCACGCACCAAGGCAATCCAAAAATCGGATACTGAGGGGGCAACAGCCTCTTTAGAGCCAATCGTAAACTCTGGAAGAGAATCATCCAGGATGACTAATTCAAACAATAGCACAGGACTTTTGAAGAATCCGGAACCGCTATCACAGGGCAAGGTTAAAAATAAGTACAAGAATATGGGCAACAGCAAGAACAGGAGCAAGGATGAGAACGATGAAGGACTGAATGGCTGTGAGCGCAAAGACACAGATCTTGTTGAAGAGTTGAAACAATTACAGGAATCATCTGTGGCGGCTAGACGTAAAAAACCCGCCTCAGTTAGACTGGAAGAGAGGCTTTTCGATTCGGAAGACCTCTTGGCTAGAGTGGGAAGGCGTCGAAAACCGGCGAAGTTACCGAATAGAGTGCCTCCCAAATTCAAAGTGGGAGATGAGGTCGATGCACCTGCAGAGAATGATGAGATGTTTGATGCGGAAATTATAGCGATGAGAGAGCACAAAACATTGCAAGACGTGTATGAATACAAGGTCCATTATCATGGATACCTGAGTAGATACGATATTTGGTTGAAGGAGGAGCTGTTAGCACCCAAGTAGGTCGAGCCACAGCAAAACAGCAAGCCAAACCCAGTTTGCTCTGAGCGGAGGAAACAAAAAAAAATATAGGAAATCAGCATTTGCATATCTTTATTGTATTGTAACATAGTTATTTTTATTTCTACTCATACATTCCATTATACAGTTTCCCCCCTCTTTCAATTCAAATAAAAATATATAAAATGTTAAAAAAAAAAAAAAAAAAAAAAAAAAAAAAAAGAAATAGTTGCAATCCCTCATGTTGCTTGATTTGATGCTGACGCAGAGCTCATTCGTCTAGCGATTCGTGCTGCAGTTGCGGCTGAAACACCAAAGATAGGAGCGGAGTTTCCATTTGCCAAAGGCGAACCTTTGGCTCTCTTTGTGTTACGATCAAGAGCTCCTTTCTCTGTTGACCAAGGTCTCTTCGATGGGCTAGATGAAGCTTGTGAAGAAGATGAAAATGCGTTAAATAATCCGCTAGGTGACGATGATGAATTAACTCGCTGAGACTGAAGCCCTTTTGATGTCTCTCCTTTTGTTGCTGCCTTATTAGAGAAAAGTCTACTGTTTCCAGTACCTCCAGAACCACTACCACTACCACTATTACTGTTACCACCGCTATTGTTGCTATTGTTGGTGTTGTTACTAACAGGGGCCAGTCTCTTTGCTCCTCCTCCCATCCCAAGTTTGATTTGTCCTGTGGTTGGAGGGAACGATGGCGGGCTGTCATTTTTTAAAGAGGAGAGTGACGGGAATGGTGTAGGTCGGATAATAGGTGCAGATGGGTCACGCAGGCCTGTAGTATACCGTTCCTCATCCTCATCTACAATATCTAGTAAGAAATTGACGCTTCGTTTTGTAGGTGTAGGAGCCAACCGAGGTTGTCGTAATCCCCCACGCGGGCGTCGTCGTTTGGGTGAGAAGACAACTCCAGTCATTGGTATGGATTTCCTACGAGGAAGTGGAATGCTATTGCGGTGTTTGGTGAGCGATGAGAAAGGTGCTTTCTCCGTTACTTGGAACGGGTTCTGAGGACTACTACTGCTATTACCACTGCCCATTTGAGTACGTTCATGGTATATCCGAACAGGTGATTGGCTACCGAAGAGACTGCTGGATCCAAGCGCCAGATTCGTGTCGACAGTGTCCATAGATAGGTTAGGAAGGACGTGGCTGGCCGAGTTTTGACGACGTTTAACAGGTGTCGAAGGCACTTCTGGCAAAATCGACATCATCCGTGACCCGTCAAGGCCTACGAAATTTGCTGCTCCATCCCGTTTGAATGGTGAGCTCGGTACAGACATGTGCCAGCTGCTAGTACTGGTAGAGCCGCAACTATTGGTACCATCACCACCACCGCCACTGCTACTATTGTTGCTATTATCGTTTCTATTGATTCCCGAAGAGTTCCAGTTCCGTTGATCATATGATTGGAATGAGCCCACCCGTTTGGTCATATCTGTGAAACTTGTTATGGATGCCATATATATATCATTAAGGGTCTTGGTTGGCAAGCCTGCTTGTTCTATCGTCTCAATCTCAGGTCGAAGCCCCACTAATGAACGAGCACTAAGCTCCATAAAGTCCTCTGTCGCCAAAAACTGTTCACTCAGTGATTTGTCCGAAAGCTCCAATTTTTTGGTAAGAATTTTGTTGTGTGATTCCAGCACCTGACACTTCTTTTCGAGCTCATAAAGTCTTTGAAAAGGAAATCCTGCATTCAAAATTGGACTATCTTTGTTTTCCATTGACTGAATCGAAACTGCATACATTTTAAGTGCATCTTCATGCTCCTGCATCTGCTCTGTCAGCTGTCTTATTTGTGTATTCAAATCTTGAATCATTTGATCCACCATGTTAGTGTACGATGATGATGCGCTGAGGGAGCTCTGTAGCTTTTTTGCTCGTGCTGCTGCCGCCGCTATTGCCATCGTGCCTTCTTCTGACTCCTCTTGATTAGTGCACGACAACTCTCTTTCCTGCTCCATTCGTTCATGGTGTCTTTTGGCTGCTCCTGATGCCTCATCGAATGCTTTTCTCCATCGATATAATCCCGAGAGTCGAGCTGAGGCTATGAACAACTGCGATTGTAGTTGAGCATAAGTTGATTCCTGTGAACGTGCAGTTTGGAAAGTGGCTCTCATCTTCCTGACTGTCTCATCAAATTCTCGATCCAGTTGCTCATGTCTCTGATGCGCTTTCTCCCGACTTTCAGCTTTGGCTTCTTGCTGAAGTTTTCTTTTTAGATCTGCTACCTCCTGTCGGAGTTCAAAGATCGCTTGAACATATTCAGAGACATGTCGATCAACATTAAGAGTGTTCTTTGTAAGCTTTGTTTTAATGTTCTTGGCTCGATTCGCATATTTGAGTGTGTTGTGTGTTTCCTCGTAATGTTGGCTAGATGGACTGACACAGGCAATCATGACCGTCTTACAGTTGCCACCAAGTGAAAATTTGAGTAGTCGTGTGAGTTTGCTGTCCCGGTATGGTATATGCGACTTTGGTTTATTTTCACAAAGTGCGTTGATGCAGTTACCGAGAGCCAGTAGCGATTTGTTGATGTTTGCACCTAATAATTTTTTAAATGAAAAAAAGGCATAATAGTGCTCTGTTTTAGTATAGAATATCCATTTTCTCCTTATATCAGAAGAGAGTATGGTATACTCTTTTTTCATTCTATATATTTACCTTCAATTAATCGACTTCCTCGATTCTTCGTTGCAGATGCGCGCTCACTTCCTGCCAAGTCGATCAAAGAGAGAGTGGCCATAGTAAAATCCTCCGATACATCGGCAGTTTTGAGTCTTTGACAAATGTTGATTTGGAGGACAGCATGTGAACGAGAGGACGTTGCATTGGCTTCTGTCGGAGACATGGTCCTGTTCTCATTGCCCATAAAAACAAGCTCCATCAGCGCATCTATCTGTTAATTAATTAGATGATTGGGCAATTGATTAATTGCAGAAAAGATATATAAGAATTATATTCTCATCTAATGTCTCTTTCAACTAAGCATGACAAACTTACTCCTTTCGGATGATGCTCCGACAGCCCCGCAATAGTTACCCTCCTTGATGAGTCCTCTCTGAGATGTAATGATGTGTTCTTTGGAGTGCTCGAGCTCGGTTTTACTAGAAGGTCTCGAATAGTTTCATTGTACACCTCTAGATATGATACGGAGATTTCAATAGTCTTTTCATCCTCGACTTCCTTGATACGTTCATAGAGTTCCTGCATAGTGAGGAAGATTATACCAGGCTTCTCAGGAGTACCACTGATAGTATGAGTCTTTCCACATCCTGTAGCTCCATAGGCAAAGAGCGTCCCATTGTAGCCGCTCAGAACTCCATCAATCAAATGCCTCGTTGTGTTTTCAAAGACCTAAAAATATATATATATGGACAATGTCCAAGGATAGGTTAATGGTTTACTAACATAAGCAAAACAAGGGTCAATAGGCGACTACTATGATGAGGGGAATAAAATTAAAAATCCTTGGCCTTACTTCCTGTTGTTGAGAGTCCTCATGAAAGACACGATCAAAGGCATAGCGCATATCTTTGAATCGACGATAAGCCTGTACTGGTAGTAAAGCGCGCTTGTATTTAGATATGCTTTCTGCATCTGGTGGATCGAAAACAAGGACGTTGTCATCCAGTACATCCACTATTTTACGAATGCTCTTTGCTGAATGCCCATTGCTAGTGTTGTTACTACTACTACTTCCTGAGGATTTTGCTCCGCTACTAGTATTCCCTGAATGCATATTGTACAAATCTCCAGGACGACCATGACCAACCGACCCAAACCCACTGGAGAGAGAAGCGTCTGCTGAAAAGTTGAACTTATTGGTAGATGCTCGCGGTAGCAGTGCTTGCTCCGCAGGGCTGAACGGCCTGACTCGTACTGTGAATGCCATTATTACAGAGAAAATAAATAAAGTATAAGCAAATCTTTTCTGAGTCCGGATTCAGAGGATTGAGATTGTGTGAAGGGTTTTCTTATCTATTATTTGTTTATTTGTATATACCTGCGACAAGTATGGTTGATTCAGACGGCCATTGTGATGTTTCTCTGGGTTTATGTACGATCTGTACGATTGATGATCCAGCCGTTGATGATGATACACCGCCTGGCTGCAAGTCATTTTGTCCATCATCATTGACATGCTCTTCCTCCATGCTTCTGGTGCTCAGAACAGCGACTCGTTCATTTGTCTGGAAGACGCTCTGCTGCACTCGCGGTGCCAGAACCTCTGCCGATGCCAGGTCGAATTTATGACTGATCTGGTTCAGATTAGTAAGTGTTCTCCACGAACTTGGAAAACCAGCGAAATGAAATCAAGACGTGCCACAAAAAAAATCCTTCCTGGCCTCCAGTCTTTTCAGTGCAATAATTTTTTGATATTGGTTATATACTCTCTGTGTATATGGTATTAAAATGAAAGAAAAGGATCGAGAAAGTAACAGAGAGAAGCTCTAAGGTAATGTCGTTTGGCATAGAAGACGCACGCAAGAACTGGACGTGTTCATTCAAAAAATATTAAACATGCCCTGTCAAATTTATGGATACTGTTGAATTGAGTCTTGTATTGTAAACGAATAAGACAGTCACACATGTATGCATTAAGAAGGTCCTGTTATCAATATCTCAACTGATCTTTCGAAAAGTAGCCTTCGGTGCGCTCTCTCAGTAATGAAGACAAAATACGTGCTGTAACCATATTATACCAATTTACATTCTTGATCGTAAAAACTTGCTATTAGAGAAAAGCCAAGCGGACAGTTAGCACCAAATGTACTGTTCTCTGCGATCTTCGGCCGTCAGTTTCGGCCACGTGACTTGATTCCTGTGAGAGCGCCATCATTTACCATATTTTGATTTCATAGTGAACTAGTACCGGTCTACTTGGATACAACCGAGCTCGAGCTCGAGCTCATGGATATCCACCAGATTTGCGCTAGATACATTTAACAGAACACGTACACTGCTCAGGCTTATTGGGCAAGCAAATATGTCTTTGCAATAGTAAATAAAAAGTAGATGCCTCATTACCATTTTCTTTTTATTCTCGTCCCTTAACCTTCGCTTTTTGAAATTCACTCCACATTAAAGATCACTCAAACTATCGTGCTTCCATCTGGCCCTTTGGCCAGTATGTCCGCCTTTGATCTAAACCACCTCTAGGTCTTGTATGTTACATAACAGTTACCACACTTTGGTCGAGGCTATATTTGTTTGCTACCTAGAAACTCTCAATGGGCCTTGACCTCAAGATCAAAAAAGGGGATGATCATGTATTTAGCAGCAATAAAATGACGAACACGAGATATATTCACTGAAGAACAGTTTCTTCAGTACGTGATGTAACTTTAAGCTTCGCGCTCAGAATGAACCATCCCAGAAAGACACCATTACGTACTAAACCACTATTAAGATCGATTTATCTTGTAGCTGACTAGCAGATGCAACGTGCCGGAGTGGGTTCTTTTTTTGGATTCATGAATTTAACAAGACTGATAACCCATGAGGCACGAATATCAGCTTGCCTGTTGATCATTTGCCGTAGTTAAACTTGCTCTATACTTGACACATGTGTATATATCGATGGTCAGCTTTGTTACAAATACCACCGGAAGTAGTGAGAGTACTCCCGCCAGTTTCGTCTTGGGCCGACTCAGCCCAAGTATCGTTGGCGAAAACCTTGCTTCCTTTACTTTTGCCCTTCTTAATATCGAAAAGCCTCAAGGAGCCTTTCTTGGATCAAATTATCAACTTTAATGTCACAAGCCAATTATGGTAAATCTATATAAAGCCTCACCCTTGCAGACATCAATCACGTTCATGTGAAGAGACGAAAACCATCGCGAGGGGGATCAGGGGAAATAAGGGATGCTTTGGAGCTTGACGATGTCTTAGCGCTCCAGTATGTAACAAATTGCGGGTACTCAGATGCTGAATGCTAAGGTTGACATTTCTGATGCAGTTGGTTTGGTTAATGCTATGGGGTTTCATAATGCAGTATCGAGATGGGAACCAGGCTTGGTGTGCAACTGGTTAAATTTGCATTGCCATACAGCATCTATGGTATAAAATAGTCGTTACATTTTCCAGTAGTTGTTAATTCACTATCCTTCATCTACACAACGATACAAACTTATTCGACAATGAAAGCCTCCACTCAGTTCTTAGCCATATGTGCTATTACATTTCCTGCTACTGCCATGGCAACGCCTCCGGTGTCTAAGAGGATAACTGATGGGTCTAAAGTCCTTGGTTGTTTCGTGAAGTATATTGTCTTTTTTTTTTTTTTTTTTTAATTTTTTTAGCTTCTAGTAAAAAATATATGTTCTTCCTAAATATCAAGCGCACTAAAAAAACATTTTTTTAATATACTTCAGCACTTTCATTAAAGGCGAACAGGCATGGACATCAGAATGTGCTACGGCTGCAGCGGTATGCTGGTCTCTCTCTTACTTTCTTGACTCTTTTTTCCCTCCCTCTCTTCAAGCTAAGAAGCCATCTTGTTTATTTTTTAACTTCACTTTCTTTATAACATCTTATAGACCGATTTCGGTCTGGCCCAAGGGATCAGCATCGACGATCTGAGTATTGATTACACGAACACTGACCCGATGACTCTGGGGTTTTCTTCATCAAGCTTCAATATAAGATTGGCCTCGCTTCCTAAAATGACTTGGCCTATAGTAAAGACTGCTGGTCGCGTAAGTTGGTTACCTACATTGTGAAAAAAAAAAAAACTAACAATAATAATAATAATAAAAGCGTTAGATGGCCAACAGATGGATAGTTGCAGCTACTTATGATTACTTTAATATTTCCCCCTCTGCTTTTTAGATCACTCTCATTGTAAGCAAATCTGATATTCCTTAATCTTCCTTTGCCATTGAAAAACGAGTGATCTAACTCTTCTTGTTTTCTTTTTCCCTCTTCCCCTCTCGCTGTCCAACAAAGGATGACGGCATCGCAATCGCAGAGTTTGAGGCCCAAACACTCCTACGAAGGCCAAAGGCAACGTTGTCAAAGCTTCGGTTGGGAACACTTTTTTAAAGGTTATACCGGGACAGGAAGATAGAGTCTCCAAACTCACTGAGACTCTGATAAGTAGGTCCTCTCATACATTCGCCTTCCGTGGGAATGTTACATTCGAGCTCCCTGGCATTCCGTTCTTTGGTGGATTCAATGGTGCTGCTCTTTCTCCTGCCTTACCAAAGATTTTAACTGCCACCAACGTTGGTTTTTCGTCACTCACCACTTTGCGTGGTGCTAATAACTTTCCAATGAAGTTTATGAATCTAGTGAGCCTCAACAAGGATACTGCTACGGGTATCACCAAAATGATATATACAGTCAAGGTTCAAAACCCCTCGCAGCTGAACTTGAAAATGGGGGATTGCAAGTTCAATCTGCTTAATGCCAATGGAGACTTGGTAGGAGCCCTTGAGTCCCCGAACCTAGCCCTGGATATGGGCGACAACGTTGTGGTAATGACCATAACATCTACTGACCCTGGTTTCTATACTATGGTGACAACCAAGAGCAATACATTCACCATGGCAGGTTTTAAGGGCTCCGTCATAAATCCTATCCTGGCTAAAGCAATACATGGCTTTAGGGCTCCAATTACGATCCCCAGAATTGTAGTTGCATAAAAACCACAGAAACAAAAAGAACTACAGCGGGAACGCCAGAGCAGCAAGTAGTGAATATCCATGTTTCTTATTTTGTGAATGCTTAGGCATATACAGATCAGTTCAATAAACAAGGTGCACATCTCATCCTTATAGGGTATTGATTATTTTATCTATGTTAATAGCCCATACTCCCAACCAAGCGAAAACTTTGGCACCAAGTTTGAAAACACTTGCTATTTAGGTGTAATTTTATACAGTTTAATGGGCTCGATCTCACTCAGCGGCAAATTCTGATTGATGGGCCATACAGAGATAATAGATAATAGAAAGCTGTGCGCATATTCAACTACATAGCCTCTCTATGCCCATCTTCCCTCCTAAAAGCATACTTCCGAGAACAGATTTAATATTTCAGGATTAGTATGGCATACTGCACTGGTACTCCGCAGAACGAGGTCGCATGGAAAGCTTTTATTTACCATGTTTGCCTTCGAGATTTGCACTTGGGATGGCAGGATTTTATAACATGCCTTTCTTCCTCGCTCGAAACTCTGTCATCCCACCAAAGGCACTCCAGCTAATGATTTTTCCTTGGATTGAAGATTTCTTTGGAAAAAACAATGCGTGGAGGAATGAATGTTTAAGGGAATGGACGAAGTGGATCCAAACATTGTGCTCGACATTTCTGCTGCGTCAAAACCTGGAGCGGCAGTAGAAACCAACCAGTTAGCTGGACCTTCTTCGAATACAATCCTTTATTCGGAACTTGATATCTCCACGTCCGGGGTTTCTGAGACTGTTTGTGCGATGCCGGCGAATCATACTTCAAGATGTTGCATTTCGACTACGCTATCATGATGCTGTTAGCAATGACCAACAGAGCAGGATCTTGGAGGATGATATCTTCAAATCACTTTTATTCTTGGAGTTCCAGGAAGAGATGAACGCTATTGTGGTGAAGTAATATTTCGCAAAAGTTGACTACAATGGTTCCTGAGATTGCAGAAGGGCTCGAGGAAGTTTCGAGGAGTTCAAATAGCAACGCTCAACTCATACAGCAACAATTAAAAGAGCTACAGCGACGACTGCAGCAACAGGAAGAGCAGCAACAGCAACATCAGCTCGAGCTACATCGGATAGGAGCACATTTACAGCAGTATCTTGTCAAGATCAATCAACAACACCAACATCACCAATATGCGTTCAACTTTATGCAATATGTTTACAACAATCAATGTCAACTACAGCAATCATCTCAGGGGATGTCTAGTCCTCATCCTTCATTAGCTTTTCCTTTACTGGCTGCTCCTCCTCCTCCTCCTCCTCCTGATCCTCTTCTATTGGTGATGCCTAATCCACCAAATGCACCATTGTTATCCACATCTCAACTCCATCTATCTTCTCTGTGGTCGACGACTCAACTGCCAGAGGGCTCGGCAGCATCAACATCAAAGAAAAAAAGAAAACGAGAAACATGGATCTCTTATACACCACAAAAATTTCAAAAATTACGCGCCTGATTGCTTTGAATTATTTATTGTTTTGATTTCAGGAGTGGTTCATTTTCTCCACAGAAACAAATGAAGGATGAGATCAACAACATTTTGCCTCTCAGCACTCATACTGTACAATCATGCCAAAAGGAAATAAATCTGCCTCTACACGTCTGGCACGAGAGAATAAATCAACCAGAAATTCTTCACGTCTGGCACACAAATCTTCAATGTCGCGAATCTCTAAATCAACCACAGACAACATCAAGTCTTCCGAGCCAATTAAACTGAAACTTTTCTGCCTTGTGGAAGGAGAACCAGCATTCTCAGTGATCATTCGTTCCGACCAAACTATTGACGACTAAAAGGATGCCATTAAAACAGAGATTGAAAACACTTTTAATGGTTCCGATGCAAAGGATCTTATTCTCAAGCTCATCCCTAATGGTTCAACAGTAGAGGAACTATGCAAGTTTCCTAAAGTCACTCAAGGTCCTTGACAACGTACTTGAGAAACTCCATACTTACTTTCCTGACGGGGCAGCAGATAATCTCATTTACATTATTGTTGAAGTACCGAAGCGAGGTATGTCTTTAGTTCTTGTTGGTGGTCGACTGATGTTTTCGATTTAAGGCTTCAGAACTACCTTCTGTAACTATTCTATTTGTTTATATTTTAACAAACAGTTTCGAAAAGAGACCGAGATCAGCTAGAGAATGACGAGAGTGATAGGAGCTCCTTCAAAAAGGCGATTAGTGTAGCAGGACTTGCCCAAAAGGCTTTAATAAACGGCGTTCCACGCCTGCGGAGCCTTATGAGTAAAGAACTGGTTTCAATACTTAAAAATATTGGCACCATAGTGGGAGAGGATAGCCACTACTATTCAATACCCCAAACGGCCACTTCCCTCCAAAACGCATCATTTCAAGAAATCGACGTGATATCCAGCCCTTTGGGGACAAAGCTTCCCGTGATCAACATGAAAGATATGTACGTAAGGTCAGCTTTCAAAGAACTCTACGACACAATCGTCAAGGGTCTTTATATAAATGGAGATGATAAAGGGCCTGCAGCCGACAAAATTGTTGTTACAGGGACAGCCGGTATAGGAAAATCATCCTTTCTCGTATACTTCGCCATCCGAATGCTTGCCGTTAGCAATGAGGCAGACCCACCTATTATTATCATCCAGAAAATGGAAAGTTCAAAGTGTTATGCTTTTGGTGGACGATCTGTTGTTCGGTATGGGGACATAGAGGATTTTAGGCCCTTCCTGGATCTACCCAGCACTTGGTTCCTAGTCGACAGCTCACCAACACCAGAGCTCTTGGATGCCAGGACTATCTTTTCAGTGTCACCAAAAACTTTTTATTCTGACAAGAATCTGTATAAAGAAATTGAGAAGAGAGTCCCATGGAGATACTACATGGCTCCGTGGGAGCTAGATGAGTTAAAAGAATGCAGAAGCAAGGTTGAAGCCTTTCAAATGGTCTCTGAGGATTTTATGGAACGCCTGTATGATTTGATTGGTGGAGTGCCAAGGTATGTCCTCGAGTTGCCGCAGAAAGGACTGCGCAGATACCCCGCAGAGGATCGTTGTAAAGAAGAAGTGAGAGCAAAAATAGAAATGAGTGCACTTGATCGCATTCAGCAAGCCCTTAACAACATCAAGGATCCAATGAAGATACTTCAACACTTTGAACAGGCTAAGGATTCACTATGTTACAGCAGCCGTCTTCTTTACCGTTATCCGACAGAAGATCATGAAAGATTTAAATTAGTATGGGCTTCAAATTATATCATGGAAAAGGTGTATGATACAGCGGACAACAATACTTGGGATGAAATATTGAATCGGCTCGCCAATGGTAGAGTTGGTGAAGATAGAGGAGCAATGTTCGAGCTTTATATGTGGCACATGCTACGGATAGGCAACCGTTGCTTTCAGGCCAGGAACCTTGATGACAGTACTGAAATAACCATCGATATCAAAGGTAGCCCGAAGGTTAAATGGTTCAATACTCTTGAATATCATGAGGACAAGATGCAAGGATCGTTATGGATCCCAAATAGCAAAGCATTTGGCTGTGTGGATATGTTGCTTGCTCCGAACTATCTCATTCAAGTTACGACGAACAAGGATCATGGCATCAAAAGCGAATCCCTCAAAGCGCTTTTGAAAAGTATGCGAGAAAAAAAGTGGATTCGCTCCTCTAAGGAGGTTGCAATTATTTTTGTTGTTCCGCAAGACCAGACTAAGGAATTCAAGAAACAAAATTTCAAGACTGAAACAGATGGTGTGGATCCCAAACCTACAAAGGAACTTCTAGATGTCAAGCAATATATTATGGGGATTGATCTGCAAGAAGGACTTAAGGAAGCATTAGGACGCATAAGAACAAGAAGAGCAAGAAGAACAAGAACAGAGTGGTGAATGGACATACGAATTAAGGTCATTATATAGATGTACATTCTTAATAAAGTGAAGGTGCGAACCTATTTCTATTGAAAGATAGCTTTAGAAAGAATGCAGGGTGTTAGAGTCCTCGTCAGAGAGTCAGGGACATGCTTCTAAATTGGATAGAATACTTTTTTTCGGATACTGAAATTGTAAAGGTTGATTCAATTTGAGTATTTTAAAATATGTGTCCCTGACCATGTTCAGACGTGAAAAGTTAGAAACACACCCATGGTGTCATGCATCCGCGTAAAGCGTTTCCTAGAAGATGTATGTTTATTGATACAAGAGACATGTTCATTGATACAAAATGTATGCTAATTGATACAAGGTATACAATGGTTTTAGTGGAATCTAGGATGAATTCAAGACTGCTGAAACTATTTGCAGAGCTAGACAAGCGCAGTGAATACTTGACATTGCTCCGGTCAACCCTGTATTTGTGCACTTCCGTCCATGGTCCGAATTGCATGACTTTTCTCAGCTCCATAAGATCTTTTAGAAGAGTCGCGGACATGGCCGCGAAATCGACATGTCTAGGCACCTTACTGCGCAATTCAACAATGCGGCGGTAGTCCAGCCTAAATGTAGCTCCCCAACTGGCTTCGTCTACGACTGCTGCTCGCAATAGGGATCTCCATTTGTCGTTATCCCCCAGGTCTTTGAAGCGTTTTGCTGGAGAGTAATATTTCTGGAGGCATGAACACGGCTCGGTAACTGCCGCCGATCAAAGCTTGAGATAGTTCCTGTGTTAGGATTGTTTCCTCAGCTCGAGTTTGAAGGGAGGGAAGGCTGGTGGACTTGGCTGGTTCAGAAGAAAGACAGTGGCGTCTTTAAACATTCCCTAAAATGGGTAGCTCATCTCTTGACTAAAACATTTCATTGGCTGGCGCACACCGCCTTACTGACTTTTTAAAGTAAGGGCTTGGGGCAGATCGCAGTCGAAACAGCTAAAGCGAGATTAATACATGTATATATTATATATAAATAAATAGTATTGTTGGATACCAATCTCCTGCACTAACTATATCGCGACGTTAGTCATATATATGTATTATAGTTTATTTTTTTATTTAAAAAAAAGAGGTGACTTTCTGATTGTACAAAGGAAAAAAAAAAAAAAAAAAAAATGCAAGAGTTGTACAGCAAAAAAAAAAAAAAAAAAAAAAAAAAATGTACACTACGCGTCGCCACAGACGCTAATACAAAATTAGGAAGAGATCAATAATTAACATGAAAGTAGAGTGTATAAAAGAAGAAAAAAAAAAAAAAAAAGAAAGAGAAAGAGAAAGAGAGAGGAGAGATGGCACAAAAAAAACAAAAAGTTATAAATGCAACAGAAAAATAAACACCTCCATTTCCTTCTTCACTGTGCAATCATTAAGGGAAATAAAAAAGAAAGGAAGAAAGGAAGGAAGGAAGGAAGGAAGGAAGAAAAAAGGAGAAAGAAAATATTCCGATATTAAGAGACAAATAACAAAAAAAAAAAAAAAATCTCTCGGCACCCTTTTTCTTTTCTTCTTCTAGTTATTACCATTGCTGTCGTTATTATTGTGTTACTGTGATTTTGTTGTCGTTGCTGTCATTATTGCTGCGGCTGCTGCTACTGCTCTATTGTTATGGTTGTCGAGGATAACAGTGATAACATTGATAATGATGGTGATGATGATGCTGTGTGCCTGTGAAAAACTTTTTTTTCTAATTGATGAGGCCGTTGATGTTTCCATTGGAGGGAGTGTTCTCTGCCAAATTGATCAACAATTGAGCAAGGCATCGTTTTGTGGTCATGTCGTCTTTGAGTGCCTGTGCAAATGTTGCATCTCGAAGGGGTTCAGGAAGACATTGTCTCAAGGCTTCACGAGCCCGGGGGTTATCTGAGAGACGGAGATAACACTTCACAACATGTTTCAAGAGTCGGACGGCCATGGTATCTACCAATTGGTGGACCATGTTGCTGAGAACAACCCCAACAGCATAAAAGCGTTCATAGGTTTGACAAATATAAGCCAAGCCCATGTCGTCGAGTAGGATGCGTTGGACGATAAAGATGGCCACCTGTTATGAAATATAATTAGTAAAATGAATTAAAAAAAAGTGCTTCTTAATGTTGAACATCCATATATTTACCGTTTTAGACAGTTCACTTCCTGTTTCCATGATGCGAAGGCAAAGAGGGATGATTTCGGTCGAAAGTAAGAACGTGATCACCTCTGTGTTGTCGTTTTTGACCAATGCTCCGATGACACCCAAGCTAGTTAGGCGCAAGTACTCAAACGGGCGAGTTTTACTAGTCGTGTTCAGAAATGGATACAAGAACAATGGGATGTGTGCTATAATGGATTGTAGTTTTTTTTTTTAAAAAAAAAAAAAAAAAAAAAAAAGTTAGGACAGATTAATTTGAGAGAGAGAGAAGAAAGATAAAGACAAAAGAACTAAAGGGGCCATTAGTGCCACTTTACCGTTCAGGAACAACCCTCTAGTCTCAGGATGGCTTGCGACACATTGAAGCAAAGACAGGGCATTGCAGACACGGTTGGATGCTTGGGCTGTCAATCCAGAAGAAGCCAACAGGGGATAAACAGAGAGGATTTCTTGCAATAAAGCAGCCATGACGCCTGAAAAAAGAAAGGAGTTCCAGTCAACAAAAACGCAATACCATGATAAAAAAAAAAAAAACTCTTTCAAATGGTTCATGGGCAACCAATTACCATAAGAGTGCCACAGCACTAGGGCCAATTCCTCAAATTGCTCACGCTTCTTGCTCAATTCCAATAGAGCTTGTTCACGGTTAGCAGGGTGAGTGAGTTCCAAGACAAGAGCATAGATCTTTTCATCTTCAATGGTAACCAATCTATATTGTTGCTGTTGCTGTTGTTGTTGTTGCTGCTGCTGCTGTAGCTGTGCCGCCTGCAATTGCTGTTGCTGTTGCTGTTGTTGTTGTTGTTGTTGTTGTTGTTGTTGTTGTTGCAATTGCTGCTGCTGCTGCTGTCTTTGTTGTTGAAGCTGCTGCTGCTGTTGTTGGTGCTGCTGCTGTTGTTGGTGCTGCTGCTGTTGCTGTTGGAGTTGAAGCTGTTGTTGTTGTTGTTGTTGATGCAGCTGCATGGCCAATTGACTGTTGATTCCTCCAGAAGCATATCCAAGTTGCTGTTGTTGCTGCTGTTGACTAAGGCCATATCCACTCAAGCTTCCTACTCCTCCTACTCCTCCTACTCCTCCTACTCCTCCTACTCCTCCTGCTCCTACTCCAAGACCTGCATTCCCACTGCCACCTTGTCTACTCCCCATGTACTGCATGGTGTTCTCTTTTTCCCTTGAACTGAATTGGACAGGGAGGCGATCGTTGTATTTCACTTTTGAATGACGGATGATCCTTTGTTTTGTTCTTGCGAGTATCCTTCAGATGATATTCTCAGTAGTTATCCTTTGGGGTTGGTAGATGAGAGGAAATGATGAATTTATTATTAGGTCTTTGATAAGTAGTTCATCTACACTACCATACACACGACTCTTTTTTTTTTTTTTTTGGATCGAAATATCGCGTGTACTGCTCGAGCATAGCACAAGCAAAACATACGATCAGCCAATGTTCATGTAAAATACAAGTGTCAGCTGGTTGGCTGTGATCGACAGCCCTTAAGTAAATTGCAAATACATGTAAATAAAAAAATAAAAAGAAAATTACTCTGAGGAAATCTTGGCTCATTGGTCACTCTTTGCTTGTCATTGTTCATTGTCCATTCGTTGCTTTGCTTTGCCTTGCCTTGCCTTGCCTTGCCTTGCCTTGCCTTGCCTTGCTTCCCTCTGCCTCTTCTTTTCCCACTCTTCCTTCTCTCCTCTTCGTTTGTCTTGCCTGTCCTGTTTTGCCTCTGCTTTTTTTTATTTTTACATCTTTTGACCATCGAACCATTCAGACGCGTTGGTGTGATTACAGTCCCCTGTTGTTTACCCATTCGCAGCAATGTCACAGCCCGTAAGCAACATCTTTTTATTTTTTTATATGGTTTCCTTACTTACTCCAGACTACACCTTAATATAATCACTTCATCTGATTGCCATCTTGTCTAACCGGATTATATCATCCGCTTCACATTAACCCTCTCTCTTTCTTTCCTCTCCCTCTTCCTCTTCTTCAGCCACGTACTCGTTCACAATCGATGGCAAACAACATTAATAGCACCAACACTAAGCGTCTACAGAGCAATGAGAACGTTCCTGCTGTTGGTATAAATGGTAACGGAGTGACATATGTAAAGGATGCACTCAGCTCCTTGCAAGCATCCACTACCAGAAGCAAGAGTGGTGCCACATCTGTGGCCAATACAAAGAGGCGCGGTGCCCTGGCAGAGAAGACCTTCAACAGTACCAACATTACCAATAACAACACCAATAATGGACCAATCGCCGTCAGTACCTTCAACAATACTAATGCCGCTGTTGGCAACATCAGCACCACAAACAGCACCACAAACAGCACCGCCAAAGAGGTAATAACACTAACACTGCTTTTTTTTTTTTTTTTTTTTTTTACAATTCACAATTCCTCTTCTTCCCTTTGGTCTTTCCTTTTCACATCCTCCTTACTGCACTCCACTACTTCTATATATTTTTTTATTTCTCCCTTTTCTCCTTTCTCCTCTTCAAATCTTTTCCGTTCTTGAGATAATGTTGGGCGGGAATGTCTGTTACACTTTGCTCCCCATTAATCTCTACACGGTCAATTCCTATTGCAGTCATATTTTATTATTATTATTTCGTCAATGATTACACTGTCACACTCAACCGGAGAAATAAAAAAATCAACGCGTCTTGGTTGGCGTCAACGTTCCTGAAAACATCAACCAAGACACATAAATTAACTGATAACAATTCACCCCATTGGAACTTCGATATTTTTTTTTTTTTTTTTTTTTTTTTTTTCTCTTCCAAAAAAAAAAAAAAAATCAATCTATATCATCCATCAGAATGCTAGCAACAATATTACTCTCAAGAATCCTGCTCCAGGAAAGGGTCGTACACCTCCACCAGCACCTACTAAGAATCAACCTAATGCACAGGCAAGACGAGTTTTACAGGAAAGGTCTACTAATCGGCTAGCTCCACATCAATTCCAGCAACAACAACAACAACAACAACAACAACAACAACAACCTGAATCATCTAGCAGTGCAAAACAATTCAACAAACTTGACTCTGCTGTTAAACATGATCTTGTCGCCATCAAACTCGAGCCTGAAGTCAACCAGGCTTTCGCTCTTAATCCGGGTCTTGTTGCTCAGAAGGAACATGTTGTTGATGTCAAGAATTTTAAGATAGAGGCTGAGTTTGATCCTGCTTTCCAACATGTGCCTATCAAGATTGAACAAAAACACGCTGTTCCTCTCAGAATCGAACAACATATCGCTCCTATCAAAACCGAACAAATACACATTGCTCCTACCAAAACCGAACAATTACACATTGCTCCTATCAAATCCGAACAAATACACATTGCTCCTATCAAGACCGAACAATTACACATTGCTCCTATCAAAACTGAGCAAATATACGCTGCCCCTGTCAAGACTGAAGAAGAAACACTCGCTGTTCCTATAAAGACTGAAGAGGTGCCCGCTGCTCCTACCAAGAAACGTGGATGTCCAACAGAGGTTCGGATACTGGCACGGCCGTCACTCCCAAGAGGTGATCCAAGGATACTGTTAGAGGGTGAGCAGGAGGCACGAATGTTTGAAGAGGTCGAGAATATGAAGCGACGCAAACATGAGGAATTGGTATCCGAATTTGAACATGATGACATGGATAGTGGAGATCCTCTAATGGCGTCTGAATATTCGGCACAGATCTTTCAGTACTTGATGGAATTGGAAGTATGTCGCCTCTTTTTTTTTTTTTTTTTTTTTTTTTGCAGATCGTTGCTGCACTATTAGTGTGTTTGTAGGGAATATGTTAAATTGACTTTTTTTTTTTTTTTTTTTTTTTTTTTTTTTTTTCATTTCCTACTATTTCTATAGCATTCGACCATGCCTGATCCAAATTACATGGCAACACAAAAGGAATTGGCATGGAAAATGAGAGGCGTTTTAATTGATTGGTTAGCAGAGGTGCATTACAAATTCAAATTATTACCAGAGACCATGTTCTTGGCTGTCAACCTCATTGATCGATTCTTATCAGTACGAGCAGTGTCATTAGTGAAACTACAGCTAGTCGGCATCACTGCTCTTTTCGTTGCAGCTAAATATGAGGAAGTGATGGCGCCTTCTGTACAGAACTTTATTTTTATGGCTGATGGTGGATTCAGTGACAAGGAGATTTTACAGGCAGAGCGGTACATGCTTTCGGCCCTTGGCTTTAAAATGTCATATCCAAACCCTATGCACTTCTTAAGACGTATTTCCAAAGCTGACAACTATGACATCCACTCGCGTACAGTAGCCAAGTATTTGATGGAGATTCCATTACTGGATTTCAACTTTATTGAATGCCCCCCTTCAATGATCTCTGCAGCATCACTCTGTTTAGCCAGGAGAATGATGGGACATGAATGCTGGGAGGAAAAACTGGAGCTCTCTTCTGGTTATACAGAGAATGATCTTTTGCCCTGCATGGAGAGAATGGTGCACTATTTACAGCAAAGTCGTCGATCTAACACTTTTATCTTTAGGAAATACGCTACCAAGCGCTATTTGAAAGCATCCATCTTTTGTCGCGAATGGGTTATGAATCTGATGAGGCAACATAATCATAGATCATAAAGAAAAAAAGAAAACAGAACATGCAAGATGAGACCATTGTCTCGTTCTCGTTTTTTTTTTTTTTTTCTTCCTTTTTCTTTTCTTTTCTTTCATTTTTCATTTTTTTTTTTTTTTTTTCTTTTCTTTTCTTTTCATTTATATTTTTACTATTCTTTTATTCTTTTTATTACCTTTTATTTTATTCTCTCTTGTACATATATAAGTCGCTATTGCTATCCTCCTCTCCTCAACACAAACATAAAGACAAAACACAAACATAACGCACACTTCATTCCCATCTTCCCACAGCAGTCTAGTCAATAAAGAAAAAAGACTCTTTGACTATTTTTATTTTCGTAATTGCGTACTCCATGTTTCTAGGAGCATGAAGCCATGTCTAACTTTAACGACACATAGAATGAGTTCTTGTATATGGAAAGCAGGCTCGACTCTCGAAGCTCAAGCTCCCTGTCATTGGATTTGACCGACAAGAGTTTGAGAGTGTTATTGATAATGGTGACAGTATCTTGGACACAAATTTATTTACTAAAGTCGTAAGCAGCCATAACACGAGACATTAAAAAAAAAAAAAAAAACTTTGCAGAGATGTAAATGCATGTTAATATTAATTTCACCCTCGTCCCCGAGCGCGCCCTTTTTTTTTTTTTTTTTTTTTTTTTTTTTCATTAATAAATATGCAAGTGATACTAACACTAGGATCAGCATTCATAAATAAAGATGCAAGTGATACTAACACAAAAACCGAGCCGCACAAAACCCATGGAAAGTGATATTAAATCTTCTTTCATGATACCACTTTTGTTATTTTGGTACGCAGTACTAGTATCCCATACTAGGCACTTGATACTAAAATCAATACGATCATATTTAATTTATACGTAATAAGAAGCAGCTGGTGGCAAAATGCATGTAACGTCTGGATTGACAGTGGCTGAAATGAAATATCGGTATAAAAGGAGCAGATCTCTCTCTACATTAGTTCTCTTTATATTATCTTGCTTACTTTTAGCATTCATCACTCTCATTGCTCTTTTCCTTCCTTTCATTTGAAGCCCATACGACTGTATTTGATCCTTCTTTTCTCCTTCCTCACCAGCCAACTCATTTTTTCATTTTTTTGTCTATTAATCACACCAATGACAGACAAAATTTCACTCTTTTGCATTCTCGATGGAGAATCCACAGTGTTTTCTGTGAAAATTCTACCAACAAAGACCGTGGATGAACTCAAAAAGGCAATCAAGAAAGAAATAGAAAACGATCTTCAAGGCATTGACGCCGACGAACTCAATCTTTACCATGTCTCTGTTCTTGATGAGGGGACTACAGTCAATATCGCCGATGTTGAATCAAAGGAGCCTCTCACCAGAGCAACAAGCGAAATTTCCAAGATATTCGGCACAGCACCTCTGCCTAAGAGGACTATCCACATCGTTGTTCAGCGGCCATTGGAAGGTAAGGGATTAGCTGTTTGTTCTCAAGGTTTTGTGCATGACTGGATAAAACCCTCAAGTATCCTTGCATGGATTAGGCAATATGAACGACCCATCGGCACTAAATAAGCTCCGGTATGTTATCTACTATGTTTACATTTTGAGTGTACATCATTATAAAAAATGAGTAGACAGAAGATTTTGTGCTGATTCCTTATTATAGCTCGTTTCTACTTTTGGTTCAGAATTCCCGCTTCTCCATCGAGAGGAAACCCTTGACGTATTATGGAATGGAGCTGGTACTCTTAATGGCGTCTTTAAGCGATTTGAACGTCGCGGCAGAGGCTGCAAAATGATAAACCCAATTCCATTTCTCGCCTGTGGGCCAGGTACAGGCAAAAGCCGGTTTCTCCAAGAAATCGCAGGAATGCTTCGCGAAAAGGCCAGCTCTTGCAGTGACCAGAGTGTCAAAAGCGCCTTCTCCAATATGGTCTCAATCAATTTTTCCTATGGCAATGACACTGCTGCCAGTCAATTCGATGTCAGGATTGAAGACGAAGCATCTATCGCCGTTAGATTACTCTAAGAATATTTTATCAATACCAAAGACTCCGGTATTAAACCCAAAGTCGATTTTGACTCTTTTCTGCAAAAGGAAGGCGTTGAGCAACTCGATTTGTACGCCGTCATACAGGTTATTCAATCTGATATCATCAGCCGCGGTACATCCACCAACAATTTCTCTGTGCTGGTCATCGGCATCGACGAAGTGGATCAATTACACAAAGTTTTCCCAAAAACTCTTCAACAAGTTGTTTTGGCCATTGGGACACGGAGCTGTAGCATGGCAAAGCCTTTTTTTATCCCTATTATGGCGGGTACAATCCTAGAACCCGTCATAAGCATAGCCAGGGGATCATATATTATCCTACCCATACTTCTTCCTCTTCTTACTGACGCCGACGTGATCGAAATTGGTCTTAAGCTACCCCTGACTATAAACGGTAAGATTCTGCATCTGACTGAAGACCACCTAAAGAATGATATACTGTTCCGCCGTAGTATTGCAGACATCGGTGGGGTGCCAGGGACTGTGGAGCTTTTCTATCATCTCTTTGTGGATCACCTATAGAATATCAAAGAAGTGCCTAACCAGGCTGAGGACCTTGCGGAATGTCTGCGCAATGTCGATATCGTGGCCATTATGCAGGACCTGGCAGACCGTTTAAGCAAACTCTATCCTTTTCAGGGCTACGAGAAGCTCATGGCACCTGTACTGGCAAAGACTATTTTTGATATCCCAGTCGGAGTGCGTTTTATTGTTGGACATGGAGCAAACATTAGCTATGGAAACCTCATGACAGCCGGTGTAATACATTTGGAACAAGCTGAGTATGGCAAGTATCATATACGTGTCCCATATTTGTGGCTAGTTATATTGGTTGGCACTTCCAAGAACAGTCAATCCAAGTCGCCCTTGAAGTACTGGGCCGCTTTTATCGCTTCAGAGCAAAGCATCTCCTGGTCAGGCTGGGAACGCTTCAATATGGGCTTCATAGCTCTACGTTTATACCTACTCCCTTACCTCGAAGAACAGTCTGCGACTCTGGAAAGACTTTTTGCAGGTGCGGACTTTGACCGCAAGCTTCCATTGTTTAAATTTATAATTCCAAACTACCTCAATGTTGCAGTGCATCAATTGCTCGAAACGTTCCCTGATCACGAGACCGCAAAGGGCGTGGACGGCATGGAGCATACTAACTTTCTTCAAGAGTTTCACAAGCTATTTGTTAATGGCAAGGGTGCTCTAGCTGATGGGTTTATGCAACTGTGTTTACAGGACAGAGGAGATAGAGGAGATCCTGTGTCTTTGTGTTTGTTATGTCAAATGAAATGGACCGAAGGGGAGGATTCAAAGGAGCATAGCGTTATCGACCAAACAACAATTGATGAGGAAATTACAAAGATTGCCAAAGTGAGCGATGTTCTTAAGGAACGATGTCAATCCCTGGAGTGTGCCTTTGGTATCTTTTCAAATCGATGTGAATCCTCCTCAAGAGTGAAGCTTCACTCCCATACATTCATGGTACACAAAGGAAACTTCCAAGAATACTATGGGTACACGTTTGCAGGCCGTGCACAATTCTCAGGTAAGCAGATAACTTTTTTTTTTTTTTTTTTTTTTTTGCAATTGCTCTATATATTTTACATGTTTCAATAATATCATTATCATGTTATACAGCGTCTTCCAGATTGTGCATCAATTCAGCACCTGAGCACCATATCAAGCATATTCCTGCAGGTGAGGAAGTAGCCTGTGAAGAAATTGTGAGCGAGCGAAAGAAGCGACGATTTGAGGATGAAGATGATTTAAAGAAAAGGGTGAAAATGTTTCCAAAAAAGGAGTTATCGTCGCTTTTATTCTAACCAACCACCAGCGAACCGACTTTGCAAACCGAGAGATGGGTCAATGAAAGCAGGCATTTGTCACTGTGAGCAAGGAGACCAAAGTATTATCCAAGCTGGAAGCGAATCAGTGCTGTTTGCGAAATCCCTTATGTTACTCCAAAGGAAATGCAATAAATGAAATAGGAACTCTAAGCATCATATACATGTATAAATATTTGGATGTGCTTGGCTTGAAGTCATTCCAATATGTTCGCTGTGGACTGACGTCTTTTTTTTTTTTCAAATAAAAGAAACATTTATATCAGCAACAGGTTAATTATTTCAATATCACACTTTTTCAGCAAGTAGAAGATATATTCATTGCTACCTATTCTAACACCTTTTTCGCCTATAGTCTCGCCAATTCATCTCTTCATTCGCCTGATAATCCACTGTCACTGTAAACATAAGCAGTATGTTTAGGTGAAAATATCATCGCCTCCACCTTTGACCAGCTTATGGGAACAGTATTTCAAGCTCACAGTCCGCAAAGTGTGGGCCATAACAGAGCCAACGTCGTCCGCAGCCATCTAATACACGCGTTAGCAAACGCGCTTAGACAGTCACGTCTATGACGTACTTTGGGAGAGGTTTATGCTGTACTCGGGTGTTCTAGTGAATGAACTCATTTCGTGAATTAGCATCATTTGCATTTCATGAAAACACTTCAAGAATCATGTCCATCAAAGTAAAAAAAAAAAAAAAAAAAAAAAGAAAAAGCATTGACTCTGTGCTGAAAGACTAAAAAATAGAAAATACAATAGGATAAAAATTGATTGTAATATATTTATTAAACAAAATAAATTAGTATCTCACGCAACGTGCAGCACAAGCGATCGATGTTGAACTGATGTCCCCAACAGGGGGTGGGTTCAGCTTTGAGCAATTGGTAGAACTTGGTAAGCAAAAAGGTCTAGGAGCTATGGGCAGGTAACCTGTCAACTATTTCTACCTGTCTAATTTTTTTTTTTTTTTTTTTTTTTTCTTTTAGCTGGCTTTAGTGTAGCTCAAGCCATCACAAAAGAGTTTAGCAAGGACAAGTATGGGCGGGTTGTCGTTTTTTCTGGCCCAGGGAACAATGGTCTCGATGGTAACGATAAATGTTTTTAACAACTAACGATAAAAAAAAAAAAAAAAAAAAAAAGATATAGCGGTGTGAATGTGGAGACTTGTTTAGTGCTTTTTAATTATTATTATTTTTCTTTTTAATACAAAGGCATGGTAGCTGCTCGGCACCTGCATCACTTTGGGTATCAGCCCAAAGTTTACTATCCAAAGCGTCCTGATAAACCTGCGTGTAAGGTAAATTATAAAATAAATAACATTAGGAAGTTTAATCGATTTAGGCATTTAAACTTCATTACATGACAAGTCAAAGTTATGGATCTGAACTCTAATATCATTTTCTCTCTTTTTTTTTTTTTTTTTTTTTTTTTTTTAAAAAAAAAAAGAATATTATGAGGCAATGCACTGAGCTAGACATCCCATTTGTCGATACTCCAGAGGATGGGTTGTATGAGAGTGATTTAGTTGTGGATGCTATATTCGGTTAGTATAACTAAAAAGGAAGGCAAAGATGGGTTGTTCGAGGCTGGTTTCATTACTTTATTCTTTCACTTTACTAATATTGATTCTTATTATCAACACGAATCGCCTTCCAATCTTAGGGTTTAGCTTCAAGGGCGAGGTCAGGCAGCCCTTTGATACTGCTATTAAAGCTCTTGAAAAGACACGGCTTCCGATTGTGTCTGGCAAGTTTTTTTTTTAAAAAAAAAAAAAAAAAAAATTGACAAGCATTACATTAGATTATGAAGAGATATAAGACCGTTTTATCCCAAGCTTACCTTTTACTTTGATGAGCTGTCATTTTTGACATTGTAATCTTAGTTGACATTCCTTCCGCTTGGGACGTTGAAAAAGGTATGTTGAATATCTCTTTGCTTATTTTTCTTTAAAAATGAAACAGTCCAAAAATAAGAGCCCACAATAACGATTTCTTTTTTTATTGGCAGGCAATCTGAGTACTCCGGGAATTCAGCCTACCATGCTCGTTTCGCTGACAGCACCAAAGGAAGGCGCAAAGGACTTTCAAGGACCTTTTCATTATCTTGGTGGGCGATTCATTTCCAAGTAAGCACTTTTTTAATTTTATGGAAATTTTGTTATTATTATTACTTTTATCATTATTAAAATATTGGTATGTCATTCTCACCAAGATTTTTTTAACATTTTGATATTTTTTAGGAAAATGGAGAAAAAATGGGAATTGAATTTACCTCCCTTCCCTGGAACAGATCAATGTGTAAAGTTGAACGAAAGCCCTATCTCCACAGGTGCAAAAGTCGATCATCCAGAGAAGAAACAGGGGGATGTGGCTAAAAAGATGGATCAACATTTCATGGACAATGTGGTATCTCAAGCCTTTGCATGATTCTGTTTATTATGACCCAGCTTTTTCTTATTATTATTGTTAAAAAGCACTTTTCTCTTATACGGCCTTTTTGTTCTTCCTTTTTTGTTTTGCTTGCTGAATATCGAGTATAGTAGATTTTAAGGGACCAAGTAAAGTAGGGATTTTCAGGGGAATCGGATTTAAATGCGAAAATAAAATGGTAGAATCTCACTACCGCTGGGGAATAACAAAAAGATAAAAGTGTTGATATTGGGTGTAATTGTCGGTAGCTGTCTACAACATGCAACTGTACTATCTAGATTACTGAAAGTCCCGGGTCGGCTATCGCTCGTGATGGCCAAGTGCGGGTGACGCGTCGGAAGAACCATGAATGGAGGTCTCGGCCTTCTGCATCACCATTGCTGATATCTACAGAGGCATATAGTCTATATCCATGTGCTGCCATGGCTGCGAGCATTTGAGAGAGCATCATACGCGAATGGACAGTCTCTTCGCCCTGCGGACAAAATGGATTCCCGCTCAATTTGAATTCGAACGAACTAAAATACATGTCCTCTCTCATGATCCTATAAAAAATAAATTTGAAATGAGATTTTCTTCAATTCATGATACCATCGCACTCATTCACTTTAATTTTTTTTTTTTTTTTTTTTTTTTTTTTTTTTCTTTCTTTCTTTCATCAGCATACCAGCGTACCCAAGTTTCCATTGAGTTTTAATAGCTTGTCGCACAATGTCACGAAATTCTGAGGGGGCATCAATGAGTCGAATACGGTCAGTTCGGTTTAGACTAATGGCGAACATGTCAATGGGACCTACATCCACAGGTTGTAATGCTGATGATTCGAAAAACAAAGAGTCCTTTTCGTATTCTTTCCTAGAGACATCAGCAGATTGAATAAGGGTCCAACCATGTTGAGCCATCGTCTTGAGGATATCAACCACAAGTCTTCTAGAGAGGACCCCTTCATTTCCCCTAGCAGACCAAGGGTTCCCCAGAAGTTTGAACTGATGAGCCCCAGCATAATCAGACTCTTTCTGGATCCTACCCCAAGCACGAACGATGGCTTGACGGATAGGATTGGCGAGTTCAGGAGGTGTGCCTATCAAACGGATTTTATCCGTTTCGTTGAGGGTGATACAGCATACACGCAAAGCCCCTGATGAATGGTGAGGTGGAGCATGGCGTGAATATGAAGGAGGTTCTTCAGAGCCTTTGAACATTGTCTTTTTGGTTTCTCTGTAAAAAAAAGTTTTTTTTTTTTGTTATTGGTATCTGTGGAAGAGTTGTTAAAAGCTGTTGTGGATTAAAGAGGATGGTTTTTTTTTTTTTTTTTTTTTTTTTTTTTTCAGGTCCCAACATCAACGATTGAATTGTGACAGGTTAAGTTAATCTACTTTCGGCTTTGATTTTATTGAAGGTTTGAAATCCTAATGCTGTGCCATCAAAAGCCCCAGCTCTGCCCTTCTTTACCACACTTTATTATCCTCGTAGTCATGGTCTACACATGTGAATCCCTTTGTTTATTCCGATGACATCTCCTGTTCAATCTACTCTAACTAGTGATGAGTAAACTAAACCAAGGGAGATGTGGAAGAGACATATACCCCATGGCTACTCTGATAATGAGGAAGTGCGTCCTTTGCATTTCATTTTGTTTGGTTCATATATTTTGTCATCTTACATGCACTCCCCTGCTTCTCACGCACTTCGTACAAATAAAACGATATCATTCTACTTTTGACAAAAGATTGTAAATCCGTTTTGTTTAATCGCCGTCCTTAAACTATTAAATGCTATCAAATGTATTAGCAGCCTATCAGCAAGCCCGTCACGTAAACGAGGTGCCACCAATGTGACCAAATGAAATAGGCGATAAACCATTGGGCTAAAAAAATTGATGTTACCACGATCCTTACTCGTGTTTCCGCACATTGCTTTGTCTCCCATCATCTTACATAATATCCTTCATGCGCCAGGCCAATTATCTTTTTTTTTTTTTTTTTTTTTTTTTTTTTACGTTCCTTGTCACGTCTTCTCTTCCCTAGAGTCGTGCATGCTACGCAGCTTGACAAATCTGTCTCGCTACTTTCGCTGCTTAACAAACCTATCTTGCTACTTTCGCTGCTTGATGATTCTTCATCACTAGAGGGCTCCTTTTGTTTCCTGATAGGACGAGAACTTGGATACTCCACAAAACCAGACCGGCTCCGTGCTTCTGGGCGGTAGAGCTGGTAAGTGCCTTTTTTCAAACACGAATCTCCTCGTCGTTATCCCACAGATCTTTCTCATCCTCATATTCCTCGACGTCCTCAGTGGCATAACTCCTATCCTCTTCGGAGTTACTGAAATACTCCACGTCTGCAGCCTCTGACAATTCCGGTGAAGACGAAGCTAGAGAAAGTTCCGCAGGGATAAATTCATAGTCCTTATACTCATATAGAGTTGAGGCGCCAGACAACGAAGAAGAAGGAGAGTTGTTAGAAGACATAATGACAATGTTCTGCTAATGGTGGATATAGGCATTAAAAGTTTGAGTTGTTCTATGCAGGTGGTGAGCCTCGATCTGTGTTGAGCCCTTTGCTTGTATGAATTCAGAATTCCAGGAGGATTAGGTGATCTAACAATCATACACTATGGAACTAGTCTAAGCATCCGAACACTAGGTTGGACCGTGTGCAGGTATGTATTTGATTTATTACCTCAACTTTGAATTTGTGAATGAAAACAATTTGTATTATTTGTTCATTATAGCGGTGAAGGAATAAAAGAGTATGGAGTAAAGAGTAGCAGCAATAGCAACTATTACTCTATATCTGTTTGATATAGTTCCTTATAACAAACAATTAGTTTACATGACTAGTACCCCTTTCTATAGACCAGGGCAAATTCGAGAGTGAGATTAACTGCATATTGAAACCTGGTGAGGATATATCCAAAGTCATCGGATCACCCTTCAAAAATCTAGACTCAGGTCGTCAAGGCTGGTATTGCGGGCCAAGCTGATATCGGTCTATAAAGATGTTAAAAGAAATAGGGTAAAGGTTAGAATGAAACAAACATGGTAGCCCCTGTCTCAAAGAGGGGAACTAAGAGAGAGGGAAGCCTTTTACCGATGCAGCTGTAGCACCCTCTGGAGTCCATGCCACTTCATCGTTCATGAAAGTACTACAAGTTATTATACAACCATGCTAAGCTTCATTTCAAAGAGAAGTTGGTTTCTAATAGTTCACTACAAAGTCAAAATGATGGGGATTACCTCGTAAGACAACTAATAACCTTCGATCCATCAATTTTCCCCTTGGACACCGAGGGCGTTGCCATGGCGACGGTAGAAAATACAATAATGCTCGTAACAAGGAACTGATTTAAGGCTTTCATTGTTGAAGAAGTAGCTTTTTTTTTTTTTTTGGAAATTTGTCGTGTAGAGAAAGGAGAATGGTATAACAGCCGGAAATAGAAGAAGACCCTTTTTATGCCAAGTAATTCATTTTCAATTTTTGCAGGAAACATATAAAAAAAAACCCCCCTATTCGCTCGAAGACACTGGCTGCTTAACAATGGAATTTTAAACCTCCTGTATTCTTATTAATCCTGGTATCAAAACCTAGCCTAGCTCATTGCAGTGTTATTTCAATAGATTTTCATGGCTTTATAGTCAAGCCTATCATGTCGCCACATCTTGAGGCGACCCTATTGCCTCAATTCTTTCTCCTTTTGATAATAGTTATCATAAGGATCGTTCGTCAACCTTTGTTTCAAGCACACGGTAGGTTCGATTAATGGCATACGGCTAACAAACCCATCGTCATTCATGTCTAATGGATTCTCAATGCTATTGTCAGGTCTCTTGGGAAAGGGTCTCTAAGAGATATGCAAAAAAGAGAAACAAAAAAAAAAAAAAAAAAAAAAAGCTGTATACTCCTGCACATTACAGAAAAAGAGATGATGAAAGGATACCTCTTTTTTTTTTTTTTTTTTTTTTTTTTTTTTTTTAAAAAAAATTCTGAAATTAGGCCATGCCCTGAAATAGTCAGTTAGGAATATGCTTGGAAATGGTTTAAAAATAAAGCAACAGGGCCTAACTATTGATACTTATCATTACGCACAATTTCTATGTTCGAGGACGATTTCCCATCAAATTGAGATTTACAGATAACACGTTTAAAGTGCCTATGTATATATTTAAAATCAACCGGACCATCGACATGGAGGGAGAAAGGCCAAGGCTTCCCAACAGATGGAATCCATGGTTTGATGTGCTTTATTGAACTAATCTGTATGTGTATGGGCAGTCCACAAAATTAAGAAATATGAATGCTCCCAGCTTGCTATTTTGATATCCTTCAGTGTTATTTTTTTCTTTTTTCTCTATGCAACTTCGATTTTCGGAATTGTGATTTGAGATCTAAAGACACGCATTGCTTTGGCCATGAGGGGGTGCTTCACGGAACCTTCGAAGCCTGCTATGATAAACGTATTGGCCTGAGATGTCAAAGCATCAAAGATATTAGGGTCGGTGGACGTAAGGGTTGCTGTCACAATGTTCTCACCCATGAATAAGCTTAGGTCCGAGATCTCGGCGGTTGCCACATAGTCTCCGTTAGTGTAGAGTACATTGAATTTACTGTCTCCTAATTTGAGAGTCAGCTGCGAAGGGTTATGGACCTTGATCGTATAAACCATTGAGCCACCACCTGAAGCAGGATCCCTGGTATAACTCACTATGCCAATGGGCTCCATTGGGAAGTTATTACAAGTTTGCAAAGTCAGAAGGGACGAAAAAGCGATATTGGTGGCAGTTAGTGTCTTCGGTGCCGGAATGCTTGGAACCCTGAGCGTTACATCGGCATTCCCAGTGATGGTGAATGCATGAGAGGGCTCACTAATTAGGGCCTCAGCAAATTTGGTGAACCCATCTTCCTGCCCTGGTAAAATGTTTAAAAATGTATCCCTGATTACAGCACCAAGGGTGGCGCCTTTCATCTCGACAGAAGTGCTTGGCCCGATAAACTCCGCGATAGCGACACCGTCATTCTTTCCGTCAGAAAAAGAGAGGAGATAGAGAAAAAAAGTTAAAAACTCAATGTTCAACTGCAAACAACGTCCAAAGAGCATGGGATATACTTACGATGACAGTAACCTAAAGTGCAATAGAGTAAAGGGGTAGCGATGTTAGTGAATATATCTATACTTTGGCTAGCCATATATATAAATATATATATATTTTTATAATAAGCTTACCTTACAAGTACCCTGTTCGATAGGCCAGCTCACCTTAGGAAGTGGGAGTAAATCCATATTGAAGCCTGATGAGGATAGTCCCAATGCCATCGGGTCAGGGTTTCTGAAATCGATATTCAAATCTTGAAGATTGACCGCTCGGACCAAACCGATGTCAGTCTGTAGGGTAGGGATTAAAAAAAAAATATAAAAAAAATAAAAATAAAAAAAATAAACATCATGATTCTCTATCCCAAAGAAGAGAAAGAAAAAGGTAATTGAGCAAGAGAGATGAAGAAGAAAGAAAATCAACTTACTGCTGCAGCTGTAGCGCATTCTGCGGTCCATGCCTGATCACCGTTTATGAAAGTGCTACAATGTTTTATAAAATATTAAGTTGAAGTACTTTAATCAAGAAGGTCTTTGTATACAACTCAGAACTAAAATAAAGATTAATAAATTTTACCTCACGAAGCATCCAACGACTTTAGATCCATCGACAATCCTCTTGGACAGCGAAGGGAGTGCCATGGCAGTGGCAGCTAGTGCAATAGCACTCGCAGCTAGAAACTGAGTAGAGACTTTCATTTTTGAAGAACCTGAGATTTTTTCTTTTGTTTGTATGTTGTGTAGATGAAGGATGGTGAAGTAACAACCGCTAGAAAATGGAGGGTCCTTTTATACCAAAAATTACGAGGCATTAGAGCTACTGAGTTTCACCTTGCAGGAAGGGGCAAAAAGAGGAAAAAAAGAGATGTTAAACCCCTCTTTTCAAGGCCCCCCAAATGTAGAGGCTGCATGGTATGCAACCTTAAGCATCTGCATTTCAGTTGCTTACTACACTGAACTTTGATATAACGGCTCAACCTGGTACGTAACACCCTTGTTTATAAAATTCCATAACGTTTACCGGAATCCTACCAGAGCCTCTCGGCATTTAGGGCCTTTGACAATTGAATCTAGATGTGTATAGGCGTACCGAAGCATAAACACCTCTCGAAATCCCCCTTTGATCTATTGATCCACTAATATGCCATGCACCTTTACCTCAGTTATGAGCGATGGCTTCTGTCTCTTTGCATGAACGTGGTTGGTGTCAACGAGGTCGACAGCAGATTGGTAGTAGAATATAAAGAAAACAAGGATTTTGTATTCTTTGATTTATATAAGTTTGTTTAAGGCATACCCTTTTTCCTGGTTTGCATTATAATTGATGTTTCGATTCGAGAAAAGACACCTTAAAGCTTTTTGATAGGACAAAGATGAATGGAAGGGTGAGTCTTGACAAATGATTAACATGAGGCGCCTTGGTCGTTGGGAGACCTTAGTCAGCCCAAGACGAAAATTGCGAGCATTCACTCACAAAACCGGCCGTCAGCATATGTGTTGGGTACAAGAATAATTTTAGCTACGACAGTCGGTCAGCCAATAAGCAGCTATTCACCCTTAGTGAGTTACCAGCGTAACTGTTAGGTCCATTTGCTGTAGGATCTGTAAAAAAAAAAAAAAAAAAAAAAAAAGGCACTACTGCGCGTTGCATAGTAAAGGGATGATGAAAAGATTTCCTCCCTTTTTTGAACACTTACAAATCTCAGGGGTCCAACTTCCAGTTCCGAAGCGACCAATCACGGGCTCACATATCACAACATATCACACCACGCACAAACCCTCGAACAACTTGTTGACGAGTCGATTACGATGATGGTAACACACATGTAGAAAGATCCCACGAATCCTTTTATTTCGCCAAAATAGCTTGGTCACAAGGATAGAGCAAACCTTAATTATTAAAATCTAGGATCCATTGCAGATTGAGCATTCTTATAGCTATTTCCTTCCTTTATTCAAGTTAGCGACTGTATTTCCAATATGAAGTAGTAGTATAAGTGAAAGAACACGGTTTTCTAAAGGCATAGAGAGGATAGAAAGAAGATTGGAGACCGATGTACTGTACACCAAAATGGTGGCCATTTGCACTCGACAGAAAAAAAGAAAAGAGAATAATTAAGGGAAAAGCGCAACTTTGGGGGGCGACGAGATTAAGGGGGAAGAATAGAGAGCGCATCTGTTCTAAGGATTACCTTCATTGCAGGGGCCATGAAGAGCACAAAAGGCGTATACAAACAAGTTTGCGCGAATCTGTATTATGTCTCAGTGATAAAAATAAAAAAATAAATAAAAAAATGGCTACCGCCGGTAACTTCATCTCTCTCACTTCCTCTGTGGTGTCTAAGAAGATCCATTGGTGTTTACCACTGGGTTTTGTTCCTCAATGTAAAATGTTCATCGGTAAGGTACGCTATCATGCAGAAAACCTTTACCATAAGTGGTTTTTGGGTTGTTGTGCCAGCGACGTCCCGTATTTAGGTTTACAACATCACACCTTAGTTTATCCCCCTCCCCTGTTTGTAACTCACCCTGCCATTCACTTATAACCACCATTCACTGTTCAAATTATCTCTTCTCAGCAAATAGCATAGCATGGCACAAAACAAGACTGAGAACAGCGAGCGATGCACCAAGGGTTAGTAATTGAAGCATTCTACGCCAATATTCATTTAATTCAAGGGTACGCTGTCAAATTCAGACCTTTTTTTTTTTTTTTTTTTTTTTTTTCTGGTTCCCTCTGATACGGTAGATCCTGAAACCCAATGTTAACCAACGCTCCTGTTGACACATATTGAGGATAGTTGGTAGGCCTTCTTTCCCTACTTTTTGAAAACTCTTGACCATCTTACTCCCGAACTAGATCCCCCAGCAAGATCATACTCCTCATGCCCTTGGAACGAAATACATGGTTTATGTGGCAAGAATTGCATCTTCAAAGCTGGCTTTTCCTTCAATACAGTATTGCAAACAATAGGGCAACAGAACAGCAAGGGAATCTGGAGAAACTTTGCTCTCAGGTAAATATTGGAAAAATAACCAGGAATCCAAAAATTGAAGCAAGAGTATCCATCTACATCACTCGCTTCCTCGTCCGTGTTCTGGTCTCATTCGAATAAACTATTCCACTATATAAATGTACCTCTTTCCAGCATATAATTCAAGTAATCAACTGGGCACTAAATAGGAAATTCCGCAAGACGCGTAAAGTTCAGAATTTTAAGATTGTTTTGCTGTTTAGAGTTTCGACCAAAGTCACGTAAAATAGCTTTTCTGTGGCCATCTTCGTCTTGAACCATTGAAACAGACTAATGTAAGGGAGGGAAGGACTGGGACATTGTAAATCATTCCCTCCGGACGATGCGTGTTTTTTGAACGTATTTCACTAATCTCACCTTACTGGTACTATTTTTTTTTTTTTTTTTTTTTTTTTTTAACTCATCTGCTCGACCCTTTTCTTTCATATATTTGATCACGCATTTGTTCAAAGAGCTAGACAAATCTTCTAAACACCTCTTCTACTTTTGTTCCCCAGTCAGCCTCATATCCTGCAAGCCCTTTATATGGGCATAAAAAACCTAACGGTATCTTACAGTGCACTTCCAGTTAGCTGTAATTTTTTTTTACGGAAGGAGCAGCTCTTCGCTTCTCTTCATTTCAATTCAATAAATATACTAAGCTTTATTTCTTCTCATTCATTCATTCATATCCATTCTTTACGATTCACTTTCTTCATATTATTAAATAAATCGCGACATTCGTGAGATGGTTTCAACTACCTTGTGCGCAGCAACCCAGTGTTTCAACAAAAGAGGATCATCGGTTTATGCCCCAAGCATCCATATGCCGCAGAAAATTTTTCTTGCAACTCCTCTTCGATTGCACTTTTGTAACCATTATTGGGTGACTTGGACTAGGAGATGTAGTTCCTGGATGGTTTATGAAGCCGGTCATTCCCAGCCTCAGACTTCGAAGACAAATAAAAGTTGCACGGCGCAAAAATTCTGAACGGGAACAGTCAGTACGCAAATGGTTTTGTGAACAAAAGAAAGAACCCTTTGTTGATTTATCTATGACTAATCAAGAGCATTACGGAGGGGTCTTTATTTGAACAAAAGTATTCAGCACTCCAATAGTTCTGTGTGAGATTTTTTTTTCAGACCTAAAGTCAAGGAGATCAAAAAGCTGTTTTTATTATTTTTGCCAGGCGGAAGTCTTTTATTAAGGTCTCACTATGGCTATCACACAATGTTCTGGCCTTATGAATAAAAATGGAACTACCTCTGAGGCACACTCTCAAGCCTCGGTACGTAGCACTGTGTACAAAAGGAGGAGTAAAGGGCCAGAGTCTTCTGAGCTGATACTCATTTTATAGATCGGTAGCTCACCCTCCATATGTACTGGTGCATTGTCAATTAGAAGCGCGATACGACGGCCCTGCTTCTGCATGTCGCCTTCCAGCTGCCCTAGCCATTGCACGAAGACAAATATCCTTTACCAGGAAAATTCGCACTGACCGACTTGTCCGGATAGTGAAAAAGCTATATGTATAAATATTAATCCTCATCCGCTGGCGCAAAGCTTTTGTACGCGTCCAACAACAGAGCTGTCCTCTTCTGCAAGGGTTTGCTACGCATGGAGCCCGCGTCAACTGTATCCAGTTCCATGAGGGCCTTTTGCAAACAGCTCTCTGTTATCTCCTTGTTGACTTTTGACGACTACTCGATGCTTCTGACACCTCTTCGGCCGCAGTAGCCACTGGTGCGGCAACAACCCGTGTTGTGCGTTGAGAGACAGCTTCTAACCCCTGGAGCTGTTGCCGAGGAAGAAGAGGTAGTCTCATTGATAGAGGCCACGGCTTTGCAGTAAGGATAATTTAAAGAATGAGAGGCAAAATGAATTTCATTTTATTGTTTTCATTGCTTTCCTCATTGCACGTGTCCTTTATCTTGATGTCCCTGACATTATGATATACATCTGGTTTTGATTACGAGCTATTCATCATCATTTCGAATTGCTATGGTAACCTAAAGCACTATTATGTCGATCTCCATTTCACTCATGTGAAACTAAGAAAAGGAAAAAAACAGAAAAGAAAGAAAAAGAAGAGATAAATGATGCTTGACCAATGGCAAATGAATGTTTCTAGGAGCCTTTATCCTTGAACATTTCATAAAATCAAACCAAAACAGCGTTTCATAATGATGAAAGCGTCCAGTCTTAATCTGGAACTCGTGCCTCATTCCTTAATAAAGGTTTCATATTTCACTTTTATGAGGTTTACTAAAATACAAGTATATCACTGGGCTTGTCTTGCTATTCTTGGTCAAAGGCTGGAGTTGTTAGGACTTGATAGCGCTATATTCCCGCGTTAAGGTGTTGTTGATAGATACATCAAATCGAAGAATAAAATACAAAAATAGTATTTTCCAACATAAATTTTAGCGACTCTTTCTTTACACAGCTGTCTCAAGGATAAAGTTGATTCTACAAGACTATAGCTTCAATATTGAGGGAACATGGGCC
Source organism: Lobosporangium transversale (assembly GCF_002105155.1). Taxonomy (NCBI): domain Eukaryota; kingdom Fungi; phylum Mortierellomycota; class Mortierellomycetes; order Mortierellales; family Mortierellaceae; genus Lobosporangium; species Lobosporangium transversale. Next base: position 154,671 of record NW_019029023.1, on the reverse strand, counting down.
TTGATACGACATGATTAGGTATAAGGGAAAGCGAAGGCTTGATTTCTCTATAATACATCTGCAAAAGTGTCTCAATAAGCTGTTCAAAAAAAAAATGTTAAGCAGGTTGGAAACACAATACTCAAAAACGATGTAAATTAAGGTGGGCCTTTATCTGTACCAAGTGTGGCCCATGTCTACAGAGATGAGCCCTAAGAAATGAAAAAGAAAAGCAGCTGGTAGGAAACAATGAGACATTTTTGCCTATTTCCTTTTTGCAAAACTTTATCAGGATTTCGTAAAGTCCCCTAAAAAGGGCACGTAACCTTTTGCTTTGATAGCCAACAGCAGCCTCATCCACCCCCGAGGGTCCTAAAGAACTAAGGTACTCTTGTTAGCTTCTATAATATTTCTTCACTATCAGCCGATGATCCCTCTTAAATCCTCTTTATTAGCCTACTGATCTTCCTCTCGATAATTTGAATATCTTTGCAGCTGTCAGCAGCCTGACTTTGAAAATTTCGGCAAGTCGCGTTTAAAGCAAACAGATGGTGGCCAAACACCTTTATTCCCTAGTGCCAATCCCTACTCACAAACCCATACCTAAATTGGGATCAACCACTGGGTAAGATCGAGGCCTCTTTGACCTTTTTAAAATTACATGTAAAATAACAAAACGTTTGCTTTTGGAACAAAAGGTATCGAGCATTTTCTGCACTGTTAATATGGATCCTTGATATGGGGAACAAAAAGCTTGTGCCTTCTATATGGATGAACTACATGATTTGCTAATTGTTCATTTATTAAATTAAACTGTGTAGGTCATCCATAAATTTACATGTATAATTGTCCATAACTTCTTATTCTGGTTATATATATATATATATATATATTTTTTCTTTATTTGCATTTATGCAACCTCAATTCTGGGGATCGTAAGTGAAATCCTAAAGACATGCATTGCTTTGACTAGAATAGGGTTTTTCACTGAACCTTCAAAACCTGTTATGGTGAATGTATTGCTCTTGGTTGTCAATATAGTATAGAAATCAGGGTCAATGGACGTCATGGTCATTGCCACAACGTTGTCGCCTATATCTAGGACTAGGTTTGGAGACTCAACGGCCCCTACCAGCCACCAAATCAATTCAATCATCGTTTTTTGAATAGAAAATATATGAATCACTGACCAAACGAGTTGGAGGATATCATTTTGGTGATACCGGAAGCAGCATCCTTTTTAAGGCTCACTAGGCTCATAGGTTTCACTAGAATGTGCTCGCAAGCCCGCAAAGTAGCAATGGACGAGAAACCGACATTGGTGGCGGTTAGAATCTTTGATGAAGCAGAAGGAGCAGCACCATTAGGTCCGCTAAAGAGCGAAATGCCTGAGACCTTAAGGCCAATATCGATATTCCCGCTGACGGTGAATGTATGAGAGGACTTGCTTATCAAGGCCTCACTGAACTTGGAGAATGCTTCTTCCTGTCCTGGTATAACCCTTAGAATAGTGTTTCCGATGGCAGCCTTGAGAATGGCACCTTTAACCTCAGGAGTGCTTGGAGCCTCAAACTCTGCGATTGCGACACCATCATTCTTTTGTTGGATAGAGAGAGAAGTTGAATATCCGTTTTTTATGACAAAGAATATTAAACAAAAAAATATATATACAGGTATACTTACAGTGATAGTAACCTAAGGGATAGGGGGAGAATGAAAAATCAAAATTAGTGGCTATCAACCAATGTCAGTTTTCTTTTGATTTCTTTTTTTTTTTTTTTTTTTTTTTTTGTAATGAAACAGGTAAGCATTTACAAGGCCAGCAATATTCTTTATCGGCCAGGACACTCTGGGGATAGAGACTAACTTCATATCGGAGCTTGATGAGGAAAGCCCCATAGCCATTGGGTCAGGGTTGGTGAAATCGATACTCAGATCGTTAAGCATGGTCTCTCGGGCCAAGCTGAAATCAGTCTATTTGTTAAAGAAAATAAGACAATAGTATAAATATAAACACGATAATTCCTTGTGCAGAAGAGAGGGGGAAGAAAAAAGAGAGTGACAGAGATAAATCATCTTACCGCTGCAGCCGTAGCACAATCTGAAGTCCATGCTTTTTCACCATTCAAGAAAGTTATATAATCGTGTTAAATTTGCAAGACATTCTAGTTTAAGATTTATGTTTACAGTCCATCGCAGAACATAGACAATGGGATTACCTCACGAAACAACCAAGAACTTTGGATCCATCAATTGCCCTCTTGGTAAACGAAGGCTTTGCCACGGCGGTAGCAGCGTACGCAATAGCTCCCATTGCCAGGAACTGAGTGGAAACTTTCATTGTTGAAGAAGTTGAAGCTTTTTTTTTTTTTTTTTTTTTTTGATATTAGTGTAGATGGAGAATGAAGAGATAACCACCACTGGGGAGCGGAGGGGCCTTTTTATATCAAATTTACGAAATGAAGTTTTGGAGTAACTGGATTTCAACTTACAGGAAAAGATAAAAAAAAGTAAAAATAAAGCTCTCTTCAAAGGCACTGGCTGGATGCCAGTACATATTTTATCTGTATTTCACTCTCCTGGAATTTGGTTAAGTGGTTCAATCTGGTTTGGTACAGCGTCTTGTTTATAAAATCTCGCAGTGATAGCTCAGTCATCGTATTAAAGATTCCAACACCATATTCAGGCTCCTTTAACATTTAGCACCTTAAGCACCTGTATTTAGCCATTTCGCTGAATTTCGAAGTGCCTAGGCATAACTATGCCTCGAAATACCCCTTGATCACATTGATACACCATGCATAAGTAGCTCAGATATCTCTTTCTTGGTGGTTCCCGTAGGTAACGGATTGGTGGTAGAACATAAAACAGCATTTTTCATTTGACATGTTTTACCATTGGTACAGAAGAACACTTTTGTATGTTACGATATGTATCACAGTTAGGTTTTCTGACTCGGGGATGGTACGTACCTTGGAGATTTTCGATATTAGACAAGGCAAGAGTAAATAGAAGCGAAATTTCCAGAAGCGGCGCTTTTTAACACTCTCCATTTAAGTGTTTAGCCAAATGCACCACGTTCATTGGCATACTCAATATTTTTCTTTTTGTAACTTCAAAACGCATAACTGATTTTTAATCGATTTGTTTTATTGTGATAATAATAGACAGGTGGACCCTCCGTAACCGGATTTGGTGTTTTGAACAACGTTTCTAAGACATTGAAAAGGCGCTTCTCAGTTGGGCTGAATGTTGCATTGTTGGTAAATTTTTTTCAGCTGATGGAAGAGTTGATTGCCTTGAAGAGCCAAGAACTTACGAAAATCTTCCCATCTGAAGCTTACCTCGACTGCACTCTTTTGCTCGGGCCATCTTTGGTCCTTGGATCTCCAGGGATTCCTAAAGTACGAAGGCAATTGTATCTTTTACATAAGGTTAACTGTTGATCTAAAAGAAAATAGATATTGGGATGCGCCATAGCATACCGCGAATTTCCAGGTTATTGCAAGCGAGGCGCTGCTTAAAGACCCCTCCAGCTCTTCAGCTGTGGAAGAGAGATAGACCAAAGAGGAGGTGGTCTTCCGGCAACGGCTATTCCATACATTGGTCGTACCTGATAAATATGACCAACGAATCCTATAAAGAGCATCCGTAAGTCTGGAAGGCCCGCTTGATGACATTCATGAAAGGATCATCCGGCTGAAAGTACTCAATTACCTGCAATGTCTCTCATGATGATTGAAACATCCTTGATCCCATAGGCTGCATACACCCCTTGCAGGCAAAAGAACGGCAATGCTCGAGCATACGAAAACTATGGTTATTACATTTACAGATTTGTGAAGGGAGAGTCGATCTCCCAATCATTGTTGCCTCAAGCGCTTGATAGTGGTAATGAAGAAACCCCTCACAGTTTTCGCTGCTAGCATGCTGGGTTTAACCTTGCGAAAAGGAGCCGGGAAGGAAGCAGAGTATAATTGAGGTGGGTACTTGCTTTTTACGATTGCTTTCTGCTAGTAGAAAGCACAAAGAATTGGATCTAACCTGCCGTAAGGTGATGAAAGCCAAATGGGTAAATTTGCCCGCTTTACAGTCCAAGGAATAAACTAAGTGATTAACCCAAAGAAGTACCAAAACCTTGGCCTTTGCGCCGCCAGCTAGTGCTTCTTCCTTTTTTTTTTTTTTTTTTTTTTTTTTTTTTGGAACGCATAGACGGATTGGACTCGTGAAAAATTTAGGAGAAACCTGTACATAATATTTTCATAGTAATCTTCCTCACTTGCTAGACAACGATATATAAGCTAATCACTAATAAGAACCGAGTAAAGAGGAGCTCCAGGAGAGTGTGTAGATCGTGCAGATAGATATAAAGCCCCAAATGCTCATACTCTATGTCCATTAATAACAATGTTTTTGTCGCTATCCTCTACAGGGCCGGTGTCTTTACCAACATTACATAATTGGAGGCTATAATAGTAGGCTAGTTATAAAAGTGTGTTTCAGAGAAGTTTTCCTAAGTGTAAAAGAACATCCTAGAAAAATTACGGACCATATTTTAGTATCATGAAAACAAGATTTTAGTATCACCTTCCTTGGGATTTGTATCTAGCACCATAGGATGCCAAAAGAAAAGACGAGAGCTTTATCGGTAAGCTTACAAACTGAGTTACCGGAAGTCAAAGGTTTGCTGTGAAAAGGGGGAAATAAAAATAATGGCAAGATGGAACGTGGGTGAAACTGAAGACTTTGTTGAGAGAAGTTTCTTTGGCATTTATAGTGTTAGCCCACAGGCCAGGCTGTAGTAGTTTCTAGGCGAGACCACAAGAGACGGTCTCGCCTACGACTTCTAAAAGGCTCTCCAGAAAGAATTCTCCTAACTGTAGGTCGCGTGAATGCCAGAAGGTCTTAGAATTGTCCGTGATTCATCAATGAGCACGACCTCTTTTAGGTTGATGCCATTCATAATCAAATCATTCGTCCATTGAACGCGGGTAGCAACCCTCTCTGGACTGTTGTAATCTTCTGACTCACAACGTATAAGCCTGAGTGTGTAGTCCGCTTGTTGGAGAACGGCTCTGGAGGCGGCTAAAATGGACACAGGAGGGCCGAGGTGAAAATGCACCTTTAAGGATTGATGAAGGCTATCGATAGTAAAGCTTGGGCCTTATCAAATTTAGCGTAGCCGTACCACATACTTCTTTGGAAAGTTGCATAGCGATTACCACTTCCTTTTTTCTCTATTGTCCCCTTCTCTTTAGAAACACCCACAATGTTATTCACAGCAGAGTAGGGAAGGTACCAATAAGATGGCAACACTCACAGGCTTTTTATGATCAAAAGTGTCTGTTACATGCTCATACTTCATAGAGTGCTTGTTTCATGACCCAGAAAATTGGTCTTACAGATAGACGTCATATTTTGGCCACATTTGTCAACTGTGCTTCTGGATGACCCCTTTTTTTTTTTTTTTTTTTTTTTTTTTTGGATAAACTGGTTAACCCCGTTCGTTTCTTCGAAACTCGGTTTGCTTATGCAGTCGCTGTTATAGCTAGCACTTATTCAACTTCTATTTCAATTGCTATCGCTCTCGTCATTGCTTCTGCTGTAGTCATTAGGATTATTGCGAAGAAAGAGGTGCCTTGCAACGAAACAAGGAAAAGATTTTTTTAACTGTTTGAAGCATAGTGATCATTAAATGTCTTAAAAAAAAATAAAAAGTAGTTTATAAAGAACGTGTTTTTATATATTAATAGCTGGTTCCCTTCCAATAAAGAGATCGTCGAAGAAACTTTCTATGGACTTTAAGCGTTTCCTGATTCTTTTGCAAGCGAGTAAAAGATCGATGTTGGGTCCCGCAAAAGAGCTGCTGGCGTATCAAATTCCGCAACTCGTCCTTGATCCAATACCATAATCCGATCACTGTCCATCACAGTGTTGATTCGGTGTGCAATCGTCAGGATGGTGCAATCACGGAACTTTTGACGGATAATCCTTTGAACTAGTGCATCTGTCTCCAAATCAATCGCAGCTGTAGCTTCATCCAAGATCAACAACGATGTCTTGCGGAGTAATGCACGTGCTAAACAGATCAACTGACGTTGTCCCACTGAGAAGTTGTCTCCTCCTTCAAGAACCATCGCATTCAATCCTCCTTCCATGCTCGAGACATAACTATTGAGGTACGAATCTTCAAGCGCTTGCCAAAGTTCTAAATCGGATTTGGTTCCCAGAGGATCCAAATTGAATCGGATTGTGCCCGCAAACAGTACAGGATCTTGTGGGATAATCGAGAATCGTGAACGGAGGTCGTATAATCCTAGCTTTGCAATATCAATCCCATCCACAATGATTTGTCCACGAGAAGCTTCAATGATTCGGAATAACGATAATGTGAGACTTGATTTGCCTGCGCCTGTTCTGCCACAGATACCAATCTTCTCGTGCGGCTTAATTGAGCAATTCACACCCCGAAGGACCAACTCCAGACCAGGTCGATACCTCGTCTCATAATCTACAAATTCAATGCGACCTTGAGGAGGCCAATCCTGGGGAGGACGGTTATCCTCAATGATCTCGGGAGCCTCGGGCTTCAACTCTATATACTCCTGTAAACGCTCCACTGAAACAATGTTGGACTCAATTTCTGTGTATTGACGCACCATCCAGTTCAACGTCTGAGTGATGCTCATAGCATAAGTCAGCGACAGACCCACCAGACCTGGCTCCACTGAAATGTTCCTTGAAAGGGAAACTACGGACAAGAAGGCTGAGCCAAAAATGATGACAGAACTGAGCGTCTCGAGACGGAACGCCAACCATCTGTTGCCTGCAATGCTAGGATAGTACGCACGCAGGTTTTGGTCTAGACGGAACTCATTACCCTGAATAAACCGATTCTGTTGACGATACGCCCGAATTGTACTGATGCCCCCAAGTGTCTCCTGGAAATGAGCAAAGACAGGTGAGCGAGAGACAGAGTCTAATCGACGGATCTCTCTTGAAGTTGCCAGATAATAGCGCTGCAACCACAAGTAGATAAACGCAAAAGGAATGATCGCCACAATGAAGCTGGGGGTCGAAAAAGTGACCACTATCAGAACAGAGGCAACTTGGAACAATGTGCGAGAATATCCAGAGAAAGACCTAGGAAGGACCTCGTCGATGGTTGACTGATCTTTGCTGAAGCGGTTGAGGATACGTCCCATGGGCGTCGTGTCAAAGAAGATCATAGGAGATCGTAAGACGCTGATCAACATCTCATGATGTAATACACGTGCCGATCGGATGCCGCAAAAGACTTGAATGACAATGGATTGGAAGACAGTAAGAAGTGAATAGGATAAACCAAGTGCAGCATAAATTCCAATGTAATACATCACACCATGTGTATGATTTCCTTGATCGTTGTCACTACTCCAGTGTGTCAGCCAGAGCGAAGTTGAGATAGAGGCAGCCTGTGAGAAGACCATTGAAAAGATATACATAAAGACAGAGCGGTAGGAGCAAGCCTTGGCGTAAGCGAGATAAACGCTTCTATGTACACTGCCTTGCCTCATTTGTTCCTCTGTAATAATATTATTGTTAGGTATATCTGCCTTAGCAACTTTGCCATGTTGCTGTAATGATGCGACAGATGGTCGACGAAGCGTACGAACACTATTACTGATGCTGCGAATACTATCCCGACGAGCAGACTGTGGTGTACTCGAGAGGAGTGCAACTTCCTCAGCTGGAAAATCATCATTTGCTACAATATCGTCCTCCAAAACAATGTTTTCTCTCAAAACCGTTTGCTCTTCATTCTGTTGAATTTCCTCATCCCCCTCATTCGAGTCATTTCCGTATTCTGAGACAAGCTGGAAAACATCTGCTTTCTTCCGCATCAGCTCCTGGTAAGTGCCTTGCTCTACGATCTGTCCATTACGCAACATCATAATGCTAGTTGATTGTGCTAAATACTGAATCTGATGAGTCACCAAGACACGAGATTTTCCAGCCAGCAAACCCCTGGGCCCAATCACCTTGTCAAAGATGGTACGACCAACATGGGCGTCAACAGCAGAGAGTGGGTCATCAAACAGGTAAATATCGGCACGAGCATAAACCGCGCGAGCTAAAGAGATTCGAGCCTTTTGTCCTCCTGATAAATTGATGCCGCGTTCACCGATCTCAGTCATGTCGCCTCCAAGAAGCATATCAAAATCCTGTTGAAGACAGCATGCCTCGATTGTTTTTTGATAAAAAGCTGGATCATATGGGTTCCCAAACAAGATGTTGGCACGCAGTGTATCATTCATGATCCATGCTTGTTGGGGAACAAAGGCTACCGAGCCTCGAACTCGAATTTCACCTGAAATACGCTCCATATCACCACAGAGTGCGGCAATTAGAGAACTCTTACCAGAGCCAACGCGACCAATGACGCTGAGGAGACAGTCCTTTTTGAGTGCGAGGTTTATGTTAGTAATCACAGGAGCCGAATCCTTATACCAGCCATAAGTTGCATCCTTGGCAATGAGCGCGTACTTGGCAGCTGCATTGCGACCAGATAGCTTGCGCGGGTCCTCGACGATGACAGCATGAGGATCGACCTCAGCACTCGTCAAGAAGTTATAGACACGGCCTAACGCAACATAAGCTTCTACGGCAGAACTATTTAAATTGCAATTCAGCAACAAAAAAAAAAAAAAAAAAAAAAAAAAATTAGACAATGTAGAACAACAGAAAAAAATCTTTTGAGCACCGCCAGAAAAACGCATTTGAAAATGTACCTAATGACACTTGGGAACATGGACAAGGGAAATTGCAACAGGTTAAACAATGAAAGTGAAGGGAAGACAATATCTGTAGTCATGGGCTTCTTCATGACTACCGCGTAAACAGTAAATGTTGCTAATGAGACCAAGAAAGGAGTGCAAGCCCAAGTGAAGCTTTGGACAGCAGACAAGTAGCCGATCTTCTTCAGCGTCGCTAATTCATAGTCATTGCGGACCGTGAGGACTTTCTGCAAGAATGTTCCTTCCCAAGCATAAAGCTTAATAACTCGAATACCGTTCAACAACTCGTTCATCAACTTGATTCTAGTGTCCTTGTTCTTCATTTGTTGCTGCTGAAACGACTTCATGAATACTGATAGCCGGGCATTGAGAGGGATCATTAAAAGCATTACTGTTACTCCTGCAAAGATCGCCCAGCTCATGGTATCATACAACAGATACATGGCAAGTACAATTTGAAAAAGTCCACTCCATACAATATGGAGATATGTAACCAAGTCCTGGACTTTCTGAGCATCAATGGACATGTGGTTGACAATCTCGCCAACGGTGGAGGTCTGGCGGGCTGAGTTGGAGAGCCGAAGTGATTTCTGATAGATGGCAGTGACGAGTCCTGCACGGATATGCATGCCCGTGCGGAAACAGAGGTGGAAATACTGATGCAAAACTGTTGTCTGAGTGATACTGCAGGCAAACATAAGACAAGCGATGGTATAACCGCGATATAGTGGTTGTGGGTTGTCGGTCTTGTAACTCATAACAAAGCGTAGCATCTCGCGCAAAAGAACTGGTTGCAAAAATCCCAAAATATCATTGGCAGCCTTCCAAATTCCTGCAACGTAAAAAGGTTTACCGAATGCCTTGGAGATGGCACGAACCAAGCTGGGGCTGTATGAGTACATCGAGAGACGGTTTTTTTTTTTTTTTTTTTTTTTTTCACAGCACAAACTGATATTAATTAACAAGAACTTGATTGCTATGGTTATAGATGCTTTTATATAACTATATACAATAGTAAACAATAATAAAAAAGGAACTTACTTTTCACTCTTGAGCTCGTTTTCCCATACTTGTGAAAATGTCAACGAAACATTCTTAGATTTGTCTTCCTTCCTCAATACCCACAGATCATCGAATGTCAACGGTTTGGCATATCCTTTACGCATCAATCCCGTCACCCAATGGAAAGATGCAATCGAGAAGATGTTGGCTTCGTCTTCAGGACATTTTTGCTACGAATATGAAGAATATGAAATTATGGTTATTTAATACTATTATTATTACTATTGCGACTTCATAAATGACTCTTTTCATATCCAACTTACATCATCTTCATCCAGACGAATTCCAGGATCCTTACGGACCGTTTCCAGCGAAAAGACAAATGCTGAAAGAGCTAATTTGGAGCCATAGAGTGTGCTCTCGTTCCATTCGCTGGTGATAGGGCATCCCAAGACCAATGTGCGCAATTTAATTGCTGTGCTTATAAACAATAGCAACCAAAAGACAAGCAGAACATTGGATGACAAATGATTCTTCTTGTTCTCAACAATCGTCAATACCCATGCAAAGAATAGAAGCACAATTTCAACAATGGCGGACAATGATTCGATGCTGAAGTAACTTTCGTCATTATCCTTGTGGGATTGAAATATCCGAACTTGAATAGCAATAGAGACAGCGATTAAAGCAGTAATTCCAGTCTATAAAATTCCAAAAAGTATAAAAATAAATAGTGTCAGGAGTCGATCAAGGAAAAAAAAAAATTCCGTGATCATTCTGTGGCTGGTTATAATCGCAGTATAGTATTTAACATGCCTGTTTCAGGATCTGGACCCATTTACTTGAAGGATAACTGATTGTGGGCTTCTTGGCCAATTGAATGATACGCGGTAGACCAGCAATTAATAGAAATGAAACTGGGATTAAACGCAAAACTGTGTCTTCAAAACATGGTGTAAAATCAGCTGGGCAGTTAGGGTTGAACGGCCCCTACATTATGTCCATTCAAAAAAAAAAAAAAAAAAAAAAAAAAAAAGAGGAATAAGCGAATGAATGTGAATGAGCAAGATGATCAAAAGTATAAGTTCGACATGAGCCATTACAGACAAACTTACCCATGCACCATTTTGGTGACATTGCCAAATAGACATTAATGAGGTCTGTTTGTTATTGCTATTGTTCCAAAAGTAGACACCAATCAATCTGATCTGCTTTGAGAATAATCAGGGGGGGGAGGGAAAAGAGCGCAACAAGGCAAGGATGAAGATACAGAAAGGGAGTGATAATGCCAGACTATGAAAAGAGAAAAGGAGAAGCAACACAGAAGCAAAAAAAGAAAAAAAAAAAAAAGAGTGGGGAGGTGTGTGAGAGATAAGAAAAAAAGAGAAGAGGGTGTTAGAATTAGAAAAAAAGAAGTGAGGAAGCAAAGTGATTGGGATTAATAAGCCATCTCATTCCATCAGCGCAGTGTGATATTTTAAATCCCTTCAATATCACCACTGCACTTTATCTCATATTCCCAATTAAGTCTATGGTACATGTGTATGCTTTACATTTATAACCTTGCTTGAAATGAACAAGACAAATCCGCTTCTCACTCAGTTTAGGGCATACCAAAGCATTAAACACAGGAATAGTCCCGATTTATACGTCTGAATAAATGCACATGTACAGTACATGTATACTACACATGTTTATCCATTGTGATGGTCCACGCCGTCCATAATCAATGCAATCCTTGTTGGAGAAAGCCTGTATCACCTCATTCTGATTTGTCATTCAAATGAACAGCGCAGCCCTGGGGATTTTGGTTATCTCATTGAAATCTTTATTGGACAAGGCACGAGGAATGTACACGTATAGTCCCAGCATCTAGAGGGAACCATCAGTAACTGATCAACCAATACCAAAACTGCGCAGTTAAAAAAATAAAAATAAAAATAAAAAAAATGTGACTACAGAAATAAACTTTTCTTATTGAGCTTAAAACGCGTCATTTTCGAGAACAAAAATAATAAGCACGGACATTTAGACTTTTAGACATTAAAAGAATTCGTCCATGCCATCATTACCTGATCATCTTGAACGATGAGTACGCTGGAACATGAATTATTCGGGTCCTTTGATTCAGATGACTCTGAGCACGACATAATAGGCTACAATGAGCCCGTCCTTGAAAAAGAAAAGGAATTAAGCATAACAACGATAGCGACATCCACAACAACAGCAAAAGAATACGATATACTGCTCGATAACGTATCGCTATCCCTTCGTTCTGATCCTATCTTTCAGAGTATTATGAATTGCACTGATGATGAAGATGACAGTAATAGCTGTACTCCTTCAAATTCACGCCTGGAAAGTATGCGCCATCATCACCAGTCCCATCCATATATTGAGGGCCTGACTCTCCACTCCAACATCTTAACACATCAAGATCAAGCTAAACTCATGGCTCAGATCACCGAAAAAAACTTTTTCAAGGGCGGTCAACAAAACCAAGCCATGTGTTTCGGAGAACGCGATCTTGAATGGCTAGAATGGCTTGAAGAAGTGATGAAGGAACGCGGAGTGCTGAGTGAACCCTACTGTCGAGGTGGTATTAATGGCTGGACCGAAAGAGACCCTCTGTTTGATCAGAGCATTATGAATCTGTACTACCCAGGTCAGGATATCTTTTTTGAAGAAGAAAAAGAAGAAGAAGAAGAAAGGATTTAACGCATAACATTTATTATTATTATCTTTAAAAAAAAAAAAACAGGCGATGGTATCAAACCCCATGTGGATTTAGCACGGTAAACGTCCGTTATGACGACTTGTGCAAACTAGCTGAAGAATTATTTGCAATCAAGCTAATCCAACTTCGGTGTTTTTTAGATTTGAGGATGGTATCATCATTGTGTCGCTAATTTCTGCAATCAACATGGACTTTTATCCAGCGAGAAAACCCATGTCTCCAGAAGACCCACCAGAAGGTAGCTCCACATCTTCCCGATCCAGTTCATTCACTGAAGAGTCACTAGTAGAAAGGAAACCCAGCTTCACAGTCCGTCTAAAACCAGGATCAATTATAAGTATGCAGGGTCCTGCAAGGTATTTATGGGAGCATGGGATTCAGGAAACTTCACAAGATCTAGTAAATGGAGAATGGGTTACAAGGAAAATTCGAGTCAGTGTCACTCTTCGTAAAATGCGAGCAGCTGCCTGGGAAGTTGGTAGGCCAAGTGCTCTCGACAATGGAGCTGCAGATAGAAAATAAATATTACGTATAATACAATTTAAAACTATAATCCGCTTCATTTGGTCACGATCCCATATTCTTTGAAGACTCAAGTGTATTGGCAGCCATTGACTCGCTTGTTGCGAGTCTTGTCGCGAGTCCATCAGGTAATGAGATGCCACCAAACCAATTCAATAAAGGATCGTGACCAAATGAAATGGGCGATACAATCTCATTGTTCTAAAAATTCCCCTGTATTTCCAGACAAGGGTATGGCTTTATTTCCCATCTCCACAATAAGCCTAAGTGTTCACGTACATGAATTTAGCGCAATTGGCTGAAGAAATCTATTAAGGAGATTAAACGATTTGTACATGTTGTACATGTACTCTTTGACGTATATTGTCTTAATATATATTACGTATATACACGTGACGCAGTACCCCTCATCATACTAGTAACACTTTGCTCTGGTGCTTTGCCCTTTTTTTCCTCTTTTCATTCTTTTCTTCTTTTTTCCACTTCTTCACCTTTATCTATTCAAACAATCAAACCTCCCTCCTTTCTTAACTACCTTACCTACCACATCGCAGTAAATTTTGATCTACCACATCATATCCCACAACTAAATATCCAATTGCAGAATTTAAAAAATGGTCACAACGCGTTCTAGAGGAAATAAGCAGACTTCCGCTGCTACAACAGATGCCACTAATAACGGGGCAAAGCGAAAGGGAGATGATCCTTCAGCCCCAGTAGTCGAGGAGCCTGCTACAAAGCTGCCAAAGACTGATTCGACAGACACACCGCTAGAGGAGCTGAAAAAAGAGGAGCTACCTCGTGCGCCTGCACCCACGCCTGCGATAACACTCCAGCAACCTATCCTGGACAACAACAACAGCACTAACAGCTCTGACACTGCTAATGGCTCTATCGCGCCTGCAGTCGATCCAGTTCACACGGCAGCTGAAACGCCATCGACTGTTCCACCAACAGCAACAGCTATTCCCGACGTCGCAAGCTTACCGACGGATGCACAGGCAGCAGTATTGGAGGAGACATTGAAGGAGCCAGCTCCTGAAGTAGCGCCTCTTCCAGATCTTGATACTGTGCTAAGCACCGAGCCATCTATTGCAGCCAATATTTTGGCTACTACACCATTGGTGCCACCTGCCCCTCTTTCTCAGACAACCATTGCGGCTCCTACAGCTCCTCAGCTCGACACTATTCCAGCACCAACACCCATGGCCACGATGGGCCCATTGGTAACGGCGACAACGACAACTGCTCCAGTTTCGGTCTCAGGTGATGCGGCGCCCTCACAGGAATCGACGCTTCATACAACAGAAACCGTAATTGTAGACTCCAATGATAGTAATATTGTTCCCGGAGCAGCTACTATTGAAACTACGGCAAGAGCAGTTGATGGACAGCCACCAGAAGCAACCACTGTCTATTCCACGACAGTGCCAGCTCCAATGATTCCAAAGGTTGTTCAGCAGGGCAACGGTGCAATTGGTATCGAGACCGCAACGCCTATTGATCCTGCTGCTCCAACTCAAGCTACCAATAGCCGCCAATCTGCGGGTGTGCAGCAGACAGGCAAGAAGGAGGCTGCTGCATAAATAGGCCTCAAAAAAAAAAAAAAAAATTGCCAATCCGAGGTCCCTTCTCCCCTCTTTGAACGGAAGAAAAATTTGGAATTGGGCCATTTATTTTTTTTTTTTTTTTTTGTACATATTGATACAGACTAAAAAAAAAAAGTGAAGGGGAAAGAGAAAGAGATCGACTACATATTACATAGTTCTTTTTTGTTAGTATTTTTGATAAGATGCATTTTTTTCTTTTTCATCATGTTCTTTGATGTTAAGAAGAAAATCATCGCTAAATAAAACCAATAAAAAAAATAAATAAAAATTCGAGAACAATCTGCGTAAGCCTACTTTCCAGTTTCTATGATCGCCATCCTTTTTAGGTTATCTTCTATAAATGATGTAGGCTTACCCAAGTCTGTTATAAGGCTGTTGATGACGGCACCATTGAATCATTTTTTTCCTAGACAAATAAAAGAGTCATAGACCATAGACGACGCGATGTGGCAACCCTTGCCTCATTGTCAAACACAAGTCACCAGGACTTAAATTTCTTATTCTCGTCTGGGTTCCACAAAATTTCAAAGCATTAAAGCAAATTGTCTACTGGACTTTCCTCTACTAACTATAACAAGCATAGCTTTTTTTTTTTACATCCAAGCTTGCAGAGTGATATTTTATATATATTATGCGGCACAAAATATTATGTACATAACATGGTAAACGATATTGCATCATAGATCCCGTTTCGCCTACATGTTCATGTACACTCAAGAGGTCCATTAACCTTTGATTCAAGCTATTTAGCGCCTAAACAACGATGATGACAACAACCTGCTTGCTGATCTGTATCAAGAGCTTTGGTTCAAACTATCCGCTATTAGGCTTTCGCCATAGCCAAATGTTTGGCTGCCGGGATTATGGTCCCTTCTCATTATCCCTTCTTCTTGGCACAAGGTCTAAGTAGGAACTAACTGAGTACTAATTGCTTCCGTTTAGGACGACTGTTCGGGCTCCATAGGAAACCGAATTAATATCTGAATAACCACCACATGTTATTGACCACTTTGCGTCCCTTAAACAATACTTTTATCATACACATGAGCTTTTGTTAAGGGGTGTATCAATGCTTCGACAAACATGTATCCTTTGGTGGCAATGTTACAGCCCTTGAATTATGGAAGCGCTGCAAGTATGCAGAAAATGGAGACCCATTTTTGTTTTTTATCAGCAACAGACGTAGCTTCAAAAGGCTCATCCCTCAAAGAACTAACCCTAGACCCCCTTCATGCACAAAAGTGGGACAACATTGTCTGTTTCTATATCCCAAAAGCATACTATAATCCCATTAAAGACGTTCAGAGGCATTGACTGCCTCATGGTTCGAGGATAAACTGGCATGCAGTCGAATTTTATTATTTTGAACACGATATTTTATAGAATAATATTATGATTTCAACCAATGGGCTACTGCCCCTCAATCAGCGGATCCACGACAATCAGCCACTCAAACACGACAGCCCAATCAATGGGCATGGCGGTGGCAAGCACAGTCGAGACCATAACTTCATATCACAAGGCATATAGAAGTCTTTTTTTCTTTCTTTTCTTTTCTTTTCTTTTTGTTGTATATAAAAAAACGGATTAGACAGAAGTCGTTGCGGCGTAACGCGTCCATATTGCTCATGTTTGTCGCAAGAGGTTGAAAATACAGGAAACATGGCCAGTTACCTTACCTTTAGTAAGCACAAGGGAGAAATTCAAACATATCAATGTATATGACTATAGAGCATCATCAGGTGAAAGGATTATTTATACATTTGAATAAGATATCTACAAGGTGAGTAGCGGGAGCCTTTTTGTAATATCCCGCCATACCCGGTACGTAATATTCTGACCTTATGAAAAAAAAGAAGTATCTCTGCAATTGCACCCCCATTTTTCTATGCCACAAGTTTGAGATGACACTAGAGGCAGGTGCTTGTGCGTATGCAAAAGCTGGTCAATAAGGCCAATGATCATTCGAGTTTTTGATCGTTCGGCTTTAGGCGCAGTTACCTCTTAAGACAACTAGAGAAGGAATAAAGTATCCGCTTTTGTTAAACACAAGAATCAAAGGGACCCTGATTTGAATTGATCGAGCTGTGGCTCAACAGAGACCTGAGAAGAGCAAGAAGAACAAGGTCGAGAAGAGCTCAGGCTAGCGCACTTAGACCTACTAGCCTCACCTCACCAATTTCTATACACTACCGAAATATTAGCACTATAAATGTCGCTTTACACGGGTTTTGTGCAGGCCAGTTTTTGTGTTCGTATCAGTGCGTGTTTGTTTATGAATGCCAACTTTCGTCAATCCTTGTGTTAGTATCACTTGCATCTTTATTTATAAATGTCATGAATGTCAATTCTTGCGTTAGTATTAGTACATATTTGTATCTCCAGCCGATGCCTTTCAGAAAATAGGAAAAGGCCCAAAATACTAATTTTTGTTATTTTGGTTGGTACGGAGTACTAGTATGCCATACTAGACACTTGATACTAAAAGTCAATACGTTAATTTATTCATTCATTCGAAAAAAAAAAAAAAAAAAAAAAAAAAAAAAAAACCAAACAAACCAAACCATCTTTTACTAATAATATGGAAAGATCGAATCGAAAAATGAGTTGATTAGGGGTATGTCATACAACTTGCTGATGTCACTATCGCCTACAGGAGCTGTTGGAGTCGGAATGATCCCAGTAGCCAAGAAAGGCTCTAAGGGCATTACAGATGGAGGACATTGATCCCTTGCGCGCTCAGATTCTCCTACAGACCAGTGCTGTGCAGGGAACATGAGGTGAGCATAGGCATTGGTCTGAGATAGTACTGTGGGTGGAGGTGCTGCTTCAGGATTAAGCCCAGAAAGTGGCGTTGTATGTGTGGACCCTATAGAACTCCATCCATCGACATTAGCAATAGGAGCCCCCGCATGGTTGTGAGTGGTAAAGCCATTTAGCGCTTTGTTGGTATCCACTATTGATCTGTTGGCCATCTGCAACGCTGGCAGAGAAGCTGATAGTTGCGAAGCTTGAACAGAAGGATTCATTGATCGGGTTGGCTTTGTCAGCTCATTGTCTTTTTGACTATCACCATTAGTATTAAGTGTCCCAACAGACTGTGAAGATGCAGCCTGATTATCATCCTTCTGATTCACTGTAACAGGCGCTCTAGGCCTACGGTAGATAGAAAGTGCCAATCTCCACTTCTGCAATGTCTCTACCATTTCTCTTACAAATTTTGCTGAGAGCTGAGGTATGCTCAGCAACGGAAGATGAGTGTTGCCGTCTTTGGAATCATCTCCATGACTTTCTCCTCCTTCTTCCATGTCGTGATCCTGGTTGACGTCGACCTGTTCATATCTATTGTCGTCCAGCTCTTCCAGTCGCTGTGCTGCCTGAACCATAAACAACAACCGTGCATCGAAGTTTTGTTGGATTGCAGAATAATTGACTAAAACGAATGCTGAGCCCTCCAAAAATACTTTACAGGCGTCAATCACAAAACCACATGTCAATAAAATCGGTGCCCCTATCAACTCTACAACGCCGCTGTAGGCTTTACGTATGCCGTGTGTTGTTTTACTTGAAGCACCTGCAGCCGCAGCTGCAAATGTCAGTCTACGGCTAAAGAAGTTAAAGGACGCGACAAGCTTCTCTAAGAGGTCCAATCTACTTTTGCCTATGATCCCGACGCGCTCCATTAGCTCTTTGTCATGCCGCAATGTTTCCCAAAACATCTTTGGATAAAATGTTGCTTCCAACCGACCATTGTACAAGGCACAGATGCCAAATGTGCAAAGAGTTGAAGAGACTGAGTACGCCTCTAACTGGCTCCATTCTTCTGCAAGGTTAGCTGATTCATATAGTACATATGGTGCCATATCTCCCTGCATGCTGAGCTCATTTTCGGCCTGCTCTTTTAAAGCCTTTATAACTATGGCAACAATTTCGTCCATAGTGTGCAGATCGGTGCCTCTTCTATCATTGATAAGTCCTTCATGTGCTTGTAGCGGCGTTGAAAGCCCTTCATCCTTTGTATGTAAAAGAACATCATCCAGCTTAGCCAAACATTTATGCGCGGTAGCCATTCCCCAAATCCTATGTGCCAAAACAGTTCGACCTATTAAACGCGTTACGAGATCAGGGTCAATTGACAAACTTAGCCATCCATACAAAGTAACTCTAATAAGTATATATTAGGCGCTACTGTTCTAGTAACTCAATGAATGCGCTATTACCTGCCGAACGGAGTTTTTCTTCTGCTTCTACCTCGTGATCTTTCAGGACACTAGTTGAGATTCCGTCTGTTGTTATTGGAGCTGCCTGTACCTTATTTCCAGATCCGTCAATCGCAATCATGCATTTTGCATCATCCGCCAAATGATTCAGGTCACGAAAGACTGGTGTAATGGGCCTGATTAATAAGTAATGACATTCCCACAGTCGCAAACTGACCCATAATGAGGCCATACACATCAAATTTTTCAGCTGATCAGTTCGTTCCTCTCGTGCTTTCTCTGTCGGGTCATATTCAGTCTTCTCTCCAAGAAGCTTATGGAGCGTACCAACGGACTTGTCAATTCCTATACTTTTGGAGATGTTGAGAGCATACGACAACACGTTGTCACCCGCTAGACCATTACCTCTATGTGCTTGCTCATCTGCGTCGCCACAAACACCAGTGCCTACAAGACTCGGTTCTTGAGCAAGAAGAAGTTCGAATGCCTGGACAACTTGAAGATTACAGATTGAAGAATATATCACCTGTGTTCCTAAACGATCTACAACGGCAGAGAGACCTTGCATCAAGCTTGAAGATAGTGAATGACGGTGTCGAGATGCTACAAGACACATGGATGCGAACAGTAGGGACGTTGATTTGTTTGGCTGTTGCTGGTGGAGGTCATAGAGCACTTCAAGCGATGGCAAATGAGGATGCCAAGCAAGATAAGGTGTCATACTTTATGTAAAAAAAAAAATTAAAAATAAAAAACATAAAACATTAAAAATTAAGGTTTCATTATGTATGAGCATTGTGAAAATCATTCGTGTAAATTAGATTTCTTACAAAATCTTCAAGGCGAAACAATCTTCCTTGTTAATCATGTCCAAGACATCGATGGCCTTTATTCCATAATAGGGCGATGCAATGCGGCTGACCATGTAGCGTGTGAACTGTCGTTGCTGGGCTGCATAATCAATAAGCGTTGAAGTTGACTTCCATGCACAACGCCATGTCATCAAGGATGGCTTTTGCTCGGATGCAGATGCGGATGCAGTTCCCTTGTTCAAGCATGATGGTTGTTGAGGACGATTTGGTTGATCACCATCATGATGACCAAAGGAATAGTCTTTTTGAATTGGGCCCTTAGAATCCGTTCGATCGTGGCTTTGGTTGGTCTTATCATTTGGTGAGGGTGAAACACGTTCAATGTGAGTTCGAATGCCATTGACGTAATCTGGGAGAGAAGATTCTAGAGACCCTGAGCTTGAAGCAATGTTTTTGAAGGAGTCATCATTTGGCTCAAAGAAAGGATCAGATTGTGAAGGTGAGGAAATTGTCGGTGTGGTTGTTGCCGTTGAACAATTTGAGGGAGAGTGCTGATATAAGGGGGATGATGAAGTAGATGCACCGATAATTTGGGCGGCATAGGCAAGATGAGAAAGTGGACTCCAAGTCGAGTGTGTGTCTGTATGTTTGTTCTCACTTCTGTCAACATCATCAGACTGAGTTGTGTTGCTGTATAGTGGCAATCTGGGTTTTCTCTTCCGATCTCCGTCCCATACGACACAGTTCACGTCAAGCACATTACATCGATGACACCGCTTTGAGTTGGCTACTGGTTCTCTAGAAGAAGGGACATGGAGGTCAGGTAACTCGCAGCGAGTCTTCTTTTCACGGCAACTTATACAGCTGCGCTTCGCAAGGAGACGTTTTCGCCGTTGAACTGGGATAGCAGGATCGCCGGAAGAGAGAGAAAGAGGAGTAGAAGATGGGTCTTTTTTAGGCATGTCTGAAAAAGGAGAACGATTAAATCTCTGTGTATCGGATCAATGATGTTTAATTTGGATTTGTGGGGATTTATCTATCCACCACTTCTACAGCCCAGATTCAGTTTTGTAGGCTTTTCTCTTGGCATCATTGTCCTTGGCACACTATTTCCAAACAAAATCTGAGTATATTTTTAAAGTACTTAATTTAAATTAAAATTAACTTTTACGTAGATATAAAGTCAGAAAACCAAATCAGCTCATGACTTTCTGGAGAGGACTCTATTTCCGTCGGAGGAACGCCGGACTTAATCAGCAACTAAGAAGTCCACTACATAGACACTTGGTATCTCTGTCACTTACACTCGCGTATAAAACCCCCAGATCAAAGAAGGCGGATCCGTTATTAGCATCTCATCCGCATCCAGAAAATCCATCAACCCTACAACAATGTTTTATCTAAATCGCTTTACTGTTATCACATATGCATTACTACTCTTCCTTGGCCATGTCCAAGCTCAATCTGTTCCCAATACCCCAACTCCAGACACCACCCCTGTTACTAAGCGACGTGGTATCCTAAAATATGAACCCAGCATCCCTGGTAATATCATCTTTGGCGTATGCTATCTGCTCCTCGGCATCACATTCTCTTATCACATCCACCGTCAAAAAGACAGATGGGCACTCTGTCTGCCCATCGGCGCATTCGCTTCTGCGCTCGGATTCTTTATCAAGACCTCGCTCGATCCCGATAGCCTCAAGCTAATTATCTATATCGTACAAAACGGTTTGATCGTCATCTCGCCCTCTGCATTCCTCGCTTTCAACTTCATGCTCTATGGACGGTTTATCGCTGCCGTCGATCCTAATTTCGACACCAGTGGAAATAGCAACCCTGGTTCCAAAGGCTCTTCCAAGATGCAAAAGTCTCGTTTCTCTTTCATTCCACCTCGAATCGTTGGACGCACATTTATCTGGTCAGATCTCCTATCCTTTTTAGTTCAAATATCAGCAGGAGGTATGCAAGCAGGTGGAGCAAAAGGTAACTCACAGCTCGCCGATATTGGCTCTAAATTGTTCCTGATCGGTGTCACGGTTCAAGGCGTGTCCTATTGCCTTTTCACCGCCCTTCTTACCGTCGCAGTCCACCGATTAATCGCAGAGAGAAAACAGAAAGGGCGGCAACTAGCCCAGACATCCCTTTTACAAGGGAAAAACTATATGGGATTGGATCAGCACACGGCTATTGTTGTCGGGGGACTTTACTTCTCAAGCATTTTCATCATTGTAAGCTTTTTTTTTTTTTTTTTTTTACTATTGTTCATTTTTCTTAAATCCCGCAATATCCAAAGGTCGTTTCAGACTAACCATGTTCTTACTGTCAATCTAATTGGTGTTCCATGGTAGATCCGCTCAATCTTTCGTATCGTTGAATTTGCTGAGGGTTACGACGGACACCTCAGCAGTAATGAGAGTAAGTTTCTAAGACCGTTACTAACTCATGTATGCTTTTGACCGATGCCAATAAAGTTAACCTTTATTTCATTTCATGTCTGCTTCGTCGCTTTATCAAGTTTATGTATTTGTTCTGGATGCAGCACCCCTCGTACTTGCTATTGGAGTTTTTGCGTTCTTTTGGCCTACAATCCTTCTTTCCAAGATTACAACTTATACGCGAGAGGTTGCATTCAATCACCCTATGGCGGATAGCAGTCGCATCACTCCAGTTCACAGCAATAACAATGATCTATATACGACTGACGGGGCACCTCTAGTCCGCTGAAACAACAACTAGTTTCTACATAAAAATATTCTTATTCAAGCCATTATACCAAAATTTCCAATAAACCCCTCCTCTCAAACTATTGAAATCATTACTTTTGTTCCTAAACTCTCTATTTTCTAAATTGAACCTCAATCATATAAAGCATTGCATGAAGGCTTCAAAAACCTCCATGGCCTGCTTAATGAAGAGCAGAAGTACAAAATCATAAGCTTTTCGATTGAAATTTTTGTTGACAATCACTGTTACTTCATTGGGATGATAGAATGAGCAGAAACAACCTATCAATAAAAAAAACACATAATTTTATTTCTCTATACTCGCCTTCGTATCTCAAGCCGATGATAAATATAACCAGCATTGATGGCTTCTGGTTCACTATTTGTCTCACCATATGACCAGAGCACTGTTTGTTGCTCCTGATTCCACTCCCACGTTCCATCACTTACGGTCACGCTGCAGTGTTCAGGACCATGGAAGTGATAATTTGGGACAAATATTTCGGTCTTCAGATTAGCGGTAGAGCCCAGTTTCCTGGCATGGCCATCGTTGGCTGCGGTCTTTGTCCTGAGCGTAAAGGTCTTCGCATTTTCATGACGATTAAAAACGACTTCAATAGGGTATCCAACTGTCGCCACAGGATATGGTCGACAGAATTGTTCAATCGCACGTCCTCCGCGGTCTAACTTGTGAACAACACCTCCTCCATAGATGTCGCTGTCGCTGTCGCTATCTTTTTCATCAGTAGTCATCCTCGCAGCATCCGCCGAGAAAATGCTAAGATTTTCGCCATTCCAGCCATCGCCATATTGCGTATCATTCTCAATCGTGTAGTTCCAGAGCGTGTAATGAACTAGCGTACTCTCAAGGCCCTCAAGGATATTGTCGAATGCTCGCTGAAACTGCTTCGTAGGTGGCCTGTAACTGATTTTTGTCGAACCTGTAGAGGGTTTGAGGTTCGTACCGTTTCTAGCTGTATTCCAAGAAAATCGGAGCCATGAAGGTAGAGACCATATTTTACTCCGGTTGCCTGCCGATTCAGTGCCATTTCTGCGTTGCTGAGCAACATTCATTCCAACATCAAAATGTAGTCCTGTTTCTCCAATCAAAACAGGCCGCTGACCTAATAATAATAAGAGGAATCGCATTTATTTTTTTTTATTTTTTTGTTTTTTTTAAAAAAAAAAAAAGAAAAATAAACCATACATTATACTTACCTAGCCGTTCATAACACTCCTTTTGTATCTCCACTATCTGATTCCTAAAGAGAGTTTGTGTAGACTTTTTACCAAATACAAATGATCCAAGTAAAGACTTTTGTCGGCCACGGCTCAGACCTAATAGATCAAGATTGATCCATCCCAGGTACCGTCTTGTGAGTAATACAAGGTCATCATAATGATGAGGAGCATAGGCCATATTAGTCACCAATTCTTTGTTCAATGTGCCATCAAGGCCGTGGCCCGTCTCTGGTAAAGATGTTGATATTGTATTAAATAGGTCTGGTGGTGGGACATAGACAGGTGGCTCCAAGAAGAGAATAGCAGTGGAATGAATCTTTCGTACGAGGTCGATGACTTGTCTCGCGAAAGGAAGCCAATGATTATCCACCCATCGTATACGAGTGGTCTCTGAAGATGTATCTGTTGAGGGGGGTACTCTCGAAAAGTAATCCTGTTGCAGTACTCGGCCATCTTGGATGGACCAAACACCGTGTTGAGCCCAGAGGCAAACTCCGGCTTTTGGAAATGTAGCATCACGCTGGACCCCATATTGAGAATCATATCGATCGCGTAGTACAGGGGACAGCCAGGCTTTGACTGGCTTTCCTTGTGATGAAGGATGTGCTGATGGATCTATAATACGTGAACCGGATTTCACAGGTCCAACGAGCTCGATTCGGTAGGTTGCAATGTCTCGGACAGTTAAACCTTCTCCCAGCATCAGGGACTGAAGAGGCGTTGGCATATCTCCCTGTCTCATATCGTGTTCCTCTGACAGCACATCCAGGCGTTCTAAACCGATCCAGCCGCACGATGGCTCGTTCCAAGAGTCATATCCTATGACAACATGGTCCTCCAGCAATGGATTCCCATCTTTGTCCTTGCAGTCATGAATCTTCTGAACCAAAGCCTCGATGGCACCCAAAAAGTGAGATTGAAGAAAATCCTGGATATTAGTGCCAGAGTTGAACGTACACTTTGGAGCCAAGAGCCTGCCAGCATAAAAAAGCGTAAACATGGAAGCACAGGCTAACTTGTAATAATTTGTCAGCCAAACCATTTGCTGCAAGGGCTCATCCTCCAATAAGGTGTTGTGCACAACTGCAGCACCTGTGGCTGCGAAATGGTGCGGATCGAGCCCAGCTATGTGAAACGTCCATAATGGTGCCCCTGAGCCTCCACTGAATCTTGACCACTAAAATGTTTATAATACATTTAACAACCATGTCGTAAAACTGGTATAGTCAATTATTTCCTTGAGTTGTCATAGCAATTCATTGTTGTCATGGATAAAATAGAACAAAAAGAATAAAAAAGGTCCATACCACATCTTGATGAAAATCGATCATGACCTTAAATCCATATTCTTTTGTTTTCAACAATGCCAAGATAGTGTAGTCTAGGAATTCTTGATCATAGATCCCTCTATGTTAGATGTTAAAAATGCTTTATATTAATATGATTCAGAACTTGTAAGGTAAAAAGAAAAAGTATATTAAACATAACATACGGCCCTTGATGCTCAATGGCTTCCCAGGTGACTACCCAACGGATGATTTTAAAGCCCCAATGCCTTAATCGTGCAAGATGTTCGTCGGCCCTGTCTAGTTCAAATGGCCTTCCTACGAAGGAGATATGGTCACTATGGTCATCGACAGTAGCATTAGAACTTTCAGGATGCCCTTGCGGCTTCAAGAATGCGTCACCGCGCACATGCGAGGGTACGGGGACTGGATAACGAGGGAACTTGCATGACCCACTAAGATTAATCCCCCGTAAAAGCCATGCGCGGTTATCCGAGTCACGGAAAAAGACGTCGTTTGGTTCTACCCTTAGGCGTGAGGATGCTCCAGAGATATGGGGGGGTTCGGCAGAGGAGAAAGTTGTGTGTGACATTGAAGAGAGATGAGTGAAGGAAAGATGGACTAAAAGTGGGGCGGCTGGCATTTATTTTAATGGCGCTTGGGCCTCTGACTGAAATAACAAAACTATGGGGGAAGGAAAAACTGTTTGTCAGACCATGTGCTGTTACAATGATCTTTACTAATTGTCTGCCTACTGGCATGCTCGCCTAAATGGTCTTCTCTTTATTCAGTTTTTTTTTTTTTTTTTTTTTTTTTTCCTTACCAGAAAATGGATGTCCGTCTCACTCAGTTCATATAGTCTAGGGTGAGAGCTATTCCTCTCCACACTCGTATATCTACGTTGCAATATTTTACGAGGACTAATGATAAAGGACAGCGGTTATGTTGCGACAATTCACTCGTTATCATCCTTTGTCTCTCATACATACAACGACATTACCGGTTTTTGCATGTTGGCATTTTCCCTTCTTTCTATTCATCGCTTCGCAATGCATTCATTTGCTGAATAAAATACTGAACAATTAGGCCTTCGATTTGCGAAATCCCAAAATCTTGCCACGTATCAAAATGAAAGGAGGACCAAAGAAGATCATTCAAAGTAGATTGTGTGGAAGCTTGCTTTGGTAGAGCATTAACGCCCCATTCCATTTATCGTCAAACTCCAAAAAGTCGTCCGCCCGGTTCAAATTCTCTCCTTTCTCCCTCTGTACTATTATTTTATTATATTTGTAGACACTACGATGGCTTCTTCTTTCAGACATTTTTTTACCTCCAAAACCGCCCTCCAGCTCCCACGGATTCATCCCCATTTGGCTCATCAAAGTCAAAACTACTACTCTCATCTTGTCTAGCACAGCCTGTTTTGGACCAATGCTCCCTCAGCTGTCTCCGGATACGTTTGATAGGTGCAGCGCCCCACTGAACCTGTTCCAAGGCCTCGATGACAATGTTCACAGTCAAACGAGATGGTGGCCGCTCAATCGACTGCATCATGTCGTCCCACACCTCCACGATCTTGCGTTGTCGATGGTGCCGTCCAAGCATGGTATAGTACAGCTGGTAACTGAAGTCTGACAATACAGGTATTAAGCCTGATTTAGAACCCGCTTGCATGCCAAGGGCTTCATAAAGACTTGGGTATTCAGAATCATCATCCAGGGTTACAGTCCCGTTTACTAACTGGCTGGCCTTGTCTCCATTGTCGCCATCTTTGCCATCCAAACGCTCCGGCTGTAGGAGGTGTTGTCTCCTCCGGGACCCGCGGAAGTCCTCCACGATTGCAATTCCACGGTCCACAAGATCTGCCGTAGCAGCATCTGATGCGCACGCACCAAGTAGGATTGATAGAGTCAATTCATTTGGCCGGATTTTGTAGCCCCATTCCCCGCGCTCAATTTCGCAATAAAGCTCATAGACTCGTTCAGGTCTACTGTGCGCCCGATGAGCCTTCATCAGCTCGTGCAGTGTCGACAAGCTGATCGCCTCCTGGAAATGCTCTCGCCTTGGTAAAAGGGGTGGTTCTAGTAACAGCGGCAAACCCTGCTTAGGTTCTTCCCGTTTACTGAGAATAAATGCTGTCTGATGTCGTAAGCGGACCTTGTCGAGCTCCTGTTGCTTTAATAAGCCCTCCCGTGTGAACCACTCTGCAGATGCGAGATCGCCTGTTTGTCCCATACATTTTATATAACTAGCACGTATATTGCAATCTTTGATAATATTGGATGCACTCATATCATTCCAAAGTTGTTTTGCGCAATCTATATCCATCTGCTCTGCACAGGCTTCAAGCATGATGTGATAAGTGACATGGTTTGGTTTCGTATTTTTCGACATGAGCATCTCCTTGTATAGATACATCATTCCCGGAATAGGCGAGGGAAGTGTCGACAGGTAATGCATCATGATCGTATAAAGTCGTGTGTCAGCCCGTTGGGGGTTCTTTGTGATAAGTGTAAACAGCTCCAGAACCCTTGAAGCCTCTTCTTTGATAGACGCCTGCGAAAGCCGCTTTTTGTTCCCACGTTGTGCACGCGATTGATTAATAAGTGCCAATAAAAGGTTGGAGCTATTGATAACATTTTGTTCTTCCAAGAGTGTTTCCACTTTGGTTGTTAAAAAAGTAGACGGATACGAGTGCTTCAAAGACGAAGGCTTTGGTGGATTGGG
The DNA here is from genome assembly GCF_002105155.1 of Lobosporangium transversale. Classification (NCBI taxonomy): domain Eukaryota; kingdom Fungi; phylum Mortierellomycota; class Mortierellomycetes; order Mortierellales; family Mortierellaceae; genus Lobosporangium; species Lobosporangium transversale. Next base: position 127,031 of record NW_019029023.1, on the reverse strand, counting down.
GCTTGACGGGCATGGCTTTCCATCGTCTCCTGGCTCTATCAAGCTTTTTTCTAATAAAGCATGATCCAGCTTTCCTGAGTTATTGAGCTGCTCAAGAAGCTCGATCGCACCCTCGAAATCCCCGCGTTTGGCGCAGCCATAGAGCAGGATAGCCTTCATGCGTTCACTGACTGCAAGGCCCCATTCTTGGTGCATTTGTTGAATATGCCGCAAACATCTTTCAAGATCGCCCGAGTGAGCTGCAGATAACATAAGCGCCTTCATGGTCTTCTCTCTGGGGACTAAGTTATTGGCAAGCATCTGTTCAATAATCAGGTCAATATCCGAATCAATATTATTTGGGTTATGGCTAAGCGAATACAATAAGTATTCGTATATAACTGGCTCTTGTTTCCACTTAATGCCTTTTTGATTCATCCTATCGATGATTGCTAGAGTGTCAATATAGCCATCTTGTCCAAGCGTAGAATAATAATCCAACAACGCCTACGAGATATTAATAAAGAATGTTAATACTGTGATACCAACGTCATTAATGGCAGGCAGCGCGATGAAAACATATAGTGTAATAAAAAAGAAATATATAACCAAAGCTTACCACATGCATTTCCACAGTTGCTTGAATGCCAAATTGCCTTGGGATGGTGTCAAGCATTGATCGGATGAGGTAGGTATGGCTATAGACTAGCCGCTTCATTATTTTCGATAGCCAAGCGGACAGGTCTTGTTCCAGGGCTTTATTTCCCAGATAGAAGCTTGAGACTAATGGTGGTGGAGACGGTGATACTGTTGTAAATATTGGCGAGTCAGTGACCTCGGATGCAGCAGCTACTCCATGGGCAGTCGGATTCTTCCTAGCCCAGTCCTCCAAAGCCCTCAGTGCTTCTCTCCAATCTTGCAGTTTAGTGCTGGATTTTGCCTTGTATGAATGCTTAACCATGGCTTTGCTCTTCCCAAGGGCATCTACTAGCGATGCCATGGCATTAGCCCGATCACCGGTTTTTAGCATCCCCATTGAGATGTCTTTCAATACCATATGGCGCTGTCGATCATACCGCGCAGACAGGCGGGTATGAGATTGGTTATTCCCGGATTCAAGCATTTCTAGTCGACTGCTATGAATTAACTCTACAAGTCTGCATTGACATCGGAACAGCGGCTGACCGAGACGACGAGAAAATATCTCTTTGCGAATCAAAAGATAAAACCTTAGAGCCGCATCAAGGTCTTCACACCTCAATGCCTGGGACAATTTATACATCAAGCCCCTAATTGATCGATGCGATCGTTCATGCCTGGTGAAAGGCTTTTTAGATGTACCTATCCCGGTCAAAGATCCCTTAGTTGATGTTGTATGCGCCAATGCGGGCTCGTTGAGCGTTGGCTGTGTGAGACCGGAATTAGGGATGGTGGCCGCAGCGCTGGTAAGATGGCGATCGTAACGCTGGATCTTCTTGAGGCGATGCCATGTAGGGCATGACAAATGATCAGTGCACAGTGACAGTGATAGCAAGGAAGAACATCGTGCTTTGAGTGAGTGGGTCTTTTGCTCTTGGATGGCTGCTGCAAAGCGTGTGTACGCTCGCTGAAAGCACGATTGCCAAAAGTTCTCTGGTGTCTTTGTAGCAACGGTCTGGTCGATTCTGAAGGCTGTGGACAGGCGCTGTGCTGTAAGAATGCGGGTAATGGCAGCTGTCCTCATGTGTGTTTCAAAAACAGGAACAAATCACGTCCTGTCCCTAATCCTGAGCCTGAATCTGAATTTGATCCTGATCCTGCTCTCGGGTAAAATTCAGCGCTGTGGTTCTGTAGTTGGGTTGATGAGCGTTACAGGCTCCGGACGGTGTATCAGGAACTTGAAGTACATCAATGTGGCTTAGTAGTAACCCAGCTTCATGAAGGTGAGCCTGACAAACAAATGTTTGCATGTTTGCTCTTACGACAAATCATTAAATAACATTGCAAATTGCACTTTATTCTTCCTTATATTACCACTTTGCATTATTTGTCTGTGACATTCGCAAAAATTACCTCCTCTAAATTATGACAACAGTACCAGCCTTGGAACAGAGAGATTTTGCAACAGACGAAAGCATTGTATTGCAAATCCAAAACATTACAGCACAATTGCAGGAGTCTAGCTCAAATATACAAGATATTCAACGGATAATACAGGAAGATGCCCGCGAAACTGAATTAGTGCGGCGAGAGGCGCTGCAGGATGCTCGCTTACTTCTTCAAAGTATGAAGGGTTTTGTAGATGTACCTTTTTTATGTGTTACCTTTGAGCAAATGGTTTCTGATTTCGATATTTGTTTTAAAAAAAAAAAAAAAAAAATGATAGGAATGTCAAGAAATCTTGAACTGACACGCTCAGAGGGTTCAGGACAGCACATCGAAGCAGAAAGTCTGGAACACAACACACAAATGTACGAAATGGACAAGAAAAAGTTTGCAATTGCCAAAACTATCCAGAACATGGATCAGGATATTGTATCCCTTGAGACTGCCATTCATCATCTCCGCATGCAGAGTCTAAAACTGGGGTTTTCACAAAAGATTAATAATGCAAGGAATCCACACTCGGACAATAAGGGAGCGAGGGAAGAAGCAACGACAAGTAATCAGGAAGAAGACTTGCCAGATGATCCAGAAGATATCATGGATGACACATCACATGCTTCCACGGTGTAGGTTTTTTTTTTTTTTTTTTTTTTTTTTTAACCAAAAATAAGCTCAATTTATGTGTTTCAAAAGAACACAGGTCCATATGCATGCATGAACAACTGATGTTGGGTACCTCTTTCTCCTCCACTTGACATTCATAGATTACGTCTACAGCTCTATCGAGGACTTGGGATTGAGCTGCTGGAAGACGATGTCGGAGTGTACTCAAAAGCTCGAATTCGTGAGTCAACACTTTCCTTTCTTTTTGTTTCTTATTCTGTCTTGCCCTTTTTTTTTATGCAAGCCTTATTCATCCGTCATTCGTCTATTCTATTTTCTATGAAATATCGAATCAATTAGGCTCCAACGTACGGAAAGATGTTCATCTTGTCAAGCTTGATGATCAACTCTCACCATACTTTCAGACAAATCTAATTTGGGAATTTGCATCATGAATTGACATTCGTAGAATAGGACGAAAGAGGCTTACTCTATCCAACCTGAATCTATTTATTCTAAGATACCATGTGAATATAAGTAATATAAAATCATTCGAACATTTCCAGTTCTTCCCTAATCCTCTCTACTTCTTGCAGGAAAAAAAAAAATGCCTAAGCAATCTTTTGTTTGCTGTGCACATACTTTGGATAAAGTTCATGGTGTGGGCTCTATGACAAGCACAATAAACACTTGTGTTAATAAGGATGTGTAGGTTACTTTCGATTACGAGAGAGCTAGTTACGCATGAAACCTGGGGATATGTCCTCGGAAGAGTTCCGTCTTGGAAGCGATGGCTATCTTGTTCGTAATCCCATATTGCTGGCTCATTCAATACTATAGTGTATCCGTTCAATTCACCACTCCGCCGTGCTCACTCGCTCTCTCTACCTGTGTTATCTGAGATCCGGATCCTTTATAGCTTTAATGTGAAGAAATGTCTCCTCAAATGATCACGTCTAATTCATGAAATACTACGTGGAGTATGGATAAAGAAATCGCGGGGCAACAACTGTACAAAGCCAGGAAAACAGATTTAACAAAAAAAAAAAACACAAGCGCCTAACGTGTCATTAAGTTCAATAGTGACACAAGGCTTTAGCTCTACATCTTTGGGCCAGAAGTGTAAAAGGGGGTAGAGGAAACGTCATGGAAGACCCCACATTATGTCCTGCATCATTTCCTTTTTTAATTTGCTTTTCTAGCTCAAAATTAAAAAACAATGGCAATTGTCTTCGTTATCTTATTTAGGCGTAGAGAATATCGTTGTGAACGTCATCCATAGATTGTAATAATGGATGGAAGAAAAAGCATATTCTGGCGAAGATATGTCTTTCTGCATGTGCGTTTCATACTGTTGCACAATCATACATAATCAAACACAAGGGGGAAAAGACGTTTCGGATCTTTTTTTTTTTTTTTTTTTTTTTAGGATTTGTCCCAGGGACTGTGGAATGTTCAATAGCCAATCAACTTTGACACAGCAGGCAGTGCTCACCTCGACCGGTATTTGTAACCAATTGAATTAGGCTTGGAAAGTGGCGAGGGATAGCAGAGCGAACAAAGCTGACAAAGAGTGAATCCCGACTCTGGATCGTTTACTGTGTGTATAAATATGCAGAACCCGTTGAGAATAAGAGCATTTTTCTTTGCTCATTTTTTTTGAACAAAAAAGCTCAAAGAAGCTTGAGCATGTCCCTGGACTAACTAGGCACTTCCGGGCTGGATTATTCAAGAAACCTTTTTTTTATTTTATTTTATTTTATTTTTACTTTTTAGAATAATTTTTTGCCATCCACAGTCTTTTCCCTTGAATACCATGAATGGTTTAGAGTGATTAAGCCTGAAGGCTTAAAAGTTGTACAGCGTTTGTCTATCTTCCACGGGCCTCGTTATTGTTTGAGTCACATCGCATGAATGGGTCACGCTTTTTTTACACCTGGCAGAAAAGAGGATGAGAAGAAAGTTGGTTAGAAACATGGCATGACATCGATGACAATGTTGCTCACCCTGTTTGCTTCAATGGAAGACCCCTTGAATTTGATGAAATCACAATTGCACCGTTACACTTTGAAAACCATACGCACAGATTAAGATGGACCATTTCAAAAACAAAAACATGTTGTACAATTACACAAGGGCGCGAAAAAAAACAAAAAAAAAAAAAAAAAAAAAAAGTTATTGTAATCAAAATAAAGAATGCTGATTGCATTGCCTTTAATGTGTTTTGGTTTGTTTATTTCTGTGCTATGTACGATGTGATGTGAACGCACGACCGCTAGAAGAGAGACAATAGGAGGGGGGCGAGCGTATGTGCTTGCAGAAAGCATGGCAGAAATAATTTGAAAGAGCCTACAAAAAAGTGTCTCTGGAACATGTCCGACTCAGGGCATGACACAAATATCACCGAAATACCCCCGACCCCTTCTCTTTTGATCCAGTCTAGAGAGAAAAAAAGAGGACAGCATTGACATTGGATTTGCTTTGTATTCCTGCGCGGGAAAAGAAAAAGAAAATGGACTATACCATAAATAAATAAGCAGCATGTTCAATAAAGCTTTTTCCCCTCTTTTCTCTCTCTCTCTTTTTTTTTTTTTTTTTTTTTTTTCTTCTTTCTCCATCCTCATTGTCGTCAACTGTCTCTTCAAAGCACGCGCTCACACTAACTCTTGTATTTACTATTTCCCTAATAATCGACCGTGCCGTTCAGTCTCTTTCTGTTTCTCCCATTTACATACACCTTCTCTTATACCTCTCTCCATCCTTCACCATTCTGACTCGACACTTCATATACTCTTAATTATCATAATATCACCACATTAATTATATTTCGCTTCGCCACTCTGTCAGCAACTCGGCGACAACACCCAATTCGTCTTATACATTTATACCCTCCAACACATGGCACCACTTCAGACCGCAAAAGAGTGGTTGAGGAGAAGACGTGGCAAGAACAGGAAGAATGCAGGCAATAATAACATTCCAAAGCCATTTGTCCCTGGCATCGGATACCCACCACAGCGAAACTCCTCACAACCTACACTTATCCCTTACGTCCCCCCTGCAGCTGGTTCGTCCTCTGATATCGAGTCAGAGACAGAACAAGAGTCTAACACTGAATCATCAACCAGAACGGTCCCCACACACGACATGGTGAGTGCAGCGACTACCACCTGTCTAGCAATATCGGCTCGATCAGCAGCCTTGCTTGAGGCCCATGTTCCAGACGAATACGCAGATGATTTCGGTCGTTTTGGGAAGGAAGGTCAACGCCTTTCTAGCTCAGACACAACATCAACGCTTGTTCCTCCCTCGTTCCCACTTCGACCCTCTTCTTATCAACCACCATCGCTCGCAAAGGGCGCCCTGCTCCCTCATAATAAACAAGGGTCTCATACATCCTTGCCAGCACAGATGCCACTTGATAAGGCTGGCCTCATGGACTTGACAAGCTGTCCCCAATTTGGCCCAGCTCGCCATAATCTAAACTGGAATTCAAACCACCCCGTCAATAGGTTGATGCCAGAACAGAAGCACCTATCAAAACAGTTTGGAGCCTCTACAGAGACCTTAGTACCACTAGAGTCCAGGGTAAAGAGATGTCATGGGAAGATTGTTTGTTTATATATTTCTTTATTTATTTATTTTTCCTAACCTGTTTTAATTAATTTATTTCATTCATAATGACAGGCGCAAGAGTATGCCAGGTCTGTCAAGACACTGTGGCAGTTAATGGAAGAAGAGCGGATAGTTCAAAGACTTACAGAAGCTGCTAAAAGGAAGAGTTCTGAATCACCAAAAACTACTGCTTCGCCCGCTCCTACTCCTGATGTGCGGTTGACCTCTGAGAACACTCGGGCTCGTGGTGGCCTTGCCCGTGTAGAGCCGAAGCTCACGCCTATAGAGGAAGTCGTCCACCCTTCAGAGGAAAGCCAACCAGTCAAAGAGAAGCAATCCAAAACTGTGACCTTCCAGCATCGCCAAAGCTGTCCGCTTGCGGCGACCCTCTATACTGAGCATGGGCAGATCCATCTTGCTGAAAGTGTTGATGGTCAAGCGCAGCCTGTGACGACATCGCTTCCTAATAGCCCAACAGTCTCTCCAGTCGTGTCTGCCTCCGAACTCGAACTCGCCAAAGAGGCGAGACGGAGTACACTTCTTTCGCCCACGGTTATACAATCTGCAAAAGAACTTCAAAAGCGCGATCATTATACCATCCAACAACGTGTAGATATGGAAGAGGACTGGCGGTTGAAAGCCAGGCTCCTCCAAAGTGCAAGTGAACACACGGACCGCGCTGCTGGCGTTAGACGAATTCATGAGAAGTTACTTGCAAGACAGCGCCTTCAACGAGAACAAGCCATTCCTGAGTATGAACCTACTCATAAGGACTTTAATCGATGGTTCAACCTGAAAGAAGAGATTGACGACGCTCTTGTGCCAGATCTAATCAATGATGATGTCCGCGGGTTTGACCTGAAAGAGGAGTTTGAGTACGAAGACGAAAAGCGTGAGAGGGAGCAAAGGGAACGTGAGGAGAAGAAGAGACGCGAAATTGAAGAGCTGGAACATGAGCTAGACATTTTGGGTCTTGAAAGATTCGATGGCCTTTGCATGAGTTTTGTTGAGTCGGATGGGCCATCCGAAAAGACGTCAGATGAACAGAAGGAACAACAACTACCTCTTACACCAGAGGAACTTGAGAAACAGAAGCAGGCATTGCAAGAACAACTCCAACATCACTACCAACAACTGCAGCTGGAACTCCAGCTTCAACACCACACCTTACGCTCGTCCAACAAGGGGATACGTAAAAAGAAATTTGGCCCAGCCATTGCAGGAGTGGCACCTCCAACGACACCCAACCCAAATGCTAATAATGTAACCAAGCCAACAGCAGCAGCAACAACGACTGCTGCTACGGTTCCAGCCAAGATAACCCTGCACGAGCCACGACCACTCCGACCCCGAAATGGTCGCAAGCTCTTTTCAAACGAGAACTGCGATTCGATGATTATTAATGACACACCCATAATGACGGCCACGGCCCCTTAGAACTGTTGGTTCCATTTTTTTCTACTTAATAGACCCACAATGCTAATGTAGCATAGCACCGTAATTATAGCATTTAAAAATTAATAAAGTAGCTGCGTGTGGTCTTTTCAAGTTAAAGAGCGAGGACAAGATAGAATTGAAGCTGTTGTCCTGACACAGTCACACACGAGTGTATTAGAACGCCACCAACTTTGATCCCTAAGGGTTGAGTCGCCGAATTATTAAAACCATTCTCTTTCACTTTTCTCTCATTCATTTATTAAGTTCATTGATTCATTTTCTTTCTTTATAAAAAAAAAAAAAAAAAAAAAAAAAAATGTCCCATTTGGAGGCTGTGGAAGAACCTGGCCAGGGTACAGAGTTAATTGCTTCTTACAGCGAGGGAAATCATACCCAAGCTGCATTTTCTCCCCCATCTGAACAAGACAGTCCTCCATACAGTGGTCCAGTATTAGATCTTCTCTTTCAGGATGTCGTCTTTTACCTTAATCCTTTCCTCGGCAGGACAAAGTCTACTCAGGTGGGCACTTTAGTACTACTTGGATGCTGCTCGAATCTGTTTATTTGTTTATCGACTAATTTGACCATTCGCGCCGCCAATTTAATTCAGTTCAAGAAAATATTATGTGAACACGGAGCCCAGGAAACTCGCTCCACATTTGCGAGAGAGACCCATGAGGATTTAAACTACAATACAAGGCCTACCCACATTATAACAGAGGATCTTGACTTTCCGGACCATAACCATGCGACCGCCAGAGGCATTCATGTTGTCACGGTGGGTTGGATTCATAATATCTAAATAAATCATTGAATGTCTCAAAACTCCTATAGCCCCATTTTAACATGCATATTGATGTTTATGTTGGAATAGCCCGCTTGGATTACGCGTTCAGTGAATTGTAACAAGCAGCTAAAGTAAGAGCTGATACACAGTCATTCTTGGATACCATCCTGTTGAAGATATTTCCTCATATCCAGCTTACAACTTACATTAATTATTTTATTTTTTAGCCCTAAACATTTTTCAGCAGACCCATCAATGATTTTTTCCGGCGTTATTCTGACGGCTACAGGAGTATGTTATTCATGTTACTTTCTTTAAAATCGGTGATGTATGTTCATAGTGACTGGTCTAAGCAGCACATACATTTTATTTCGCCGGCCTTTAATGTTATAGTTGCCACCATACGATCGAGAAATAATAGGGAGTGCTGTCGAGGATTACGGCGGAGCTTTCACTAACTATCTCTCTGCAGACGTAACTCATATGATCGCTGTTGCTCCAGAAGGGGTATGGTTACCTTTCACTATTATTCAGGGCTCTATAATTGAAGTGGTTTAAAGGCTAACTAGAATTTTCTTTGTAATCTTCCAGGAGAAGTATGAGCAGGCGATGGAGCATCCAGAGTGGGACATAAAGATTGTTCTACCACACTGGTTTCAACAGAGCTGCAACTTGAAAAGACGCTTACCGGAGGTATGTATGGACTTCAAATATATTTGATTCTTGAGCGAATCTAGCAAATATAGAGTAACCCTCTAACACGTATAATCTTTTTTATTAAAAAAAAAAAAAAAAAAAAAAAAACTACAGACTATATACAGATTCCCTAATCCTCCCATGCTGGATCAAAGCTTTGTTGCCCCACCAGAAATGGTTTCAGGCAAAGCTCCACAGCTATATTCAAATACCATTAAGGCAGTGACTTTATTCCTCATGTCTCCTAGCAAATTTCATTCAAAGTTTTTAAGAAGATTCAGATTTCATTTAGTGGATGATCTTAACATTTTGCCGGAACGAAAAACCTATATTAATCAGAAGATCATAGATGCTGGAGGTACTCTCGTTAATGAATACTCAAGCGAGACAGTGGATGTCGTTATTTGTCGATTCCGGGCAGGAAATACATATATTCAGGTAGCTTTCCTTTCTTTATATCGTCGCCTTTATGTTTCATGGCGTTTATTCTCGTCCTTGAGGCAAATCTATAATTTTTTCTTCCTAAAAGGCATCTAGAGACGGTAAGATTGTTGGATCTGCCGATTGGCTTTTTCATATCTTACAGACTGGTGAGCTATCTTCGCCAAAAGCTTCTCTGCTCCACTATCCTATACCTCCTGAGCCCATTCCAGGGATGTCATCTTTTATTATGACTGTCACGCAATACACTGGCAACGTTCGTGAATACCTGAAGCGGATGATTATTGCTGTTGGAGCTACTTACAAGCCTACTTTGGCCAGCCAAAACGCGCCGGAGCCGACGACACACATTATTTGCGGAAAGTAGGTTTAAAAGGAAAAGATATTCTTTTTTTTTTTTTTTTTTTTTTTGCTTTCGGTCTAGGTTGGTGAACGTATATGGATGACAATACAATATGTTAAACAAAAACTCGTTTATGTTGATAGCTCCTCTGGCGAAAAGTATGAGCGGGGCCAGGAATGGAATGTCAAGGTGGTTAATCACTTGTGGCTGGAGGACTGCTTCCAAGTTTGGTCTCTGCAAAGTGAAAGCAAACCGCGATACACGCAATTTCCTCCTTTTAATCAATTGCCATCCATATTTGGTGCTAACATCCTACAAGAAACAGTGGATGAGTGGCTTAAGTTTTATGAAGAGGACACATCAAGTCCAATAGGGGTAATGGAAGCGGGAGAGCAGATTCCATCTTTACTTGCAGAGAAAACCTTTTGGGCTGAAAATCAGGACTCAACATATTCCCAGCGGCAGATTGAAGGCGGACATGCCAGTTCTTATCTCCCTAATGATAAGAATGTGCAGTCAGATTCCTCAACTTTGTCCTCGAAGCCAGTGTTTAACAAGTCGACCTTGAAAGACAGGCTGATTGAATCTGAAATATCAACACCAACATCAAGTGCTCCTTCGTCACCAACAACCCGGCAACCGTATGGGGATATTTCGGAGGAAAGAGACAAGAATTCGTCGCGAGTGACTCCTATTGAAGACTCTTCGTCTGGCAGTGTCCGGACTATATCACGGAAGCGTGGCGCGGCTGTACAGGCTAACAAAGCGCTGCAAAAGATTGTGCCTGATATGAATGAGTTTCAGGAAGAGCTTAAAGATGCGAAGAAGGCTATGAAGAGGAAGAAAAAGCGTGCAAGCTCTCAAGAACCGAAGGATGGTGAAGATGAAGATATGAATATGGATGAAACAAGTGCCCCACTATCAGCTACTCGGAACGCAACAGCCCCCTCTAAGCGGAGTAGGATTAGTATAGGTAGCGTGGGAGAAAGAAGCACTCCTGGCGCCACAGATGATGAAGAGCCGCATGATAATGAGACAACCATGACAGAGTCAAAGTCTCAGCCCAAAAAAACAAAACGAGGAACCAAAGCAGAGAAGGATGGAGCTACGGGGGAGTCAACCGTGCCTGAAAACGTCATTACATCAGGGAAATCGAGGCGTGTGCGATACATATCAACGGGCGTAAAGGAGCAGAGTGCGGCACAGGTCAAGGCACTGAAAGCACTTGGTATTCTGCCAGCAACATCTGCTGAAAAGTGTACCCACCTGATTGCTACCGGTATTTCGCGAACAGGAAAGTTTTTGATTGCGCTTCTTCATGGCAAAATCATAGTGCATGAGGACTGGCTCCAGGCCTGTGTCGATGCTAATACTGTTTTAGGTAAGTCTATTTCTGCTACATGCCGGTACCGAATATTTTTTGACACGCGTTATCTGATGGTTTCCCTATTATTCTCCCAAACATTGTAATCTACGAAGACGAGAACGATTTTCGTATTAAGGACACGAAAACGGAACAAAAGCTTAATATGGATCTCTACAAGTCTGTGGAACGAGCTCGCGAGAAGCGTGTTTTCGAGAACTGTGTGTTTTATATTTCTCCCTCATTGAACAAGGACATGCCTGGCCTAAAAGCCGTGGTAGAGGCTGGGGGTGGAAAGGCATCACCTCTTTTACACACAGGCCTTGGGGTATTAAAGGACCGGCTTGTAAAAGTCTCGAATGATAAAGACAGTTTTAGCAAGGATGGAGACCATGAGAAAAGACTGAAAACCCGTCGGAAAGTGAATCAAGGTGAAGGCATTATTGGAAGAGATGATGGTGAGGATAACGAAAGCGTTGACAAAAGCGAAGACGAGTCCATCGGTCCACGAGATGAAATCGTAGCCGTGGTATCGAGTGAAAAGGATAGAGACATGTGGCAATCGATTGTGGATGCAGGGGCTCATGTCTACTCACATGACTTGATCTCTGTAAGCGTCTTGACTCAAAGACTAGACCTTGGCGACACACATGCACTTGCGTAACGACAGACATTTGTAAAACAGCAGCAATAAAGCATATCTGTTCAATAGGTCCCAGCTTGTTGTGTAATAGACAGACAAATGGACACTCCATAATGATATATCATTTAATTTGAACTACAAAACCCACATAACAAGGAGGAGCATTACTTTTCGCACTATGTCGCTTTTTAACGTCCGTCCCAGGGGACCCATAAATACATGCTGTATCCTTCATCAGCCTTCAATCCTTGTCATCTCAATCTCCTAGTCAGTAATTACGGCACTGATTTGTAACTGTACTCTTCTCCAGGTGAAGAAACAGAGTTAAGCCATATCCACTCGAAGCTTTTCAAGCTAGTTGATGAGGACGAAATACTCTGTACCTTATGCCAGTAGGAATGTAACCGAGTTCCCAAGGCTCGTATCGGCATCTCCGACAAGGAGCTCTTATTGGAAAAGACCATGGTTAGTGGTTTTGACTGAACCTGTCAACCGCCACCGTCGCAATGACGCAGTACACCAATCCAATCCTGAGCTGTTCTCCGAGTGAACAGCAGACAGTTAACCTGGCCAGACATTCTTACTTGATGCTCGAGTTGAATACTCTAGCTTACCAGAAACACCACTTTTGTTTTGTTTCATACTTTCCTTTTCGTACGGCACTTACGCCGCTCTATACCGCTACGTCTACAATGGATGATACTTAACAAGACGGCGGATTTACAATCCAATGAAGCGTAGGGAAAGGTTATCCTAATTTTCGTTGTCTGTTCATCAGGACATCGAGCGAGCCTTTGGGTCCGTGTCAGAAACATGCTCTATTTTTTTCATCTGACCTGTGGAAAGAAGAGCCTCAAGAATGGACACTCCTTTTTTTTTGTCATTGTGTACAGTCGACTTTTGATTATCCGAACGATTTGCTATCGGAAAAACTAAACTTTACAAATATACATGTTCAGGTGACATTGCACTTATTTCTTCCCACGTATGCATGAAATTGTCCAGCCACTTCGTTCGAATTTGCAGTTAAGGAAAAAAATAAGTGTAATGTCACCTGAACATCATATATTTTGAAAAATTAAAATACATACTAGTTAATTCACTGTGTATCGTTCGGAAAAACAGAATTTGCATATATTTCTGCCATATCAGAGGTATTGAAGTTGCGCTTGGACTAACTTCAGTGCTAAGGACACCAAGGCATATTTTTCGTTCAAGGACATCTATTTATTCATTATCATGCTACATTATAATCCATTCACAGCTTGGCCTTACCAGCGACTATACGCTGATACTCTTCATTCCTGAAAGGCCTGTAGTGGTGACCATCCAGCCACAACATCTCGTCCTTGACTATGCTGGGGTTGATACCCTCTTTGACCAACTCCACTTTGCGCTGCTTAAATGTTCCTGTGATCTCCATCTGAGATCTCCTTCGGATGAAAAGAGGAACAGAGTACCGTGGCAAGTTTTTCAATGCATGTTCTGCAAACTTGTCCCAGTCCATCGTCTCCTTGGCGACAATCGCAGCCATGCCGGCGCGACCATCGTGACCAGGGACATGGACGCCATAGACGTTGGCTTCGAGGCAATCTGGGTACGCTGAAAGTACTTCAGACACCTCAGCCGTCGAGACATTCTCAGATTTCCAGCGGAACGTGTCGCCCACGCGATCACCAAAATAATAGTAGCCGTCATTATCGCGGCTCAGGATATCACCTGTGCGGAAGTAGATATCCCCTGTCATTAGAAACAACAAGGTAGATGTCAGTATCGAGGTAGGAACACAACAAAATTTAAATCAAATATCTGTTGATTGACATACCAGATTTAAAAACATCTTTGACAATCTTCTTGCTAGTTGCCTCCTTGTTATTATGATAACCGCTGAAATTCTTGCCAGGATCGCTTGTATCTATTACGCATAATAATTCTCCGGGCTCACCAGGTTGGCATTCAATACAATGGCCATTCTTGTCCCGAATTAATTCCTCTGTCTCGATGTCGAACTTGACAATCTTTAAGCCACGATTAAGTAGCCTAGCAAGAGGACCATAAAATCCAATCGCGCCTGCTCCAGTAGGCCCAGTATTGTAGTTGTTCATTGATCCTGTGCCCTCGGTTGAAGCATACCACTCACCAATCACGGGGATAGCGTAGCGTTCCCTAAACCGACTCCAAACATCCGGGCGCATACCGTTACCGTGCGCCAGCCGGATTGAGTGCACTTTGTCTAATGGAGATTCGGGCAAATTTACTAAGTATCTACAAATCTCTCCAATATACTGGATTACAGTAACATTGTTGGCACGGCAGTCATCCCAGAAGCCAGTCGCTGAAAATTTTCGGGTCAGAATTATAGTTCCACCGACCAACCAGGAGGTGCACACTCCTAGAACTGCTGCAGCACTATGATACAAGGGCATACAAATGTAAATACGATCCTTGTCGGTAAAATTGTAGAATCTTGCAAAGAATGATGCCGCTACTAGTAAGAGCAACAGGAGGGATGATTTCAATTAGCTACTACATTCAGGAGAGCAATGATTTTTATCATGTTTAGTTCAATTGTATCAGACGATAATTAGTTGATCCTTACTATCAGCGCGGCCATGTGAGAACCGTCCAGCCTTGGGTAAGCCCGTAGTCCCAGAAGTATAAATGAGCATTGCAGTTTCATCGGCCATCGTCTTATGAGGAAGATGTTTGTATGTATCTGCATCGGAGACCGAATCAAGGTCGATTGGCATTGCGAAATCGACGTGCCCCAGCCCACCATAGGTATAGATCGTGTAGCCCATTCCTAGAATCTCGTCTAGCGAGCCAGCCACAGGCTCTGTCAATTCTGTATCCAAGATGAGCATTGAAGACGTGGCAGTATGGAGTGAGTGAGTGAGAGGCTTGCCCGAAAGATTGGTGTTGATGAACGCACCACATGCACCGATCTTGTTGATACCGAGCCAGCAAAAGAGGAATTCGGGTCTGTTGTACATCATAAGTGATACAATGTCCCCACGCTTTACGCCTTTGGATAGCAACCAGTTGCCAACTTTGTTAGAAGCTGTGGATGTTTGGCGTACACGAATAGATTTAAAAGAGGAGTGATGTCATGTTAGTTATGTTCTAACAGCAGTTCGTTAAGTGATATGCAGGCTGTGTGAAATGTAACCTTGTATGATACTAGTGATCGAATGCCCACTTTCGTATAATACCATCTTTAAACATCTGAAAAGACACCTCCATGTAAAAAAAAAAAAAAAAAAAAAAAAAAAAAAGCATCCTAGAGCAATATTTGTTACTCACCAAGATGGACATCACGAAATGAGTAGGATTTGCCTTCAAACACCAAGGCTTCGCGATTGGGATACTTGCGATAGCTCTCTTCAAAGCGATAGCTCAAGTTGATTTTCCCTTGCTTCTCGAAGGTGTCAAATTCTCGCCGCGCCCCCACTGCGCTCTTGATCATTTTAACATCCTGGGGAAGCGAAAGCTTGGCGCTCACATACATAGCCACGGGCACAGCGGCAGCAACAAGAGGAAGGGCTGACATAGTTGGCATGGCAGAAGGTTAGGGCCAGATATTGAGCAAAAGGAAAAAAAATTGAAATGATGCAGCGTGAGAGTAAGTATTTCAAAAAGGTATAGCATATTCAATACTCACCAGGCATAATGAAATTTGTAAAATGTATGAAGAGACTAGAGTGAGGAAAAAAAAAAAAAAAAAAAGAAGTAAAGCAGGATAGAGAGAAGAACTCTTGACAGTCTTTCTCTTCGTTATTTATTTCAAACGAGCTTTTATGAAGGCATTATGTCAATTTGTTATAACCCCTGGAGCTTCGTATTCGGGTTGAACTATCTCCCGTTTTTTTTTTTTTTTTTTTTTTTTTTTTTTTTCGTCGGCTCCTTGATCTTTCCCTTCGCTACGGAGTGTTTATCTGTTGGCCCATTCTGTAGCCGTCTGATAAATTTTTGTGTAATCTCGACCATCACAGTCAAACGTCTGTGCGTAACCAAAAATTACTCCACATTCCATTGTCACGAACATATCCTAAAAGCATCAGCACTTTCACCTTTTTTTTTTTTTCCTGAAAAAAGGATGCTTCTCAAAAGGCAGTCTAACTTTAAGATGCAAAATGCTATTGAGTTCTTTATTAATGAAGTTGAGGAGAACAGTGAGAAAAAAGAAAAAGAAAACATTCGAAAATGCCTAAATTGCAGAGGTTGCTCTAAAACCCAACAAATTTCTGCCGACGGATGTGTGTTTTTATGCCTTCGTTCTCATAAACTCGATCAGGCAAAGTGTACTTTGAAAGAGTTCTTCAAGCCGCTTCCATTCACGTTGATGCTCTGTTATCACCCGCCTTAGCCGCAAGCTGACACTCATCGGACCAGCCTTGGTAGCATTGACCTTGATCTTAAGTTTCTTGTTACTACGCTTCCGAATACGATTCTCGTCATCACTATCTGAATCATTTTCCATCTCACTATCCTCGTCTTCATCATCCATATCATCTTCATCTTCATCTTCGTCCTCCTCTTTATCATCCAGTCCTGCTTCCGGATTTGCAACCAAAACATCGCCATGGATCTTCAAGAAAACGTTCAAATATACTTCTGCCAACTCAAAGTCCCGTTTCATCTTCAAGAGATATTCGATTGCCTCCAAAAAATATCTCGGTTCTGCCAAATCGTTGTCCAATGACATGGACCTGAGCTCAAAATCCACAGCAGAAGGATTCAGTGATTTGATATGATCAAAAAAGTCCGAGTAATCTTGTCCTGATTTGTGGCCTCGTTTCAGAAGCGTCATAAAGACAGTCTCTGGCTGTAGCATATTCATACGGATCATTTTGGTGTCCGCAGCATCCGTACGCTCCTCATCCTTTTTAGTTGCAACAAACTTGGGTTCAACTCCTGGAAGTGTGCTCAAGAAGAAGGGTGCCTTCTCAGGTGCCTTGGGTGCCTCCTTGGGCTTATTTCTGGCTTTGATCACATCTAGATTCAATAATGTTTGCCATTTGGATTTAGGGAGGAGCGACAGCGTGATCATCTGCTCTGTCAACTGTTCGGCAGATTCAATGCCTGGTTCCAACGCGAGTACTTCTTCATTGGTTGTGAAGATATTCTCAGCTATTATGTAATATTTCACAATTAATGAGGGTATCATGGTTAATAATGTTTTTCGTAAAAAGAAATAGGCGTGTGTGCAAGGAAATAGATATATACTACTATTGATGTGTCTGCCTTTACCTTCTTCGTTTTCATCTTCCAGGGTAGAGGATGTTGGCAGAGCCACTCGAATCACATCATCTTCAGTGATACTTCTCAATGATACAGTTGTAAATTGCATGCGATTGGCCCACAGGAAGATACCAACATTGTCAACATGTGCCGTTGCCAAATAATCACCAGTGGGCGAGAAGCTAAGGCTGGTGGCGATGCTTTCGCATTTGAAAATATCAACCATATGTCCAGTTGGTAAATCCCATGTGCGGATAGTGGTATCCAAAGAGGAGGAAACAAGCCAGTGACCATCAGGGCTGAATGTCTATAATTAACAAGCGCCATTTTATAAAGTAATGGTTAGTTATTATAAAATAAAAGGACACCTGCATGGTGAAAAACAATATTGAAGAGATAAAAAAAAAAACTTACCATATCTGTAATGCGATTTGAGTGACCCCAGAATTCACGAACAACACGGCGGTTTTCAACATCCACAATGCGTATGCATAAATCGTCGCAGATAACGGCCAGGTGATTATTCTCACTGTACAAAAGCAAATGTGTAATGGGTGAGGGCATCTCCATAGTATGTTCACATTTGCCTGTCTTAATGTCCCAGAGCTTGAGGAACCCATCCAGAGACCCTGAAATTAATGTTTTGCTCAGACGGTCTGACTGAAGCCCTGTGATCGCTTTCTTATGACCATCCTCATCAAAAGACCGTCGGAAGATCCCTGATTGCATATTAAACATATCAATTCCACCCAAAGCTGAGCCAACAAAGCCAAAATTTCCGCATTTGCTGACTGTTACTGTTTTAGTAGAAGATCCATCTTTTGGAGTCATGATATGTGCACCCAAAGTCTTGCGCTGGTAATTCCATGTACGTACTCCGGGCTCGTTCCAATGTGCTGTCAAGATGTTGTCCCATTCCTTTTCTTTGGTTGAGGTTGCTGCAACAGTTGTGATTAGGGGGAGCTTCAGTTCATCAATCTTAAGATTCAGTAGCTTTGACTTTTTGCTCAGAGATCCCTGCGATAACTCAACCGATTGTGAGTCGCGGAGAGTGGAGAATGCTCTGAGTGAACGATCACGACCAGCAGATAAGATAAAATGTCCATCTTCGCCATAATATTTAATATTGGTAGGTGGTGCATGATGCCCACTTCTAGACTTTAACAAGCGGGGAAGGCCATCCAAACTATCAAAGATCCATTGCTTAACGGAATTGTCTGCCCCAGAAGTCATTAAGATTGGTTGTCCATTCAAAAACTGGATTGAAGGGATGGTTCCATCGTGTGCACCTTTCATCACATGTAACACCTTTTGACGATCCAGATCCCAAAGTGCGATATCTCCATACATGTTTGCAGAAGCCATCACATGCTGATCATCTATTCCGTTCAGTAATATACAGTCAGAGAAGTGTAATTACGGTTAGGATCTGCGCTTTTTTTTTTTTTTTTTAAGACACTGCTAGGACAATTAATAGCAAAAGCGTGGGCTTTGTACCTGTTCGGAAGGATATTGCAGTGACTTTTGCTTCCTGCCTCAGAGTCATCATAGTAATGTCTGTTCTGATGTTGTGGATGACAATGGAGCCATCCAAGAGACCAATTGCGATCACATCTACTACAGGGGTTTGAGTGAAACAGGTGATAGGCGAGTTGAATCCCTTGAATGCATAGATCATAGTGCTTGTGCGGATATTCCAGAGCTGCATTGTTCCTTGGTTGCTCCCAATGAGCACTTTATTGAGATATGTACTGGGATGGATGAGTGTTGTAACGGTGAAAGAGGGGTCAAAATCGATAGTAGTGTATAACTCTATCAAAGGTCACAAATGAGGGTGTAATTCTTAATGAGTAATCATATCCACAGCTCTAGCCTTTGCTTCCTTCCAAGTTAGTTTTTCCGACAGCATTGTCATTTACCTCCTGTGGTATGATCATTCAACTTGACAGTATTATCGCTGCAGATCGAGATAATGTGTTGACCAAAGATCTCAAGCGATGCTATCGAAAGTCTTGGGTCTGTTCCACATGAGAATCGCCCTACTTCTTTAGCTCTCCTGTACGTGACGACATCTGATCCACATGCTGCAAAAACGAGATCACCTAATGTTGCTAATGCTGTGATCGGTGTAGAGGTGTGTGCGCCTTTTATGCGAATGATATGCGTAAAGTTAGTCTATAATCAAAGGGAACAGCCGGTATTATCTTTTGATTACAATGAAACTCTAGCAATATTAACCCCCGTAATCAGACATCCTGATCCAGGTAAACCAAAACAAGGAAAATAAAAAGAAGAATGAAAGAATGAAAGAATACAATGTCATACCAACAAAAAGCAAATTCATCTTCGCAACGTCATAGATATGAAAAGTAGTGCCGACACAGGTGGTCAAAAAGTAGGCCTGGCCCCTGGCCTGAATATTGAAAGGGACTTCATTGGTGACATAACCAATGGCACGGAATGGGACAAAGAGACGAGGAGCTGTAGCCTTTGGTGCCTCTTTGCGTGCCTTCTTCTGAGGGAGGCCAAACATGGCTAGGTGGCTGCCTGAGAGTGTAAGTGTCTAGTTGAGCGAGGGAGAAGGATATGTTTTTCAGCTTGCTGGCTAGTATTAGCAACTAGGAAGAATGAAGGGTAAAAGAATGAAACAACAACAGTTGCACCTCTTAGAATGCAAGAATGAGCACAAAACTGTTCATTCACCATGGCCTTTTTTTTTTTTTTTTTTTTTTTTTTTTTTAGAAGCAACTATAAACATAAGCCACATACTAAAACAGACATTTATCACAATGTAAAGCTAATCAAGAATACATGAACCTTTGTAAATTGAATTTATTGAGATATTCAGTCAATGCATTGTTTCAGCTGGTTGTGAGCTCAGGATCATGAATATTGCCTGGACCCTCAATGGTGTCTAGGAAGCTTTCAAAAAGCTCCTTGAAAATAATTAAGGTTATCATCCTTTCGATTAAACTTCATAGTGTCTACACCCTCCTCGCCACTTTCATGATCCGGGACTTGTTATCGACAACGAAAAGGCTTCTTGAGGAATTGTTCTCGCAACGGCACGGCCACGAAGCTCGACAGGATAAGAATTGCGAAATCATTTTGCTTGCAGATGAGCTCGCTGTTACATCCTTACTTGGGTATGAGTTCTCTCTTGAGGTGGTCAATGTGATCTTTTCTTGCTTCGACACCAAGACTTAGTAGCCTCCGCTTGTAATCGTCCGGAAGAACAGAGACCTTGAAGAAGCTATTGCGATTACAGTCAGATGTAACCATGCACCAAGCTTTGGGGAGAAGTGGTTAGAGTAACCCATTGGGAATATCCTCGTCTCGTTCAACGTAGCGTGTAGTCTTGAGTATTAATCGATTGTAGTGAACTTTGAAACATCGATGAAACTAGCATCCATTGGCTGCGTAAGCGATGTGGTGTTTGATGGAAGATGCATGATGATAATGTTGGCTAGGCCAATACATTCACAGTCTTTATGGCATGGCGCGCTGTTAACTAGCAGAGCAATATTTAGTCCCTACTCTCGCATTTTATCATCAAACGCGTGGGACCGCCTCGAGAACAAGTCTTGTGTTATGAATCCGGAGTCTCCAAAAAATATCAAAAAGATCCAATGTGCCAGCCTCCAGCGAATCTAGGTAGTGTTTGACTTAAAAAAAAAAAAAAGATAAGGTCAGTACAGAAGCTGTAGAAAGAGAAGAACATGTCACTGCTCATCCACTTACAAAGAATAAGAGGCCTTCATTTATCAGGACTTGAAGAGTTGCTACAGAAAAGGATGGAAGCTCGAGCTAATAGAACAGTCTTGCGGTCAGGAACAGGCCCAATAGTAAGGGTCTTGTTTACCGTTGTCTTCAGGAAGAGACCGGTTTTGCTTTAGTTATACACATCTTCAGGATCAAATCATGTGAAATCCCTGAATTCCGATGCCGATACTTCGAGAGTTCAAAAAAACGGAGCCACTTTCCCAATATCCCTTGATTCCTGTCCATAACTTGAACCTATTTAACCAACCGCGAGGAAGTTGAGGGGCTTAATAATCCTTGGTGATGGTCCATATCGCAACCGCTGTCCCTTACAGACGAACATCTGTTACTAAGTGTTCATTACGTTAATTGCTTTTACAAACCAATTCAACATTCAGTACATACCCAGTTTGACTTGCTCGTTAGACTGGTGACGTCTAACCCACCAACTTTTGTCTTTCGAATACATTTCAAACGTTAAGAGGCTTGAGATGAGAGTCTGATAGCTTTGAAGATGGTAATTCGCATTTTTGAGGGCCCACCAGGATTGATACTTCATAGTTTTGCAAATGAACTCTGAGACATTTGGATTTCAAGCCTTTTCCTCTTGAAACTTCATGATAAAGGTAGCTTTGCTGGCGATGCTGCGACGATGATGGTCTTGAATTGTAAAAATATCTGTGATGATCACAATGATGACAGCAATATATGAATAATTTCAATTTATTGAAGGTTTTTTTTGTATGGGTGTGACATATTAGAAATGGCTCAGGAGTCCAGACTTGCTACAAGGAGCACTGTGTGGCACTTTAACTGATGGTGATAAAGCAATTTTGCTTGTCCTCCAGTAAAGAGAGGCATGTGCGCGTCATGATGATCCATTTGCTTTTGTATCTTGCCAGTAATAATGGCATGTGCGTGGCTCTTTCTCTTCTTCCTTTCACTTTTTTTTTATAAAAAAAAAATCCCCCTCGACTTTACTCACCAGCTGTCTTTATCTTTCTTCGGGAGCCCTCCTTTTGGGTTCTCGTTTACTGCTCCTTTCAGTCTTCTTGTTATCCACTGTGCTTATTTGCTAGGTGGGTGAAACTCATTATTCATTACCTCCATTTCGTTCATTACAGGAAACATCCTTACCTCTTCTCAATGTGTTGAGCTCCTGTTTTACCTCTCCGTCAATATCTAAACTCAGTGATCCATTTCTAGCCTTCTCTTCGCTTTGTCTTTTTTGTCCGTTGTTCTTACGTTCACTACTGTAGAAGTGATTTTCCTTGTAAAGTAGCCTCCCGAATGCATCCATACCTGTTCTTCTATCTTTTGGGCGGTGTGACCTTGATCCCGCTCACTGTGACCATCACGCTTGCTATCTTATGGATTCGACTACCAAAACTTGATCCGACCCAGCCACGCCCAACAGATTTGCCTCCACCCAAGATTCTGAACGGCCAAATCAATGTCCACACTGATACCATTCTACCCATTGCAAAAAAAACTAAAAGCACTAGTCTTCGTTTACGGAAGTCAGCCAACAACAAAACCCGATCTTCATCCTCCACCTCCATAACTTCTGCATCGTCTTCCGATACTACTACCACAACTCCATCTCAACTCAGTCGTCACCAGGATATACCTCGCCATAGTCACAAGCAACAGGACAGAGACAAGCATGATACAGATGATGATAGCGATGAAGAAGACAGTAGCAACACAGATGAAAATGAGGAACAAGACGATAGCACAACTTTGGAATGTGATACCCCTGCAACTGTTAGTTTGAAAGCCATCGCTGGTCGAGAACCAGACGTACCAATGCAAGCGGACCCTAATTTAAATAGGGAAGGCTATGTCAGGATGACGCGGGTACCACGATTGGGACCTGCTGCGGAGTCCATTTCGGATTACATGACCAATATGCTGTTCCAACCCAAGAATGCACGACCCAAAGATTCGTATTATGCTGTACTGCGATACGACACCTTGTTCCTCTACGAAAGTGATCAGCAGCGTGACTGCAAAGCTGTCGTACCCATGACACTGTATGAGGTCCGGATCTTTCCAAAGAACTTGCCAGATAATGAATGTTTTAACAAGGAGCACCCTATCCAAATCAAGCGCAAAATTGATGCACCAACCTCTGCTATCGCTATGGACAATGATCAAGATGAATTTTATATCTTTGTCCATACTCCAGTTGTCAAAGAGGACTGGTATGTATTCTCTTGTTATTTTTTTTTTACTCTAAAGTTCTAAAGTTACAAGTCAGTTGATTTTTAGGTCTAAAAAAAGAAAATTAATGTGGCAACGTGGCATTCCTCACTCCCAAAATGAATGGATTGGATGAAATCTGGATTAGGTTCCTTGCTCTCCTGTATGCGTCCAAGTTGAGGAAGCCTGGTACAAAACAAAAGATCCGAGACAAGGCACACTTTGATCCTGAGGCTATTCAAAACCATATCCGCATCCTTCACTCTGATAAGCATCATGAACATACCCGCTGGTTCAATTCGTTCCTTGGTCGGATCTTTTTGGGTGTATACAAGACGAAGAGAATCCGAGAGATATTTATCCAAAAGATTACACGCAAGACTCGAAAACTAAAACGACCGTCATTTTTAGGAGAAATCAAGGTGCGGTCATTCGATATTGGTCATAGCATTCCTTACATCACAAGGACAAAGCTTCACGAACTCTCTATGACTGGCGAACTAAGTGCTGAATTCCATCTAGCGTACCGTGGAGGCATAAGGGTTGAGATTGAGGTGGATGTTGGACTGGGACTAGCGACATTGAAGCCTGTCAAAGTGACCGTGGTCCTGGCAGTACTTGTCAAGGCTATATCGGGAATGATGACGCTCAAGATCAAGGCGCCGCCAACTAACCGGTTCTGGATCGGGTTTCAGGAGCCGCCCGAGCTAGAGATTGTGATAGAACCAATTGTAGCTGACAAGGCTATAAAGCTTAACATGGTACTAAGCGCCATTGAGACAAAAATCCGTGAGGCGATGGTGGAGGCGATCGTACTGCCTAACATGGATGATTACCCATTCTTTGACTCGCACGGGACCGGAGGTATTTTTGAGGGGGATGAGGAAGTTTCTACAGAGGTCGCGGACGATAGTGATGCGGATTCAAGTACAACTGAAAAAATAAGGAAGGCAGAGAAGCCGGGGGAGAGCGCTTCGAGTACGCCGATACGAAGCAAACGACGAGGCAGTGAGAGTTCCTTTGACTCAGAACAGGCTCCTCCAGGTCCTCAGTCGCTCATATCTGAGAGAAAACCATCTTGGAGCTCGACTGGCACAGAATCAGATATGGATCTAGAAACCGTCCCCATCACCTCCACACCGCTACCCACTATGTACATCCATCAGCAGCACAATACCAGCAGTAGCAATGCCAGTACCATCTCCACATCATCATTTGCATCAAAGTTTAAGCGGTTTTCACAGGCACATTTTTCGTCAAAGTCACAGGATCCTGTGGCAGATCCATCCAAACTGAACACCAAACCAACAGTTGCTACATCAATTGCTACTGCTATACGAACATCTCCATCAACCACACCTCAGTCTTCTAGTAGTACAACGTCTAGTGGATCCAAGCTGCAATCCGCCATCCCAAAGTTATCTGCTCTAAATGATGTTGCAGAGGCACAGGGATCACGGCTATCAGTATCCTCTCCCTCCAATGGGCCATCCAAGAAATCATCAACAAGCTCGTTGCGACTTCTTGCCAATCTGGAATCGACAGTGAGCAACGATGACGCGGATAGTGACACGAATAATGGAACTGTTTCATCTGCAGTAAATGATGTACTGTATCAATCTCTACAAAGTTTAGCAGAGTCCAGCAGCAAAAGAGATTCGCCAGACAGCTCTTCACGACCAGGTCAGGAAACACTTCCCAAATCTACAAACATGATGAGATGGAGCACAGCGTCGCCCCATACCGATGAGGATAAAGGGAAGGATGCAGAGGAGGATTCACCTAAAAATGATTTGAACGTTTCGTCATCTCTTGTTGGAATTGCAGGTATCCTTGAAAAAAACAGTAGTAGGTCGGGGGGTAGCACAGTTTCTAGCAGCTCTATCTCCCAGATTCAAGGAAACCATGCCAATATGCTCACTGCTGACAAAAAGAGCAAGAAGGGCCAGAGCAAGGGCGATGAGAGTCCTCAGAGTAATGCTGATAGTAACAACAATAGCAGTAATGAGAATACAGAACAAGTTTCGTCCAAGCGGAATACAGGTGAGAGTGGCAAGGATAGTAAAGATCGAGGAAGAGATCATGGTCGCAGGAGCAGTGGTGATAGTCTATTGAATCTAAAGTCAAAGAAGGATTCGCTGTTGAAAAAGATTACGAGTCGTAATAATGACGAAGATCAAGGAAGCAAAGGATCCAATAGCGGTGGAGGTAGCGACAATAACTCGATCAAAGGAACATCACCAAAATTCTCGTTAGACAGTGTAGGCACGTTGTTGGGGAATCGACGCAAGGGTAGTGTATCAAGTGGGAGAGGTCCTCTCCCATTGTCCACTGCTCCTTCGCACGAAGCAGCTGTTATACAGGAGCTACAGGAACAGGAAAACGATCTAGGGTCTCGGCAATATAATTTGTATAGGAGACATGAGAGCTCTCCACGGCCTGGTCTAACTAGGTCAATATCCAGTGCTTCCACCTCTAATGTAGGTATAGGCGCCCGTGCTTCCCCAAGGAGAGAGGTTGATCTATATCCGTTGGGCCGTCCATTTGAGAATACAACAGCAAATATAGATACACCAACACCAACAACTACACAACCAGCGTCGTCTTCGATAACCTCCAAGTCAGCGTATCTACAACAGAAGTCACAGGCGGCTCTTGGGTCTGCTAAAGCATGGGTCAAACGATCGTTGGAAGACCGCAGGATGAGTGAAGATGATCCTCTACTTTCTGGAAAAATGCATCTGGATTGATTCATTGATAATGCAATCGCGAATAATAAAAGAAAAAGAAAAAAGAAAAAGAAAAAGAAAAAGAAAAAGAAAAGCCATGATGTGACACTTCCCAGGCTATCTTTACTACTCTCTTTTACTATGAATTGGGCTTCACCATGTTACAGTTAAGGGCGGCGTATGCTGAAAATGCCAAGACTTTAAAGAAGCTGTGCACAAGATCATTTTAAAAACTTCATTCACGCACACATTCGTTCACCCATGTCTTCGTTTGATCCTAATGACCCTTTTGATAACGGTCAACCTTGGCTAAACGTCCAATCCAACTCCTCAGTCTGGAGAGCTAGTAACTTAGACTCAACTGCAGGTGACACTACCACTACTACTGCTACTACTTCTGGCATCAACCTTAATTCTGCTGCTCCTGTTGCTGCTGCTTCTGAGAACATCCTTATTGCTATCCCTGCTTCGCCAGTCTCACCAGTTGTACAGCCTACGGCTCCATCCCTTCATACTATCGCTACTACTGCTCCAATGGCCTCACAACCTGGTCCTTCAGATGGCTCTGCCGAGGCAACAGCTTCGAGAACAACAACGACAGTTTCTGCAGGGAAAAAAACTGCGACTAGTCACAGTATTCAGCACGATGATGACCTTCCTCCTTCATACGAGGCAACTATTGTGAATACCAAGGATAGATCCCCCAATCTTCAGGGCTATGGCCGACCTCAGAATTTCCATGACAATTATGATCATCTTCGTGGGCCTCCTGGACAACGCGGTTTAGATATCAAGACCAGGATTCCTCTAGACTCAACTCCTGCAAGCCATTACCAATCAGGTAGTGATGCCAATGGTAGTACTGGGGTAGCTAGTGGGAGCAGTAGTAGCTCTGGTAGAGCTAGAGGACCATCTAGTGGAGAGCAATCCAATAATGGGCCACGATATGGATCCATTTCACCACCACAAGGCCGACATCAATCTCAATTGCAAAACGAGATATCCCAAGGTCGAGAAGACGACGAGCTGCATTCCCGTGACGTAGACAGGTTATTGGGAACAGATCAGGACCAACCCCATCACCAACCTCATGGCGCTCAAGCGCCTCGTTCAAGATATAATGATAATGTATACCATGACGCTGACGAAGGGCCAGAGTCGCACTGGGGTGTTGTAGGGGATGGTAAAGCATGGGTGGGGTTCTTCTTCCTGTTGATCGGTCTCTTGCCCTGGACTCTCTTCTGTTTTGTTTGGACGCTTGTGACATTAATCGTTGCAGGTATCTCTGTGATCGTACCGCCGATCGGATATCTCTTCGTGATTGCAGCCGTAACTTCTTGGAGAGCGCTAGCCCGCATTGATATCATCATCTCGAGAGCCTTGGTTTCCTGGCATGTTCGAGAGAAATACCCATTCAAGCTGGTCAAAGTGTTCGTTTCTGTACCGTCCACAGCATCTCCTTCTTCATCTTCCTCTTCTCGAACGGTAACACCATCAAATACTTCTACGTGGAGTAACCCAGCAGTCATAGGGGTAGCAGCAACAGGAGGTCCAAATCGTAGCCGACCACGACGATCAAGAAATCTGTGGCACAAAGGAGCAGAGCATTTCAGAGCAACTCTGGCCAATAAGCACACTGTCAACACTGTGCTTTATTTCATTATCTTCAAGATGATGTTTGCATTGGCATCGTTCATCTTCATTCTTGTGTTAGCTGTGTTGGCGATCCCCTTCATGGTCTGTCTACTTCCAAGTGTCCTGATCGTGAGCCGTAAGCTGGCGAATGGGCAGTTCCGATGGGCTATATTCTGGTTGGCTGAGAAGGGGCAACCTATCGCTCTGCCATGACATCAAAAATATTTTTTTATAGAAAAATGAAATAAAATAAATAAATAAAGACAATGATATATATAGTTTCTACGGTTTGGTGTTGCTGTATGCTTTCATTGATTTATTCTTCGTGTCGAAGACTAGTCAAAGATATGGACTTCAAGTGATGTAGTTTCTGACGTGCCGCCACCGTGACCAACTTCAAATCCACTACATCAAGACTCAGATCCAAGTTCTCTAGACGACGCATGTCCTCTACTGCCAACAGTAAACCCCCGATCGTAATTCCCACCGTCTGATCCAATGTCAAGTCCTGTAACCGTTTACATTTGTTTGCAATATGTCTTAGAGCAAGATCCGGTACCTGGAAGGGTCCCACCAAGGCCAAAGATTTCAAATGTGGTAATGAAGAGATCCTATACATCTCACGTGACCGAATGAAGAGCAACAGATTTTTCCCAGGGTCCTGTTGAGCCCAAAAATGGCCTGCTCCTCCTCCTTCTACTTCTCCTTCCGCTCTATCACCACCATGATGACTGTTAGTACCAGGCCAGACGAGATACCGGTGCTGGTGCTGGTGCTGGTGCTGGTGCTGGTACTGTTGTTGACGATGTTGCTGAAGATACCCAGTAGAACCTCTAACATCCTGACGGGCGACAGCTCTAGAACCAGTCTTTGGTGTTAACACTAGCTCCAGCTCTTCCAAGGCTGGGCATCTTACCAAGCTCTCCAAACAGAAATATAAACAGATCTCGCCCTCTAACTTCAAGCGCCTTAATCGTTTCATTGTCCAGTCCCATTCTAATGTCGTTGGTTGCCAAATCCGTAACCTTGAACTTGCCTCTAAATCTTCTAATGTGTCCTGAAAGGCAAAGCTGGCATCATGTAAACAATCCATCAATTCTAAACTTGGGCCCTGAATATGGATCCGTTTCATGGGTGGCAGATGTTTGGCGGTGGAGGATTTCAAGATTGGTGCACAGATCAGGGCTGTCTTCTTCTCTTGGGTTGCCCATGCAAAGACATCTCCTCGTCGGATAGGAAGTCGAACTTCTGTGAGAGATCGGCACCGAGTGAGGATATCTCCTAGACGCGCGACCTTGGAATCAACAGATTCGGATGCTGGGAAGTAGTAGGAGAGCCACAAGCGTTTCAAGGAGGTAGCTGTGGATGTTGAAGCAGTAGTCACAGCCCCCGTCGTTACCATGGGAGCGCCTGGTGCAGCAGCAGCAAGGATAGAACGATTGGGAGGAGAGCCAGTAGTAATAGGGGCTGGAAGGATGTGATCGAGGTAAAGTATGCAATTGGCCCATCCTGTAGCATCAATCTTTTCCAGACCTTTGAACGCATCAATAATAGCGAGGGTATTGTTATTTTGACCTAAATTACTGTTGACAGAAGTGGGGATGCGTACAGCTGCAGAGTACGCCGTAAAAACAGATCCCAAGGAGGAGGCAGGTGAGATTGGGGACGAAGGTGAGGATGGTGCGGATATAGTAGTTGCTATGGAAGCAAAAGTAGAGGCCAATGCTGGTGAGGAGGAGGTGGAGGATAATGATGGTATGGCCATGAATGTCGATGCCGACAATGTCCCTGGTACAATTGATCCAAGGGCGTGTTTCTCAACCAGCACAATGTCCTTTAGGATAGGTCCAAACAGCATCCGATGTGATTTAATAAAATCCACGACCAAGTCCACTCGCACGTCCTGACTCGTTTTTTCTAGGTCTGTGATCTCAAGTCGTGTGACCGATGCCAGTTGTGGAACCAATGCAGTCGCGTGCTCGATTGTATACACGGCTGATACCGATAGTGTCTGGATCTGCTCTGCGTTATGTGACATGAATTCTCTCAGGATTTGAAACAGAACCATGTAGGCCTCTTGATTTCGTGTGTGTTTTGAGCTGCTGCTGCTGCTGCTGCTATTGCTACTGCCATAACCCCCTTGATTCTTTCGCTCCTCTTCGTCGTGACCGCCGCGATTATTATTGCCACCGCCGTTACTGCTGTCGTAATCGCTGTCATCTGATTGAGCGGGGATCAGATCTGCAAACAATAAGTGGAAGCACTGTATCATCATTTCTCCTGCCCCTTGATAATCTGAAAAATACTTTAAATAATCAATTTTGCAGGGTGGACGGATCCATTGCTGACCATAGCCCGGGTATCGCAATGCAGGGAGACGCGCCTGAACGGATGTGCAGGCAATCAACAGCTGTAACAAACGAGTCATCTTACAGAGTCGGAGTTGTTGCAATTCCGGAGAAATTGGTGCTGCATAGGACTGAGTGAATGCTGCAGGGGCCGCATTTGCGATTTTGGTGTTATTATTAAGAAATGTGTGAATTGTGTGATGATTGTTTGGATAGTAATGCTGATGATAATCTCCCTTTCCATTGCTGATATTGTTATTACTACTGCTGCTGTCGTGACCATTATTGTAGCCAGAGCTGTAGCTGAAGCTGGCATGACTACTGCCACTACTGTTGCCACGCGCGCGGAGATTGACTTGGCTGACAGATGCAACTTTGCTACTGCTATTTTTACCGTTACTCGTATGAGTGGTACTATCGTTGCTAATGTTTTTGTGATAATCTGAATAAGAGCGGCGTTGTAAAGAGGAAGGACGTTTAGGCTTTTGTTGTTTTTGTTGTCGGGTATTTTTTTCTTGTTGTTGCTGAGCTTGAGATGTAGCAAGATGACGGCCCTGTAGGGCGCTTGTTACATGTAAGACGGCCTTGGTTGCTGACGATAATGCTGCTACTGCCGCTGCGGTCGAGATTGTTGTCTTTGATGTAGTGGCGCTGACGGAAGCGGAAGAGGCGGCTGTACTACCTGTGGAGGACGAAGAAACGGATGAGGAGGAAGTGCTGTTGAGCCGACCCGTGCTTTGGACATTACCATTATCAATTGTACAAGTACCATTGCCACATCCAGGATCATCTACAGTCCCTCCTGTTTTCCTTTGATTGACATTGGCATTAGTGTTATTGATAATCATATTCCCTGATAGCTTAGTATTGCTTATGTTGTTGTCACGGTTGGTGGAGGTATTTGAATCGTTCCTGAAAGGATGTGGAAGATGAGGGGAAGAAGAAGGAGCACCGAGAGATTTCCAGTCATCAAAAGTCATGATGGCTCGGAATGGTGATCGGTAGAGGGTAGGGACGGTTTTCTTGAAGAGGGCACGACAGGTCAAGAGAACGCTGTGTTGGTCTGGCAGGTCCAGATACATTAGCACGATCTTTAAGCATTCAATTGGGATCTCTGTAAAAGGCATTTTGAAGGAAAAATGTAAAAAAAAAAAAAAAAAAAAAACGCAGCTGCAGTTGCCGATGTGGAGAAAAGGAAAATGCTCAGTTTTGGGCAAGAAGAAAAAAAACGAGGATGGGATAAGGTGAGGTGAATGCAGATTATATGAATTTGGTGTTATCAGTTTCCTATTTCAATTGCAGTGTGCTCGGTCTTTTTTCATTGTTTCCTTTAACATCTTCTGTGAAGGCGATTGAGAGAATGAGGAACAATAGAGATGGAATGAGAGGATGTGGAGAATGAAGAGAATATAGAGAATGAGTCTTCCACAACAGACAGGCAGGGTAGGCAGTTGAAAAGAGTATTTAAAGAATAACAAAAAACAAGAGAGAAAAAAGAAAGAATGAAAGAGAAAACTGACAAGAGACGAAATAGGGTAAGAGGATAAAGGTACAATGGTTTCAATGATTGAAGTAAGATTAAAATGAATGTGAGAAAAAGAGTTGGCAGGAAAAAAAACTGTTTTCCCCCCCACCATTCGAGGAACGCATGCATGCATGCAACAAATGCTTGGAAGGACCGACACCTCCACAGCACTTGATACTTTGACAAATCACAGAGTCATTCCATTTCATGATATTCAAACTGCTTGTATTTTTATATTTTATATTAATTTTTATTAATCATCTGGTGTACATTATCATTACTATCGCCATCACTGTGCAACATGCATGCATCCACCAACACACAGTCGTTGCTCTCTCTCTCTCTCTCTCTTTCTTTCTTTCTTTCTTTCTTTCTTTCTTTCTTTCTTTCTTTCTTTTTTCTCTCTCTCTCTCTCTTTCTCCGATCGCCCTTTTTTTTTTTTTTTTTTTTTTTTTTTCTCCGCAAAGCATGTCCATGGTCCACTTATTAAGCGTTAAAAAAAAAAAAAAAGGTTTTGCCTCCTAATCTGGACCCAATGCTTTCTTCCCTTCCCCAATCATCGATTTCACTTTGAGCCTTGCCTTTCTCGATATGCTTGCACATGGTGGACATAGTTTAAAAAAACTGCACTTCTCTGTTTATATCCAATGTACATGTACTTTAGAATACAAAATAAAAGTAATATACTAAAAACATAATATATTCTTGCATAGATATGCGTAGCAATTTATAAAACAATGTACCTTTTCAAATAAAAATAAAATAATAATAAAAAAAAGAAATAAATAAACAAAACGCGTAACAAACGTCAATTCCGCTTGTGCGCTCCTATCATATTTTATTCCTTAACTTCCTTAACTTCTTGCTCGTTTGCTTTTCCATCGTTCATAAAGACGCAGCAATGAAAAAAAAATAAAAAAAAAAAAAAGATCAAAGACATCGAGGAGATGACTAATACTTGGCAGCTTAGCAGTATTCAGATCATGGACGTGATTAATCAATGCTTTGTGATCTCGGATCATTTGTCAGCCTCCCTTTCTTTTTTTTTTTTTTAAAAAAAAAAAAAGGATGGGATGGAGTCTCTTATTCATTTCACGAAGAGAAGTGGCTGTCCGGCATAAATCGCTAAGCTTTTTTATTTATTTGTTTCCCCTTTCGGTTTATAAGAGCTTTCCCGAGAGCCAACAAGAATAAAAAAAAAAAAAGAAAAGAAAAAAAAAAAGAAATACCCGATGGTCAAAGCTCTCTAATTTAATCTTACACCGATCTAAGGTAGCCATTTATTTATGTAGATTAACTAAATAAAAATAAATAAATACATGTAAATAAATAACATTGCTGTTACAGTCCTAGGTTAAATACAAAGACTACACCCTATTGTTGTAATGGACCATAGGCACTCGTCCCACTTTCGTCCTCCCTCCCCTCTTCTTTCCTTTTTTCACGCACATGCCTATCTCGCGCGATGTCGCGTTGATGATTACTTGACTATAGTTTTCTAGCAACATGTACACAAATGATATAATCCTCTTGTGTATACATATTTATGTGTGTGTGGATATCTTGTTCCCATATGATCGATAATTTGATCTCCATGTGCCTCTCCACGTAATGTATAAACATGTTTTGGTTTGATCACTTGTCATCATACGCGTGCCATTTCATTTCCAAAGTGACAAAAGATATTTATCCCATAATGATAACGTGAACTTTTATTGCCTTGATTCTTTTTTTTTTTTTTTTTTTTTTTTTGCTCCTGTCTGTAGTTCACAATCCATAGATTCTCATATCTTCTGTCTTAGATGTCCTCCACAATCCTTTTAGGTGGTACATCCTCGTAGCAAATACGATAGATAGTGGTCATCAATGGGAACTCTTCACAAAGACCCTTTTTGGAAAGGATGCCATACATATCTTTGGCGGTCGAGGTGCCTTGCAGTTTCTGTCCATTTAGCATCTCTTGTTCAAGCTGATCAAAAGATTTGCCTGTTGTAACATGCGCCTCTGCCACCTTGCGGTTTCGACCGCCTGCACATGTTGTGACTAAATCCGCAACACCACAAGATTCAAAGAATGTCTCATCCTTGATATCCTTGTAAAACATTTTCGCAAACTTGCGCATCTCATACAGACCAATACGGATGATTGCTGCCTTTGTGTTAGCACCCATCCTAAATTAATGGTAACATTAATAGAAATACAATTGTAATTAATACCCATAATTGTATCAGTTAATTATTAACTGGAGCATCTACTGGATTGACTTTATATACAACTTACTTGAGTCCATCAACCAATCCGCCTCCAATTGCGATAATATTCTTGAGAGCTCCACAAAGCTCTACTCCCACAACGTCCTCTATAATACTGACCCTGAAAAATGGTGTGTGAAAAATGTCTCTAAACAGCTCGCCATCTTTCTTATTCCTGTATCCGATAGTTGTCTCACAGAATCGTCCTTCTGCAACCTCATCTGCAATATTGGCGCCACTCAACATACAGGCTTGAATGCCGAGCGACTCCTGGATCATATCTGTGATGAGACGGAAGCCTTCTGCATTATCCTGGACGTCAATACCCTTAATCAACGAGATGGCTTTGCAGTTTGAAGGGATCTTGCCCTTCAATTGCTTACAGATGCCGGATACAAACTTTTTTTTTTTTAAAAAAAAAAAAAAAAAAAAAAAAAAAAGAAAAAGAAAAAGAAAATGTGTTAGGAAGCGTTGCACAAACATTTTAAAACCATGAAAAATGTAAATCCTCTGACACACTTCTATGCATCTTTGAATGCTCTCAACGCGTCTAAAATAGACAGGATCTCTATACTTTTCGTTGGTCTCAAGACTATCCAACCTCTTTGTCATTCGTCATAACATTCATGTGAAATCCATGACCGCCAATCGTCAAGGCAGAATCGACACTTGAGGTTACATAGTCAGGCTGCGAACTAGCATTCCACTGAACGAACCTTGTGTACAATATTTATTTATAAATCGTGCAACATACCTGATGAGGGACAACAAATACAAGCATGGTGGCATCTTCACACGTCTTGATCAAATCTGGACATGCAACAACATTCTCTGGCAGTTTAATGCCTGGAAGATATCTATTCAAAGCATGATGTTAAATCCATGTTGGACAAGGATGGAAAAAAAATTAGTCAATCAACATTTTCTTTTTTTTTTTTTATTTATTTATTTATTTTATTTTTTTCTTAAGGAGACCTGGGCATCAATATTTTTGACAAATCAATTTTTCCGATGTGATCTACATTTTTATCCCAATGGCTATTTATTCACACGCTTGCAACATTCGGTAACAACCCCACAACAATTCAACTTTTGAACGATAATAAGCCACGATATGCACTTAATGTGGAAATCACAAAAAAGTTCTGTTTGCTCAACAGATCAACAAATCTTTAAAAATGATGATCACTTCTCCACATTTTTTTTTTTTTTTTTTTTACCCCATCAAAACAAACAGAGCTCAAACATCTTTAAATGTGTACCATGAAGGAAATATAACAAAAAAGTCCCACAATCTTCAGGGCTTGTAATATAAAGATTGGGAATAATAACATATACGGCCCAACGTATCGGAACAAATCACTTACTTCACATTCTCGTGCTTGGTGTTGATGATTTCTGTGAGGTTCTTTCCATCAATTTGCTCTTCGTAAACCCACATCTTCACCTCTTTGTCGAAATGCTCAAAATTATGAACGTTCCCACCAACGATCTTTGCAACGGCAGACCCCCTTAAAAAAAAAATAAAAAAAGCTTGAATTAGCTTTTCGAGTTTTCGATTGTCATTCCATCCGTTACATTCTAATTGCCATTCATTTTCATTCATTGTCAACCATTCCAGTGATATACTCTCTATAAATAATATTAAAAAAAAAAAAAAAAAAAAAAAAGGTTTACCAGTTGCCAGATCCGATGAGAGCTACTTTTTCAGTCATATTCTGCTTTTGGTACTGTGGTGTTGATTGATCGGTATGAAGTATATGAATATAATCCTTTATCTGTCGTTGATGCTGATAAGGTCGTTGTTGTTGCTGCTGCTGTAGTCGGGCTAAAATTGCTTGATGCTCCAAGGATTGGCGTGGACACGATTGATTCGAGTGATTACTACTGAAGACGAAACAGCAGTTTTACAAAAGCGCAAGATCAAACAAAAGAGTTAGAAAGAATTGGGAAGAAGAAGGAAAAGAAAAGAGGGGAAAGAGAACTGAAAAAGTGATGTAGCTTGAACCAAGAAGCTTGAATTGAGCGTGGGGGGAAAAGGTGATTGTTTCCACTTCTCTGTCTTACTTTAGTTGGGGGGACAGAGCACAAATGAAACGTGTTCAATGTACTGTACATACATGTACAAAATTATGGAAGCTATTGCAAAACGCTCTTGTTGCCGTCCTCAATCTTGTTAAACCTGAGGCTTAAATCACATTTATGTGGCATAGGTGATCAATCGTGACATGTTATGATGTCAAAAGACATTTGAGGTCATTGTTTTATCAGGTTTTATACAAAAAAAAAAAAAAAAAAAAAAAAAAATCATCATGATATCTTTTCCTCCTTGCCAGAGAGTCTGAAAGTCCGTACCTGAACAGAGATCGTGAATGTATCTGTAATTGTGTGTATCCTCTCAAGTGTTGAGAGTTCATGAAAGTTGCTAATCGTGTTGAACGAATGCTTCCCAAAGATGTGGTACCAAGATTTGTTGTGTGATAACATCGGGATGACAAGTGTGAGAGGTATAAAGCACGCCAGCCTATAGACCACAATGTTGCCATAATAATAAACGTGAAACACTAACTCTACTACGGCTATTATAACACTACTAATAAGCTCTACTGAAGAAGCTAAAAAAAAAAAAAAAAAAAAAAAAAAAAAAAGTTCATGCAAGCGTCTACAAGAATGAAAATGACAATGAGAATGAAAAATAAAATGAGAGAAAAAAGATCGATTTCAAAGAGTCAATTTATACTCCATTTTTTTTTTTTTTAATGTCATCAACTATGAGTCTATGACGAGATCTTGTAGGATGGGCGCGTCCACAAGACTTCTGCAATGATTGGCCTGATATAAACATGGTCAAGGCGCCAACCCTTACTTTTGTTTGCTATGCAAATATTTTCAAGTTTCAGAAACTGTTGCGTTAGTCTGCGTAAGCAAGTGTCATCTAGCAAAGCAAAAAAAAAAAAAAAAAAAAAAAAAAAACATGCCTAAGCATTTCAAAGTGAACAAAAAGAGCATCAGTTCTTGATTCAACCCCACACAGAGAATTCAAGATTTCACAAGTTGGGGATGAGAAGGCTGTGAAGGGCGCGAGAGATCCCAGACCTTCTCAGGATAAATGCCTCATTTCTATGCCCCATGTGATGTAAAGAAGAAAAATGCCTTCAACATTGTACAGTACACGAGCAAAGCGGTTACAGACTATACACCAAACCCTAAAAATGTTATTTCCAATCTATTTCATTTCACAAAGGGTTTGGCTCACGAGCATCACGATCTTTATGTGGGGTTTAAAACTTTTCCATGACCTGTCTATTTCCTTAAAAAAAAAAAAGAAAAAAAAAAAGAAATTTCTGACATCGGATAGTCTTGGCTGTCAATAAACAAGATGCAGGTACAACTAACCCCACGAATAATCCATGTCCATCTTTTACATCGTAGCTTTGTGGTGAATTCAGGTCTAGAGTACAAATCATGACCTCGATAATGATGATCCAGTATGGCAAGGATATCATAATCATTCTTCTTTAATAGTATGCCTGCATATTCTTTGAAATAACATTCCAAGCAACGAATAAATGGAGCCCGTAATAATAATAAAATAGGCATAAATGGCGGCGCTAAAAAATAACTCGATAGAGAAAGGAACGAGAGCATAGCGTAAGAAAGAGCAGCAAGAATTGCACATGCCAGTGACTAGAAAAATCGCCTGTCGTGTGGGGTCCATCAAATGCCTAGAAAAGTTCCACTCGTATAGACCATGGTATCAAAAAAAAAAAAAAAAAAAAAATGAGGACAACGAGAGTGTACAGGCGAGTAAATAAATGTCCGTGCATTTGTCATAGATGGCATCAGTGGTCTTAATACTCCATTACTAAAACTGCTACCGACGTGAATTCACTCAGCTGGTGGCTTTGAAGGACTCTTGACATTTGTAGGCTTCCTCCGAGACAACGGTGCAAGCTTAGCTTCTGCTGTGATACGTCTGTCCAGGGTTCAGAGAAGTGGATCATGTCATGTGCCAAGCTCTTCATGAGAAATTATTCTTTTTACTTGGACAAATAGGTGGTACAGAAACGTGGTCAATGAGAAGCAAGCACTTGAACTAGGAAAGTAGGAGCCATGGGAGGTCGGACATAAAATAATTATATTTTTTTTAGGTCTATGTAACGTAAAGTGATCGATCTTCCGGGTCTCACATGTGAAAATGCTTTTTCATGATCTGAGGGTGAATTTCTGTCGACCTAAAATACGGTTCTACGAACAATCCCGGAAATATAAGGTCCTCTTTGGTGCTGTGCCACATGTTGTCATGACAGAAAAAAAAAAAAAAAAAAGGATCCAATGAAGAGAACAAGCCCTTTTTGTCTAATGGATCTAATCGCAGTAAAACCTCCTTTCTTTATTAGTGAACGCATTGCCGCGTGAACGTGAAAAGAAAACAAACATGATGGGGCCTTTGCTTTTTTTTTTTTTTTTTTTGAATGTTGAGCTTATTGAATCTATACAATATGCTAAGCTTCGGAAAATGGACGTATACATGTGGGCAAGTAAGAAAAAAAAAAAGCTAGGACCAATTCATATGATGGATTTGCCCATCCCATGTTTGCTTATACAAGTGTACACTCATGCTATCACCCACGCACCACACAAATCGCTTATTTTTCACGAGCTCAAGGACTTTAGTATATTGGATCCATGCAACACAAAAGGATATATGACTGTCCCTGCTTCCACTTGTTGCAAAAAACCATTCGTTCTATACTTTGTACTTTTGTCACTTGAAAATGCACAAAGAAAAATGGGCCCAAGCCATGAGATGCAGAACTAGCTCAAGTGACAAGCGGTTTTCACCATGGTCGTTAAATAGATTGACGATGAAGACCTTTTGCTTGTTCTTTACTACCATTGTGACAGCAATGACAGACAAACTAACGACAGTCCTGTGGTTACTAGAGGGTTTTCATGTATGAAGCTTTGTGATCAAGCCTTTCCGGAACTATGGAAATGGGCGGCAACTTTAAACAATAAAAAAGAGGAGTAAGGGTGGTTTATCAGTTTGTTCATTTGATCGCATTGCGCCTTTGTTTGGAGCCAAAACGTAAACACTTGCTCTGTGTGTACATGCATGTGTTGTCCTTGTATCCTATTCCTCATGAGCATGATCATCCCTGCCCAAACAGTTTATATCGATCGCACATGAGAAAGCACGATAACTCAATACTAACGATTGAATCGAGCGGATGTTCCGTTCCTCTTGTCGGTGCTTCAAATCCATTTACACCGATCTTTGCTATCATTCATACAATCAATTGTTATTGCTTATTTTGTATTAATGTTGTCTCATGTTCATATTCATGCTCATGAACGTGTCTTGACACATTATCACGCTCTTCCTCCCTTCGCAACAACCGATGTTAATAAATAGACGCTGTCTCCTCTAGGCCTTCTGATTCTTTTCTTTTCTTTTTTTTTTTTGTTTTCATTTCATTATCCATATACCTTAACACACTCTCATTTTAAATATAAAATCGTTCGATATTTCGCCTTCTATCACTCCTCTCTTTGACTCTTTCGGCGACTCTTCATTCCTCATTCCATTCTCTTTCATTCCTCTCATTCGCATTCACCTTATACCCTCCTTTTTCTGTGTTTTTTATAACAATTTCTTATTTGGTAAGAAACAATAGAAAAAAAAAAAAAATTCTCGCGACTTTTTCCCCCAACAGATCATTACCCATAAATTTGATGCAGATAAGCAAACTGTTGAGAGGCACTCCTTTGGAGCGCATGGAAAGGGCAGGGCATGTTGTGGGGATACACATGGCTTGGCTTTTTCTTTTTGTGTCATCCATTGTTGGGTCCTAACTGCGGTTTCTTGCCCTTGTCCTGACTTGAACATGTGTCCTCAGTTCATTTTTCTCACACTGCATTTGGAATGTGTTGCAGTCATTTCCCCTTGTAACACACCTTTCTTTCCCTTCCCCTCATTCAATTCATATCACAATCAACTTTTTTTTTTTTTTTTTTGCCACCATTCATCATCAATCATTTATGCTCAAAAACAAGTGTCTTTTTTATACCTCCCCTGTCCATCTGTCCTGTCTTTCAGTTGTTATGACAAACACTGCACACTTCGCTTGTTTCTTCCTGACATATCCACATCCTCAATCTAGCACTTCGTCTTGTTTTTGTCACTAGCATAGTAGTACAACATCTAACCCACTCTGTGTTTCTTTTTTTTTTTTTCTCTCTTCCTCTTTCCCTCTCTCGAATCTAGTCCACCTTCCATATCCATAATGACTACACCCTACGATTCCGATAACTCTGAAGTGGACCGTCCTCTCTCTCCCTCCTCCCAATCATCTGTTGAGCAGGAAATCATTGAGGGCCCAGATGGTAAAACCTATCGTAAGACCACCACTACCACCACCACTCGCACACTCTCCACGAGCTCTTCAAGTTCAAATATTGAAAAAGAG
This sequence comes from Lobosporangium transversale, assembly GCF_002105155.1. NCBI lineage: Eukaryota > Fungi > Mortierellomycota > Mortierellomycetes > Mortierellales > Mortierellaceae > Lobosporangium > Lobosporangium transversale. The sequence continues at coordinate 86,869 of NW_019029023.1, read as the reverse complement.
GATGCCCCTCAGGCTGGCTTTATTGCTCGTGTCAGCTCTTTGCCCTTGATTCACGACAGTGTCACCACTCTGCACTCGATGGCCAAGGAGAACAAGTACAGCCGTTATGCTCTCGACACTGCTGGTTCTGCTGTCGGGACAGTCTCAAAGTACACTGAGGGCTATCAAAAGACACTCCAGCCTCATATTACCAAGGTCGATCAGATTGCCTCTAAATCGCTTGACCTTTTGGAGACTACCTTCCCCATTGTCACCAAGCCTACAGCTGAGATCGTGACCCAGGTCAAGAAGCCCTACACCCAGATTCAGTCCACGATTGATGCTCATGTTACTGCTCCCGTGAAGACTGTGACCTCCAACATTGCCTCAACGGCTGCCACGACTCGTGATCAGCTCACAACAGCTGCCACAACCACTGCCAGCAACATTGCTGCCACCGTCAATAACCATGCCACACCTCTAGTGGATGGTCTCGAGACGATCGTCAACCGCTACTTGCCTGCGGATGCTGAAGTTGAGCAGTCGACCGCTGGACAAAGCAACCAGGCTGTCCGTGTCGTTGATCTTACCCGCAATGTCTCTCTTCGCGTCTCTCGCCGCGTGAGCATCGGTGTTGCACCTATCACTCAGTCTGCTCAGGGTTTGTGCAAGGCTGCTGAGAACAACGCGGCTTTGGTCAAGTCCAAGGAATCGATCCACGCTTTGAATATTCGTCTTAGCGCCCTGCTCGAATCCCTGCGCATCCATGCCAAGGAGCTCCAGGAGAACGTCCAAAAGGTCCCCGGCGAGGCATCACTACGTGTCCAGACCTTGAGCTCCAACCTTTTGTCGGAGATCGATTCATTGTCGCTCTACTTGAAGGAGCACAGCCCCAAGCTGCCCGAGTATGTTCAGGTTCGCCTGGAGCCTCTCGTTGGCTTTGTCAACGAGCGCTATGAAACAGTGAAGGAGGAGATTGCCAAGCCTGATGTGTCTGCGATGCAGAAGGCCCGTAACATCTTGCACCTTACTACGGAGGAGACTTTGCCTATTTTGCAGAGTGCTGCTCAGGACGTCAAGGAGTCTTTGCTTCAGTATCAGATTTCAATCCAGGAGAATGTTCACCGCGGATTGTCCAAGGTCCAGGAGGTCAACTCTTCTGTCAGCGACGCCGCTGTCCGCGCTGTTCAGTCTGCTCGCGTCATTGTTGGCAACAAGTAAAGAATTATAATGGAAAAGTAGTATAACATAACAAAAAAAAAAAGAAAAAAAAGAAAAAAAAAAACAAACAGGAGTTGATCCCTCTTTGTGCGGTTCCTTGCTTTAATGAAACAACTAGCTTTTTTTACGACCCATGAAATAAAAATAAAAACCAAAAATAAAAAAAAGAAAAGCGTTTCTCTTTCCATTTGTTCAAATGTGCCTTACTCAAGGGTAACACGTAGTTTGAGCTGCAAAATCTGCTGTTGTAAATTCTGGCACCCCCTTGACCTCGACATAAACTTAAAGTGTCTGAAGAATTGAATGAATGAGCATTTGAATCATCATTCTTTTTTTAACTTTTCTTTTTTTCTTTTTTTTTTTTTTTTTTTTTTTAAGAAAAAGTATAACAATATATATTCCTAACCAACTTCCATTGCAAGGTAAAATATACAATTCTTATTCATCTAGTCTCGAATGGCCTCATGTAATTAACATTTGTAGAAACAAAGCCTTTCACGGGGAAAATACTCGGGCCTACAAAAAAGAAAAACTTTATTATAACACAGACAACTATGGATAGTAAAAAAAAAAAAAAAAAAAAAAAAAAAAAGGGCGCTCAATGGGAATAGTGATGATATTTGTGGAAAGGTTGCCGTCGGCTTACTACACAAGGATGTAAAAATGGATTTTGTCGCGAGTTTTGAGTAGTTTCTCCTTCATATGTCTTTCTTTCGCTGTTATTTTCTATTATTCATATTTATTTCCGATTTGAAATCGAAGCTCCCCTCTCTATTGGCATTTGCACATGATACCTCCGTCTCTCTGTCTTTGTATTTGTCTGATACTCTCAGGACATGTGTGTAATATGAATGTACGATACTGGAATAGTTGAAAACGTTTGCACAACATCTTTCGATCGAGCCTAAACAAACTGAATAACTTTCAAAGTGACATTCCAGGCTAATTTTTCACTTCCAACTCAATTGTAGTATCCTTTGGTTAAAACTTTACCTAAATAGACTACATCTTAATAATTGATATTCTCTCTCTCCTTTTTTTTTTTTTAAAAAAAAAAAAAACTACAAACAAATAGATTCATAATAATAGTATATACACACGCACATACACAACAATGGTGGACCCACGCCCAACAATCAAGAATGCCGACATGTCCGAGGATGTGCAACAGGAAGCAGTAGAGTGTGCAATCAGGGCATTTGAAAAATACACGGTCGAGAAGGATATTGCTGCTCACATCAAAAAGGAATTTGACAAGAAGTACGGTGCTACATGGCACTGTATCGTAGGTCGTAACTTTGGAAGTTATGTCACTCATGGTATGTTCTTTCCAATCGACATCCCTGATCAATGGAGAAGCATGAATGGCTCTTACTCATCATCATCATCATCATCATCATCATTATTATTATTATTATTATAACTTTCTTTAGAAACCAAGCACTTTATTTACTTTTATCTGGATCAAATCGCCATTCTTCTGTTCAAGAGTGGATAAATTTTTATATCCGGATGACAAAAAATGTTAATCTACCTTGCTTTTCCCTTCTTTGTCTTATATGAATGATATAATATCTAATTGCAATAAAGCTTAAGCTGAATACCTATGCCGTGTTTCTCTTTGCTTGATGTCAATCAAAGATTCATTAACGATGGCATCCAGCTTGCTAATCTCTTCAATAGCACTCCCTTAACAATCGCTCTTAATAAGCCTACTGGTCTTTTTGTTATAGTATCGGTGTTTATTTCTACTGTTAACGGTGCTGTTGCTACTACTAACAGGTTTGCTAATACATGCATATACCAAGCATCAAAATTAGACGCAGAATCATATGCTTAGTCTCGCTATTCTTAACCTCCTTGCCTTTGCTCTCATTCTTCTCTCCCTCCTCTGAGCTTGTCGTTTTTGCTCTTGATAATTGTTGTCTTGAAATGATTGATAGATGGTCCACGGCAAATGCAATGGATAGAGCAACCATTGACACTCGGATATTAGTTAAAGTCGCGTTCAGAAACACACTACTAGTGAAGGCGAGCTTCATGGAATCCAAACACGCGTAGCAAATGAGGAAAAGGGAAAAAGCACTAGAAGGTTTTGCCTAGTAACATTTGTGTATTCAGGTAGGGTAGATATGGTGCCCTTAAGTGCAAGAAAACCAATTAATTTTTAATTTTTGGAGATATGACTACACAGGGTGTTGGGACAGTGTTTGCTCCTTCCTTTTGATTTTACACTATGGGTGAGTCTCATTGAACCAGTGAGACTGATTGAATTATCATATCTGGATTTTTTTTGCAAGGGGGGGGAAACAGATCATCCATCAATACCGATACACCCATCCATCTCAAGGAACAAACAGGAGCCCATCTATGCGTTGTTATCGTCTTTTTGCTTGTTGCTGAACCTTTAGACAACTTTATGGACGTCACCATCTGTCATCTCAAATCAATTAGTCTGTTGCATGACTATAGAAAGCTTCATCAATGTGAAATTTAATGGTCAATCCGAGAATACTTATTCAACTGATTGAAACCATTGCGACGAAGCAGGATTTCGATTATTATTTTTTTTTTTTTTTAAAAAAAATACGACTCAGCTTATTTAGAAAGATCAGATCAGAAACTATGAGGCATTCAGTTCATATGAATATTCAACAACACGAGAGGCTATGAACCTATCAACAAATGTTATACAATAATATCTATATGACAGTGGAGCAACAAAAAAAAAAAAAAAAAAAAAACGGATTACAACATACATCTTTTCATTAAGAAAAGATGCATTTAGCAACAAAAAAAAAAAATAGTAGCAACATGTCGTCAGCAACTTTTAGATTCATGAAGCAACGATCACTTTTTTTTTTTTTTTTTTTTTTACCTTTTTTTCCCCATGTGCTGAAAAATACGAAAACTCATTTTTCTATTTTACGTTTGTGTATAAAAACCAACCATTGTCAATTATTATGCAGGTATCAGCAGAGACTCCCGCCACAAGCGCTCCGCTTCAGGAGCCAAGCGTGCCCAATATCGCAAGAAGAGAAAGTTCGAGTTGGGTCGTCAGGCTGCCAACACTAAGCTCGGTGCTAAGCGCATCCACGAGGTCCGCACCCGTGGAGGCAACCGCAAGTTCCGTGCCATGCGCTTGGACTCTGGCAACTTCTCCTGGGGTTCTGAAGCCATCTCCCGCAAGACCCGTATTGTTGCTGTTGTCTATAACTCCTCGAACAACGAGTTGGTCCGCACAGGTACCTTGGTCAAGAATGCCATTGTCCAGGTTGACGCCACTCCCTTCCGCCAGTGGTACGAGTCCCACTATGCCGTCCCCATTGGTGCCCGCAAGGGCAAGGGTGTCGTCAAGGTATGTACATATATATATATATATATATGTATTTTCTTTACTCTTTCCGATAATATAAAAGATATTCAGGAGAAGGCTTGGATTAAATGGATTTACAACAGTAACAGCATTATCAACAGTATCAACAGTATCAACAGTATCAACAGCATCAACAGCAACAACAGGATCAGGCGTGGATCAACTGAGAAATCAAAGATGGTCAAACGAGTATAGTTCTAAAGTGATGGGCTGCCATTTTTTACGACTCTGGGAAGGGAATTGAATGATCAATCCAGAGGAAGGAAATAATAATTATCATTATTGGATATTAACTTTTATCTCTGATGGTTTGAAATTAGGCCGAGTCTGAGGAAGTCTCCAAGGCTCGCTCAAACCACGTCCAGCGCAAGATCGAGTCCCGCAAGGCCGAGTCCAAGGTCGACCCTGCTCTTGACCACCAATTCGCTGCCGGTCGTCTCTACGCCTGCATCTCGTCGCGTCCTGGTCAGTGTGGCCGTGCCGACGGATACATTCTTGAGGGTCAGGAGTTGGCCTTCTACATCCGCAAGCTTAAGAAGTAAAGATGATTGTATGTTCCATTTTACAATTAAAATTACAGTTTTTTTACGCGACTTTAAGGGAAGAAAGAGAAAAAAAAATATGTACATTCGTGTAAATGTTAATTGTTGTAATTAATCGGGACTGTCTGGTAATATATGGAACCGTATAAGCATTTGAACACTACTACATGCTATTGACTACCCTGTGCTCCTTAAGCGAAGCGATACTTTTAATATATTCCTGCACTTTCCCTTTACTATGGGATTATCTGTGTATTATTGTTATTGTGTAACTTCGAGAAGCTTAGCTCGGGGGAACAAACTCTGCCAGACAAAAAAGAGACAAGAGTGATCTGTTGAAGTGTCTTGAGGCATTACTCTGTATCACGTTTCTGAGAATTTTATTTTGAATGATGCAGCGATTCCTCTCTGTTGATATTATTTAAGATCCTGGCCGAATGACCAGAGAGATATATATATACATACACATTTAATTTTAACTACTGGTGGCTGTGCGAGGAAACTAGCGCGTTCTGGCGCCCAGTGAGAGCCGTGTTAGATTCTTTTATGAAATTGTGAAGAAACAACAATTGCGGGGTTGACATGTCTCAACGGGTGAGACCCAGGAAAAAAAAATAAAAAAAAGCGGGCAGTTAGTTCCGAACGAAGGACATGGAACAATGACTAGTATAAAAAGGATAGATAGATCTTTATTTTTTTTTTTTTTATTTAGCATCTGCACTTCATTCTTCAACTTTTTTTTTTTTTTTTGTTCATCATGGCAGCTCGTAGCCCCATTACATGTCATGTGCTTGACTCATCCTGTGGCAAGCCTGGTCGCAATGTGCCTGTCAAGCTCGAGATGCTTAACACAGGTGCTCTCTGGCAAGGTCTTGCTGAAGGGTAAAAAAAAAAAAAAAAACCTATCAATCTATCATGCAAAGTCTATTCAAACAAGTTCGACTTTTGAATATTGAAATATGGTCTTCACTATTATTTTTTTTTCTTAGTGTTACTGATTCGGATGGACGCGTCAGCACACTTTTGAATCCTTCACACCAGCTCGTCGCTGGTATCTATAGGATGACTTTCCAGACTGCGGAGTACTGGCCTTCTGTCGGTGTTTCCAGCTACTTCCATCCTTATGTTCAGGTAAAGGGAGGAAAAAAAAAAATTGTCGCGTTGTCTGATGCTCAAACTCTCTTGTCACAAAACTCATTATTATTATCTTTTTTTTTTTTTTTTTTTTTTTTTGTTTTGTTTTGTTTTCGTCTTTATTCAGATCATCTTTGAGATTGCGCCTGGTGCAGAGAAGCAGCACTATCACATCCCCTTGCTTCTCAGTCCTTACTCTTACACCACCTATCGCGGATCATAAGAAAACTTAGGATATTGAAGCCTATTGACACACATCAATCATTAATAAAGAAGATTTGCATTGAAAACATTTATTTTTATTTTGGCCATCTGTCGCTAAAAGCAATCTCAATGCGAGTACGAGGGAGGTATCAAGATGTTCCAGCAGAATTTCTTTTTAGTTTTTTTTTTTTTTTTTTTTTTTTTTACTTGTCTGCTGCTGCAGCAGACTGTTCTTGTTGGCCTGTACAAAAATAAAATTGGAATATTTTAAGAACGTGAGAAAAGAAACATTGAACAGTGGAAGCAAAGCAGAAAAAGGGGTCAGGGGATCAAAAAAAAAAAAAAAAAAATTCAATGCACATTGTTATACATACGCTGACGAACTTGTTCTGCAATGGCTTGTCTGGCTTGCATCTTTTCCTTGAGTGCATTCTCAAGATCGAGCCTTCGCTGTTCCACAGCTTTCATCTTTTGATCCAGTTCAGTCCTTTGTTGTTCATATAGAGTCTTTTCTGATTCAGCATCACGATCTCGAATCGACTTGACCTTCTGGAGATGCTCCTCCAGCTTTTGGCGTTTTTCCTCTTCTAATGCCTTGCGCCTAGCCTCTGCCTGTTCAAGCTTTTCGGTGATTTCACGGATCTCATTATCGCGCGTTTGGCTGTGTTGTGAAAAGGAGGAGTGAAAAACAAAAAGGTAAGCTTTATGCATTGGCATCACATCGGGATCTGTGCATATTAGATGGTCGGGAAGAAAAAGAAAAAAAAAAAAAAAAAAAGAAAAAAAGAGACTTGCCTCTCATCCTTCTGAAACGAGGCTACCTTTGCAGAACGCTCTTCTCGTTTAGCGATACGTTGACGTTCCTGTCATATGTAAAGGGAATAAATAGGAGTTATAGGCTTGTGAATGGCTTTTACCTGAAACTTCATCTCAGAGAATTTTCGCAATTGATCATGGCCAGATACTTAAACTTTTTTTTTTTTTTTTTTTTTTTTTTTCTTAAAAAAAACACAGCATTTGTTCATACCTGCTCTTGTCGAACACGTTCAGCGTTCTCTTGCTTTTCTCGGAGTTTCTCAAGAGATTCATCACGACTCAAGTCAGCATCTTGCCTGATTTTTTCCGAGACTTCTTTGGCATGCTTCACATTCTCGTGGGCCTTTTGAACACGCTCCTCCTCGAGTTTCTTTAGAATAGTTTATTCAGTATCAAAAAGTACAATGTATTTTAGCAATTTGAAAAAAAAAAAAAAAAAAAAAAAAAAAACGCGAAGAAGTTCTTGGTGTAACAGAGGCAGTTGATTATGGCCCATCAAGCATTTAGGGGGTGTTTTTCTGCTATTCCGTGGTTGTTTTTCATTTTTTTTTTTACCTTGCGTCGCTCTTCAGCCTCGGCAAGCTTGTTTTCAATGTCCTGCTGAGTTCTTTTTATCACGCAAAAAAAAAAAAAAAAAAAAAAAAAAAAAAGGAAAGAAAAGAAGGGTAATTTACCATAGCAAAGCAGCAAAGTTTTAGTCTACCATCATTCATCATCCATGTAAAGTATTTGGCAATAAAAAGGAAACAAAGAAACACAACGATTCGAATAAGGAATAGCTTTACTTGTCGGGCAACCCAAGCTGTTGAAGCCTGGCTAGAAGATGAGGTGGGACAATTGGTTTGGCTCCAGCTGCAACATCCAGCTGTGCAAGCATATCTTCCTCATGATGGTGGAGCTGCTGGTCCTTCGGAGCAGTAAGATTGACGGCTGTTTGACCTTCAACAGAAGACATGGTGGGAAAATTTCCTTAGTAAATGTGGGGGCTAAAAGAAAAGAAAAAAAAAGGAGGTTGGGGAAGGATAGAGAAAGAGTTCGTTGTGGCGAAAGGATTGAGCTAGAAATAAGGAGCAAATGAGTCCCCTTAGATTTTAAAGGAAAGGAAATAAATATTCAATCCTGAACTTAAACTTTCTTATTTCCGATATACATCACATGATAATAAAGTATTTTTGAGCGTATATCATGAAGTGAAGACAAAAAGGCGTGTCGATACCCTTAGCCTTATAAGTAAAGTCGCTCATTTTAGGGCCAAATGGGCTCGCTCCACTTGGGACCGGTAGCGAGCACCGAAGCGCAACTTTTCAAAGTGGGTTTTACACTTTCTGAGGAAAGTCGATATCTTTGGTAATGTGATGAGTGATTTAGGACACGGTACGTGACCAATCTAGAAAACCATTTTTGCAAAACTTGGTAAAAGCGATGAAGCGCAACAGGGATATACTTAAAATCCACAGAGCCCTCAGGTTATATGTACTTTTCAATTACGAATCCAATGGTGGCAAAATCACTATTGGTTTCATAGCCAGAAAAAAAAAAGTTTTCCTTAAGGAAAAGCAGCTTGGTCGAGGAAAATAGTGGTTTTTCGATATTCTAGGCTCATTTACTAAAGAACTACTGCATGAAATACTGAAAACGAGGGCTCATACCGTAGCTACAGCCTTGGTGAGTAATTCTCTGCTTTGGCTAGGCTCTGCCTCTCAAGATTCCGGCGCAACAACCCATTGGGTATATTTTCACTCTTTTCTGTACTTGAAATACTTTATACGGATGTTACTCCATTGATCCTGAACGGATTGACTTAGGAGTTGTTTTAAACCAAAGATAATAAGCTCCTCTTTCGGCCGTTCCGAGAGTGCCTGATTTCCAGCACTCTAGTAGGAGCCATTCACGCTTAAAGTCTATATAATCCTTAATATTACTCAACTTTGTCGTAACTTTTGGTGTTATCTCGATAAATACTGAACGGATCCTTTTTTATTCTTTTTTTATTTGGTGCATATTCATACCCTCTATCATACATTGCATGGATAAGGCGCCGTCTTCTCGAGAGAGGTAGATATAATCACTCTAATAACGTCAGTAATGATTGAGTGTGAAATTTAGATGCGTTATTTCATGATTTTTTTTTGTGTTTACTTTTTTTAAAATCTAGTAACACTGCCGTTGTCGCTTCTTAGTTCCAGAAGTATTTGGGATTATTGACATACTATTTAAGAAAGAAGAAGCGAATGAAGTGTCTTCAAGCACCAATGACCCTAAAATCCCCGAGCCAACCGAGCTAAAGATTTTTTGTATTGAGAATCAACATCTTTTTCTGTAAAGGTTCTTTTCGATTGTTCAGTTGATGAACTCAAGCAAGCCATCTATTCGCCTGCTAGGTTTGGTAATATCCCGCCAGAGAAGCTAACCCTCTACAAGGTCTCCATCCCTGACGGAAGCGAGGCCATCTTTGAGTCAGAAATCAAGTCAAAAATGGCTCTTACAGTCGCATCGAAGAAGCTTGGGAACATATTTAAATCTGAACTTCTAGAGGAAACTATCCATATTCTTGTCAAGCCACCGCAGCGAGGTATGTATTTGGCTCTTGATGGATATTTTCAGCCGATGGAGCTTATTTCTGTCTCACCATGGTCATGTAATACCCCCAAAGCCATCCTTCCTCCACCTCGCATTGTCACAAGTTATCCGCAGTTGCGCGCCACCAAAATATTTCCTGCACTAAAATTGGTGGCAATTACAACTGCGCAGCACAACAATCCACTTTCGTATTATTTCAACTGATCTCATCAATGCCTCTTTTCAACTTTTTATAAACACTACTCTTCTTTCCCACTCATATGTATATCAGCTTTTTCCTTTATTGTGATACTGGCTCTTCCGCTGCTGCATCAGGTACGGCTCCGCTGACAGATTGAATGGATTAGGCTTTTAAAATGATATTCATTGTGTACATACCAAGAGGTCTTGACAACTTATTCTAATTCTACTTTTTATTCTTTGTACTTGTTATTATCTGGCTTGACTTGTTTATTTATGAATCAGGTATATCATCTTTGGCTTTTACTTTTATTCTCTTGCTCGTGAGTTTGTTTTAATCTGTTATTTCTATTTTTTTAATCAATTTCCCTGTACTTCTTTGATGGTGCATTTCAGGGTTGTTAACTGGTGAGTGTCGATCGAGCAGCTTTTGTTTTTATTCAGCAAACGTCTTGGTGTCTAATAATCTTGTCTCGTATTTGGAAACTTGAAACATAGTCGAGAATATCAAAAGGATTGTAGGTAATTCCCTAGCGCCTGGATCGGAAGCAGCCAACAATCTTACCAAGTTTGTGAAAGGTCATTCCGACTTTGAATTGCCTCGTACGACTGGTATTATCGCTGGGTTACCGAGGGTTTGGCTTCGGAACCAGAATAAGCCTGTCGACAATCGGCCGAACCTACTATTTCTGGATTTACCAGACCCCTCTCAGGTCAACATATCGGCGGAGTGACCTATTTTAAAGGGAATTAATGATCTGATTAAGAATAATACTTCAGGAATCGTCCCCATTTTCGGAGTGAGTGGATGCGGCAAGACCCGTGGCGTGCTTGAGCTATTATCTTGTCAATGGGGATTTTACTTCAACGCTTCTGGAAATGACTTGGGGTCGGGTGACATGACTGTTCTAAATGACGAGATTCCGAATCATCTTACGGAAGATCGAAGCGCTAACAACTTCCAGCTATTCGATTAACGTTCCTACTATTGCTTGCACGACTAAAGATCCTCCAATACTGCTTGCAAGTTCCGAATAATAAGAGTACGTTTACATGTGCAAGATGAACTATACTCCAAGCTTGTCCTTACATGTTCAACTTGGATGTATTTGATACACTTTTTCGAGCCTTTACCCAACTAGAGTGAACAACAGGAGCAACCTTACGCGCCATGGTAGCACTTGAATTTGAGGCGACCCAGAAACTTCTTGGTGTTATTTCGGGTGCTTCAGGATCCACAAGATTTTTAGTAGTATACGATGAGGCGCGGATCCCTGGTGAAGCTTACCCTAATGAATTTGAGCCAACGATAGCGAGAGAGCCTGCTCGGTCATTGCTTTATCCTATTTTGCATGCAACTCGAGGCATCGCAGGTTTGGAGAAACTCACGATCGTCACTGCTGGGACAAGACTTTGTATTTACACTCTTACATGGGTAGAGAAGGGTGGATCTATTCAGGAGGGATACAGCAGTCCAATCATTTCAGAATTGCTCGAATCATTCTTGGAATATCTGAAGTTTGACTGCATGGAGTTCCCTGGATGGGTTGGTTATGAGTCAGTCAGTACTTATATCACCAATCTTAAGGGCCTACTTAAGGACGAAGCCGCGAAAACTCGCCTAGATGAACTCCTACCACCACAGGCTGTTGAGTTGATGGTGAAAAAACTTGTTGGCCGTTTTCGTCCAATCACCAAAGCGATTGAGAGGACCATCGAATTCAACACGAAAGATGGATGGAAGCGAGCAGTCGATCTTGTAGAAAAGGATCTTGTCTCATACGATTTATGTAGAGAGAAAGCCAACCTCTGCTATGAACTTATTCGGTTGGAGAGAAAATTTACTCAAAATATTAAGCTAGCCAAGGATTTTAAGAATCCGATGCTCAGCTCATGAAATTTTAAAGCTACTACTCTTTCAGCGCTATATGTATGGAGATACGAGTATAGTACTTCCAAGGGCAGAGCCTTTGTTAGTGGAACACGCTCTAGGTAGGTTCAGTATTGTCGGGAAGAAAACAACTACTGTGGTAGACGAACCATTTGTGCTGGCCGCAGTAGAAAACTATTTCAAGGCGCAGGACCCTGAATTTGTAAATAGTTTAAAAGCATGGATGGAACAAACAGACAGTCCTCAAGCCCAAGGACGTGGGTGGGAGCCGATGATGATTGGCGTTTTCATGGACGTATTTCAATCAGGATCAGAGAATAAGAATCTTTGTAACTGGGATCACAGCCCAACGATCCGTTCTATGTGCGAAGAGCTCGATGGAGATGCAGAAATAATCGGTTTACGCGATAACGGCAACCAGGGGGTCACGCATGAGCATATTTCAATGAAGGATTTCATGTCTGCCCATGTTAACAACAGCTCAAGACACGAAGATATGACTGTTCCCCCGTTTTACTTCCCGTCAAATATGCCTTTAGGGCCGGATATAGTCTTTTACATTCGAATCCAGGAAAAAATCTTCCCTGTGTTTGTGCAGCTCAAGCTTCGACATGCTCTTACGACTTTTGAAGCTAATAAGGCCGTGGATACAGTATCGGAAAAGAGTATCAAGACGCATGTTGGGGAACTCAAGAATTACTGTCCTTGTAATACTTTTGTTAGTATAGTAGTTGCATATCCTGCCAAACTATTAGACAGCGTGAGTCGCATACAGGGGCTTAGTCCTAAGAAGGTTGAGGATAGGGAGAATATGCTTGCAAAGTTGCGCAAATCTAAAATACCTGAAGCGGACCATGACCTAAAACAAGTGTTGATCAAGATCGATCAGAAAGATATTCGCAAGATTTTCCCAGCGGAGCATGTTGATTTTCTGGATACAATCAAACGCAAGTGGAAAGATGAAGATGCTGGAAACCAAGTCAGCCCTCAGAAAGTTATGAAAATATGAAAACAAATGAACAGTTGTCTAGCTAAATAAACTCATTCGCAAAATAAAAAGAGTATGTAACGAATCGATAAATAATTCTTTGCACAAAAACTTCAGCTTTACCTCAATGCTTTTTTTAAAAATGTAATGCTGCTAGGGCATATTGTATTTGCAATATTTGTTAGAAGTGCGCAATCACAGCTCTTCTTTATTACTGTATAAGGGATCGTTTATTATTATTCCAAAATCTCGTTGAATAAAAAAAGGCATATATAAACTGGATCTTGCATACTACACCATGGATGTGGTTCTGATTCTGGATGACGTGTCATCTATCTTTGGTCAGATGACAAGTGTTACCGCCATGAGAGGTTTTCACAACGCTAATAATGATATATTACGAGACTTCATTAAGGCATCCAAGAAGGTGATTGCCTTGGATGCTGAACTGACAGACCGAGATGTTCAGGTCATCAAGGAGCTTCAAGATGATGCTCACGTTATCTATAATATATTCAAGCCACAGCAAGGACACCGCGTCTCTTTTTACGAGAATGAGGCCTATCTGAAGTTAAAGGTTATTAACTTAGTCAAGTCTGGAAAGAAGGTGTGGATATGTATCACACAGAAGGCTGAAGATACCGAAAGTTTACATACTGAATTGAAGGATATGGGATTCATTGGGATGTGTATCACTGCGAATTCCCTGGAGTTAGAGAGGTCATTTGCACAGAATATTGACGAAATCGCGCCAACTCTCGACTACTTTATCCACACTCTAACCATCATAGTTGGGTTTGATTGCAATATGCAACACTTTGATTACGTTGTGGGGCTTTCATGTCACAAAGTAAAGTCAGTGTAGAGACATGTAGGCTATGCTTAGAAGAGTACGGTACGTCCAGCAAAAGGAATACCTTGTCTATATCAGCAATTCAACAAACAACTTTCCAACAGCACACGACGAAATAGTCAAGTATTTTTGCAAGTAAGAGGTTCAAATCAAGGAATGCGCTCTGGATACGAATGGCTTTCCGTTTAACCTGCGGGTAGGGCAATATCCTGGAGTGAAGCATGATGTTGGTGATATTTACTACACAATATTCATCAATGCATTGATAAAGAAGCATTTATCAATGAATGGTTTTCTTCAGCGTTTCATTGTTCAAATGGTTCAGGTTGGCTGCAGAGTTGTCAGACTACCTGACCAGCCCAAGGATCCCAAGGTTTCTGAATCCCTGAAACAGAGGGCAGCCGCCCTACTTCAGGCCAAGTACGCAGGGCTACCAAAGGCCAAGGTAATTGATTGCGAAGAATTACTACGATTGGAGACAAAGTCAGGCCTTTCTACTGAGGAGCATTGCAGTGCAGGAATTCGGGATTATGGACGCCTATGACATTGAGGACCCATTTATCCTTACGCCTGAATGGGTAAAGACTTATAGTGACCCAAAAGAGATGAAGGTCTTTCAGAATCTGCGAGTCTTGAAGGATGACCCAGAGTTGAAGATGGCAATGCAGAACGACTCGTATCCCCTCGGGAAAGATCAAGAAAGGAGGAACACTGGCGCCATACTGCATAGACTATACCAATCATAGTATACCAAGTTAAAGTATGCAAAAGATATCCTCTTTGCCTGTGGTTATGACTTTCATTTAATTCCAAATGTAGAACATCCACTGCTCTCAAATCAAGCCTGGATGAGCAATGGGAATCGCTATCGTGGAACATGCGGAATATTTTCATACAACTTCCAATCCCGTACTCATCTCATAGCAACTGGAACTTCAGGAACCAACAGAACTTCGCCAACTCTATCTTGAATGAGGTTCTTGTTGTTCATATAGTTGGAATAAATAAGGAAATCACAAGCTATCATATATAATACATGAGGAAAGTGGGGAAGAATTGGGAAGGTTTCTTCAATGATGGAGCTATATGAATACAATGGAGGGCTTGATTAAATTACAATATTGTACTCTTTTTAAAAAGTCATGAATTAACTATTAACCGGGGCGACTTTGAACCCTTACAACCTAGAAATTCCTAGGCTCATCACCAACCTAACAGACCGCGACTGCTTTTGCTTCCTACGATTCAAAGCCACAGCTCGAAGCATTATTTATTTCAAGCTTTTCCCTTATTCCCCTCTGATATCACTCTCCTTTTATCAATGGACAAGGGTAACAACAAGCGGCCTGGACCTCCTGATAATTCGGGAAAGGACAAGAAGCGAGGTATGAAGATTCATTCATGAACATGTGTTCCATGCAAATGCAATGAAAGAAAAAAAAAATTCTGCTGACTGGGGTTTACTTCTATATATATATATATATGTATATTTAGCCCGAATGCAACAGGCACGTTCTATACAAACTCAAAATTCTGCTCCACTCTCTCCTTCATATCATGGATCAGGCGCATCATCATCTACGCCAGGTATGTGATTGATCTCCCCCACCTCTAAAATGAGATAAAAACTAAAAGTGAGATTGATCTGGTTGGTTGCTTGGCTGGTTGTCAGTCCCAAATTTGATTCATCTGTTTATGTCCTTCATGATTATTAAACTCATAGGCTCTGTAAAGACCATTAGAACTATAGATGTTGTCAGTTTTACAGAGGTAAATCAATTTTTACGTATAAATGAATTATACTATCTCTTTTCCGAAAGTCAATTCTAATTTTTTTTTTTTTTTTTTTTTTTTTTTTTTGGCCCTTGAATAATAGGCCCGCGCATTTGAAATCAACGCGATGCACACAGCAATGGAAAGTTCAAAGAACTCAGCAGTTCAAAGAGCATTCCAGAGTTTACCCCGCAATCTCCGGCGCCGTGCTGCAAGCCATAATGTCAAGCGGCTTCCTGTCCGTCTCCGGGAACGTGCAATGAGAGAGGTTAGAAAACCAAAAGGCAAATCAAACCAACTGAGCAACCAAAGAATCAAACATTTTTTTTTATGAGTATTCTTTTTTGCTCAACCAATGATTTTTTTTTTTTTTTTTTTTTTATCTTGACTTTTTAGGTAGAATTCGATCCTGTCAAGAAGGGCAAGAAACCCGATAACAGGCATAAGAAGCGGCGTCCTGGGACCATTTCACAGGAGTATCTCAGACGGCAGGGGACTAAGCGCTGGTTGGAAACACATATATGGCATGCAAAGAGAATGAAAATGGTCGATATCTGGGGATACAAACTAGTAAGCTCAAGAACGAAGGAGAGATGATCAAAATGTTTGAAATTTATATTTTGTGTATGAGAGAAGGAGCAAGGCTAGCCATTAATCGCTTTTCTCTTCTCTTCTTTCTTTCTTTCTTTCTTTCTTTCTTTCTTTCTTTCTTTCTTTCTTTTTACTTTATAAATATTTATTATTATACAAGGCTGAACATTCGAATGAGCATGGAATCCGATCAGCCTACAAGTCTAGTCACCACCAATGTATCCTGCAAGACTCATCGTATTATGGATGTCTGGAAATTACAGGAATAAAGAAGGCGATTTCAGATGTATTTGCCCATATGCTGGATCCAACGACACCTTCTGTAGGAAGTCTTCGTTATGTGACTGGGAAAAGACAGTTTACGGCCTACCTCTATGAATTTGACAGCTTTCCACAAAAGATGATTGCTCCCGCGACATTTCTTTGGAGACAGAGTCCTAGTGGCTCTCAAGCTACTGATGATAGTATCAGTCATATGGATATTGATATCAACGAGGGGGAGCTTTCAAAACAGGGCCAGCTTTGGATCTGGATTCATCCTTCAGCATTTGAGGACGCAAAAGCCAAGATTCAGGAAGCGATTTCGAAAGTCAATAGCAATGACAGCGGAAATAAGTCTTCCAAAGACCATGTGCAGATGAAGGATTTAGAAAATTCACTGGTGATGTTTGATTTTACAGGTCCTAGATCTACAGCTCTGTTACAAGCGGTTCTAAAGCCAACTCTACCGCAGTCACAGATTATTACGACTAATAATTACGAGGAAGCGCACAAAGCCTGGGACGTTTTATCGACATTGAGGACATCATCTTCCCTCCCTCCTGGAGTTGTACTCGGATTATTGGTAGATGATCCACGGTTAACGTAATGAAAAAAAAAAAAAAAAAAAAAAAAAAATTCAATGTTGACAACCAGGTTGAAAAAAAAAAAAAAAAAAAAAAAATTGGAGGGAACTCATCGTGTTTCATATTTTTGATTTCATAGATTTCCGCACAAAACTGCACCCAGACCTACTTCACCTATACCCATATCCAAATATAAAAACCTTCAAAATCTTGTTACAACCTGGCCTTCCAATGTAGCACATTCGATGTTATGGGAAGATAAAGAACGGGACCGGCTCTTGAATTCCTTGACGCCCGAAGCAAAACTAAATGAACGACGTGCTCAACTTTTGGTTCCTGGAACTAAACTCGCAGCTACAGAATCCGACCCACGGATCCCTATTCTTCTAATGCAACGGGAAGGGAAACCACATACCCGGCGCGCTCCTGGGGGTGGAAGCAGTGAGTTTGAATGTGGCTGGACATTAATCCTACCAAAGGGGTGGGGTATGCCATTTTGGAAGAGTTTTATCTTTGCGGGCGCTCGGCCTGGAGGGACACGAGAACGAAGGAGCTTTCATTTTGAGACCAGGCAGTCTTGTTTCCCATATGATTTCCCTAGTACAACAGCATATTCGGTCTATGCAGAAGAGTTTAAAAAGGAGGCCGAGGCTAAATATAGTCGTAAGCCTATAGCCAAGAGGATCAATTATTCGAAAATAGGTGTGCAAGATCCATTTGGGGCAGTTTGGCCCAAGGCATTGAAGGCTGGTGTTACCATGTTACAGGGAAGCAAAGACGGCGGTGATGGGGTTGATGATCGCACTGAGGATAAACAGAACCAGCAACAACAAAAGATTTGGTTACTACAAACGCCAAAGTTGATCACAGCATTGACAGAAACATCTCGCGCATCAGCTTCAAATGGGGAAGATGTGGCTAACTCTAGGGAATTGACGATCGAAACATTAAATCAATCTGTTATCACTGAGTCTCTTCAGGGCATCCTCAGTAGCCCTTGCTTACAAGGAATGAAAGGGTCTCTTCCACGAATCGAGGACGCGTTAGTTCGAGTGGGGGTGGATTTCTTGGGCAGAGGTACCATTGGTATGAATGGAATGATATATGCCATCCCTGAAAAGCATTACCAAGAATGGGCCACTTATGTACAACTCAAAGGCAAGAGAACTGTCGAGGGCCGACCTCGTAAAGAAAAGAAGGAGATTAATTCATGGATGGACTCTGATAGCGAAGAAGACGAGGATGGCGACGAGGAAGATAAAGATGTGACAGATCTGGTAACGTTGTAGCTTTTTTTTTTTTTTTTTTTTTTTGAAAAAAGTTTGTGGATTATTCTATGACCTCGGACACATTTTAACTTTATATTTATTTTCTCCGCATGTTTATTACTCTTTATTATTATTATTATTATTATTATTATTATTATTATTTTTGGTAGGAAATGGCAATACCGCCACCAGAGACACTTCTGGGCTATGTGACAACAGGTCAATATTGCTATAGCGAGGGAAAGAGCTACGGTATTGCATGTTGCTCTGCTACTGGCCTGGCACATGTCATCGAGGCTGAAACACGACAACGACAGGGATTGCAGAAGGGTGCCAAAGCGCCAAAGATGATGGTCCTTGTCCGAAGTATCCGGAGTAAAGTCACTCGCCTGGCAAAGCTTACGATTCTTTCGTAACAAAATTAATATAATAATGTAATAATAATAATAATAAAAGAAACAATAAATAAATGAAAGAAAAATAAATGTGGAATAAAATTTAAAAATTAATAGATAAGAAAAAAAGATAGAAATAGGTAGAGGTAGAATAGACAGAAGATAAAATTAAAGAAAATAAATAAATAAAAGGAAAGAAAAGAAACTAAATATAATAAAAGTAAATAAAGTAAAATAAAATAAGAAACAAGTAAAAATAATAATAAAAATAAAAATAAAATCAAGAAAAATAAAAAATAAAAATAATAATATAGAAAAATAAATAAGAAAGAAAAATAAAAATAAAAATAGGAATAAAAAAAAGAATAAAAAAAAGAATAAAAATAAGAATAAAAATAGAATAAGTAATAATGACAATAGAAATAAAATAAAATAAGTAATATTAAGAAATATAAATAAAATAGATAATAACTAAGTAACAATATTAATGAAATTTAAAGATAAAGAATAATAAGTGATAATAAAGTAAAAATCTATACTTATTTATTATTAATATTACTACTATTACTATCGTGCTTATTCCAAAGGTTGTTAAGAATGGTTGATAAAATCGTCTTCATTATCGCCATGGATCACCCACCGTTTTGTCTTTCGGACCTCATTCCAAAGACGCTTCATAGTCACTTTGAGATAATCCGAGTGCTTATCGCAATCACATTTTCCGGCCCCCAACGCAAAGGAACAGATGTTTTCAGCCGTTGTTAAGAAGACCATCGGTATTGATGGTACTGTATCATCATCAAAATCGGATACGGGAGAGAGAGAGGGGGAATAAGTGGTTGCAGAACGTGGCTTTGTGAAACTATTGGACGTTGATACAGATGGGGAAGAAGAAGAAGAAGAAGTGGAAGAAGAAGAGTTAAAGGAAGCCATAGTGGTGGAGCGTGATGTGGATCCTCCTGTAGATTTATTAGTAGAGCTCCCATTGACCGCGGCTGGGCGGTTAGGAAGCTTTTTAAGGATATGCTCTCGGATCTGTTGCTGGAGAACTGTGGTCATCAGTTGCTTTGCCTCTAGAATCTCTCGATCTCGCTTAAAGTCACAACCGGTAAAGACAAGAATCACGTTCTCCCAGACATAGGGGAACTCCTGCATGATATCGTTAAAAGTCTTGAGGATGGTCATGATGATATCCACACTAAATGATTTTTTTTTTAAAAAAAAAAAAAAAAAAAAAAAAAAAAAAAAAGATGATGATAAAGATTAAGAACCAGTCTGTGCGTCAATATCCTTTAGCCTTACCACTATTTCTTTTTTTTTTTTTTTTTTTTTTTTCTTTACCTCGAGTTAATCTTAAAGACCAACAAGAATGCGGAGACTCCAAGACGGGAGCCGATTGAGTGGATATAATCCTTCAAAATGGGTATGTTCTTCTCATCGTCTCCTTCTGTATCGGCTAGACCTGGTGTATCCGCCACAGTCACCAAGAATCGACGATTGTCCTCAAAACGAGCCCAACCTGAACGCTCAGCAATTCCTTTGGTTACTGCTCGAACAGATGCACTCGCTTTTAGTTCATTTGTGCCCATGATTCGGTTCAATAAGGATGATTTCCCTAGTCAATAAACAAATATGTATTTTTTTTTTTTTAAAAAAAAAAAAAAAAAAAAAAAAAAATTAGTTATCAAGAACCAAGTCAAAAAAAGATAAATAAATAAATAAACTCTTCTTTTTTTTCTTTTTTTTTTTAAAAAAAAAATAAAAAAATAAAAAAATAAAAAAATAAAAAAATAAAAATAAAAATAAAAATAAAAATAAAAATAAAAATAAAATAAAATAAGATAAAATAAATACCTTGTCCAGTCTTGCCAATGGCCACCAAGACAACAGGTCCTGGTCCGTCTGCAATATGGCTAGATTCAGGTGGTGGCAATGGAGCTCCAGTTGCAGCGGCCATTGCGGCAGCTAAAGCCGCATTCTTACGTGGGGCCTTTGGAACATGATGACTGAAGAAATTAGCATTCAGGGCTGTATTAGCAGAAGAGACAGTTCTTGCTCTGGTTAAAGAGGTGCCTGATTGATAAGATGGTGAGGATGGAGGCGAGAGGGTCCCCTGGGTTTGGTGTCCTTCTCGCTTTGGACTCTCACCGAATTGGATGCTCGCTGCTCTGCCTCTGTTTATTGTTGGTGTGGTGGTGGTGGTCATGGTCGGGTTGTAGGGTTCAGTCTCTCGGGTGAGACCATTATGGGGTGAAGCAGGAGGGACGGCGTCAATTTGTCCTACTAAATATGAATTTCGATCCAGAGTTGTGTATAGTGAAGTGGCGGGTCTAGGAGCTAGAGGAGGTGGTGTCAGTCCAGGAGTAGTTGGTAACGATGGAAGGGCCTTTTCTAATAAGGTCGAGTCTTGTATAAAAACAGTGGGTCCAATTGGTGTAGATGCTGGGGCTGCAGAAGTGGAGACTGTTTCATTGTATGGACCTTTCAAAGGCTCTATAGTACTATCGCATATTGGCGTTGTTGATGTTGATGCGGTTGCCGTTTGTGTCCAGACATCGGAGGTTATTGAGTTGGATGAATAGCTTGGTCTCAGGCTCATGAACTGCTCATCTCTTTGCTTTTGATATCTCTGTTGCGAACGAAGTGTCTCTCTTGCTGCAGAGATTGATACTGCGGATTTGGTCGGGGAATGATAAGTCGTATTAGCTCCATCGTTATCTTCGCTAGCATTAGTGGGTGGCTGAGAAGCTGAGGATGGTGATGGTGCACGTGGAGGTGGATAGGTGTCTGTAGCCTCTCCTTCTCCTAGGGTTCCAAAGGGATTGTAATGAAATTGGAAACTATTATAGTTTAGATGACCACTGCGTGGGGCTCCTGTTGATGCTGTTGGTGATGTTGTTGCGATTGATGGTATGCTTTGCTGTTGCTGCTCTTTCTCGTTCTCGTTCTCCTGATGTTGTTGATCGTGATAGCTTATGGGTGACGTAACCAAAGTGTCGCTTCTTGGGGTTGGATTAGATAGGTCTGTCCTTGAGGTTCCGTAATAGGGCGCCTGATACGGCTGAGCAGTATCGTTATTACCATCACTACCTAAAGGCTTGTTGCTGACGCTAACGAAGAGGTTTTCCATGTCCCTGACAAGTTCCCTTTTTGTGCCTGGCTTTTTTTTAGTTGAATGTGACTTTTGCTCTAAACTTTTTTTTTTTTTTTTTTTTTTTTTTTTTCTTTGTCGATGAGAGCTGGGCTGCCTGTCCACTTGTCGCTCTGTTACTCCTGTTTCTCTACTAACTGTTCTTCTGATGAGGAGGAGGGTGATGTGAAGTTTATTTTTTAATTGAATGTAAAAAAAAAAAAAAAAAAAATGAGTAGAAGATTGTTCCTCTTGGTTGAGATGGTCAGACAAGGAAATGATGCGCGCTGTGAGACAACAGTAAGGGGGGAAATAGTCAGCAGAGCAAAACAATAACAAAGATAATAATGTAAATAATAATATAATAATGATAACAAAAATAACGGTTTTGCTTCCTGGGAAATAACGCCTGTGTTACTTTGTTAATCTCGACTAAAAGTTGTTTGGACGCGTAACCTTTCCAACCATTGTTATTTATTACCATTATTGTCCTTGGTACCTTTCTAAAGAAGCCAGCATTATCATAGGAAAACGTTGTTAAATATACAATAATGGCGATCCTGGCTCACCCTTTTCAATTACTGCGCTGTCTGTGGAAAGAGTTTGGGGGAAAAGGTATCAGGAAATATGCTGTAATTAAACCAGACAGGTTGTTTTTCCTCGCAATAGGATCCCAACTGTAACCTTGGTGGCATCTTCTCTCTTCTGATCCGTTTAGAAAAGCATGAATTGGTGTTTTGGTCTAATCCATAGGGCAGGAGGGGGAGGGGGGGGACAGGAAGGGGGGCAGGGCGAGAGAATAATCCAAAAGACTAGGTTCACTGTATTTGTCAAGCCAAAGAAGTAAATCATTAAATGCTCCATGATGCATTATTCAAAATGACTAGGAAGCTCTGAAGATAAAGTTTGACATCCACCTCTAAGAAGTGGGAGTGAAGTAAAGTGAAGTCGAGTAAAGTGAAGAAAAAGAAGGCACGTGATATTGTTGCGCGAAAACGCAAAATGGGCTCTTCTGCAGAAAACACAGACTGGCGTAGAATGAAAAGATGTATGCAGCAAAAAAAAAAAAAAAAAAAAAAGTTCTTGTGCCTTCATCCTTTTGGAAACCAACAATACAACACAACATTGTATACCACTATTTGTGAACCGAGAGAGAAAGAAAATAAAGACAACAACGGCAGTGTTGCATATGAAAGTCTTCTTTCTTTCTTTCAATCTCTCTTTCTCTCTCTCATTCTCTCTCTCTTTCTCTCTCTCTCTCATTCTCTCTTTCTCTCTCTGTATGTATATATATATATTTATATGATAACGAAATAAAACGAGGTGAAATTTTATTTGCTTTGATTTGATTTCATGATTATGAGCCTAAAAGACCTCCGGAGGATATCATAAAGTGTGCAGCTCAGTAACAGTTACAAAGCTCGTCACAGAAATCAGCCACCGACCGATCAATTCAGTCTTTAAAGAGTATCTGTATAATGTATAAAATGGTGATCTAATGATAAATAACATGACATATACACATAGAGTAATAAAATATATAATACAATACAATATAATATATATAGTATAATGTTATATATAATATCTCTTGCATTGCATAAACTCACGGGAGGGAGAAAGATGACAAGCATATCGCGTCATTATGCCTATACCCAGCAAAAGAAAAGCAAGAAAAATGTTTATTTTTCGATTATCGACGAAGATGCGATATCACTTTTACTAGAAAACAACCCTTTTCTTTCAAGAAGAAAAAAAAAAAATTAAAAAAAAAAAAAAAAAGAGAGAGGGAAAGTATAGTTGAAGACATTGCTTTTAAAAGGTGCATATATATATAATATATATACGTATATACAATACTTTTTAGAACGCATAATTGTTTTTTTTTTTTTTCCTCGATGTAGACTAAGATAAGCTTTACCAGATTCTGCTGTTCGGCCAAAATGGTTTTTTTTGCATAAATGTTCGATACTCTGTAATAGTTTGAAAAAATAAAATAATATAAAATATTATAAAATAACAAAACACCCGGTTCAGGAACCATCATCATGACCGCACTAAAGCTAGTATGAAAGCTAGTATGAAAGCTAGTATGAAAGCTAGTATGAAAGTTAGTATGTATATAACATATGTAACGATATCACGATATCACGATAACAATGTTTTTATTTTCCTTTTACAAATGCATCCTAATTTCCTTTTTCGTTAACGTGGCTCTAGCTTAACTTTTAGCTTTTTCTTAGTTTCCAAAGTCAAAATATTAGGCAATGATATTTGAAAAAATCATCCCTGATGACGCCTCCTGTGTGTTTTTTTTTTTTTTTTCCTGTTATGACTATGATGGTGATGATGATGGTGATAATTACATATTCTTTGAGTTTACCCTTCACTAATTACTATTGGTACAGAAGAAACGGAGGGAAAAAAAAAAAAAAAAAAAAAAGGCCGCAGAGAAGAAATAAAAAATTCAGGGCGGTGGAACCCACAAGAGATTTTCGTCCGCACCTTTCGAATCCAAACAAGTGTTGCTAATATTTAGTCCGCATTGTTTACCTTATCACAAACTAGTCATTGACCAACCTCTGTTGGTTTTCTCTGACAAAAAAATTGTAAATATGCCCCAGTTTTTAATTGCGTCAATTCAAGAATTGGATTGGATATGTTACATATTATACTCTATTATATATCATTATATATATGTATGTGTATATTTTAATTTATTTATTTATTTATTTATTTGCAACACTGATAAACTAAACATCGTAATACAAAAAGAACAAAACGTGTGCCTGAAAAGAGGGCGCAGGGCCTCTTTTCTCATTTTCTCTTTCATGCTAGTGAGGCAAAACACAAAGCAGGATGATGTATATGGCATAAAACTACAGGTAGAAATACGGAAAAAAAAAGGAGAAGAAAAAAAAAAGAAATAAAATATTTACACAGAAAAAAAAGAAACAAAAAAAAAAAAAAAGAGGGTAGAATATGATGCAATGAAAATAAACTGGTGGTAAAAAAAAAAAAAAAAAAATGTGTAGAACATATCGCATGAGTGCATAAGGTGGCTTATGGCTTTTCCACACATATACACACAAGTTCGTCATCACCCTATACCTAAAACATCATAACCGTGTGTTTGTTTCAGTCGAGATGCATGGCCATGTTCCTCAAAGGTCGGTAACTTTGGAATGTATTTTCATCCTCCCCAAACGTTCCACGACGCCCAGAGTCGGGTCCAGGTACGGGTGCGTCGTATGATGAGAATTCTGATTTGATACATGGTGAAATAGATCGAAACCGCTGGCTAGCTGTGTTTGTTTTTGTCATCTCAACGTCCCTACCCTGAGACCAGAGTTCTCCAAAGGCCTCAAGCGCCTTCATCTCGTCCTCGGACACATCCACGCCATTTGCTGGAGCAGGTGATCCACCATGCATGTCCCTCTCGGACAGATCGGATGAATAGTGTACTGCTTTCTTGGCCTCTTGAATAGGAGCATTCAGATCAACGAGTGATAGTCGGCGTGTCTTCGTGGGCGGGTGATCCAGATGTGGTGCACAGCCATCGGTGATGCTCTGTGATCGGAATCTCCCATAAGAAATAGAAGGGAGCCGAGGCTTGATCTCTGGTAGGAACAATGAAGTTCGGAGCGGTGGAAGCTTACATTCTTCCAAAGAAACAACACTCGACCTGGGACTTGATTCTATAGGGAAGCTCGGACGATAGTAGTCTTCGGAGGATTGTTTGCGATGATGGAAATGGCTACGGTCATGGACACTACCGTCATCCGAATCCATGTCATCAGAATGAGACGAGTGAGCAGGTGACAGAGGGTGTCTTAAACGCGAGAAAGAAGGGAGTTGTTGCTGCTGCTGCTGTTGTTGTTGTTGTTGTTGCTGATCAAATGTATATGAACCACCATAGGGATGCCCCTGATCTGGAGGATTATAACCCAAAGGAGGGAGTGGAGCGCCCATGTGATGGACGTCATTGTGCCTGTCTGTGTTTGCCAGGAATGAATGTTGATCGAGTCCAAAGTCAAGGCTTGTTCGATGATGCAACTTGGATGCATACCATGTTTCGGCAGTGGCAAGATTGATTGAGGACTCTAGAGATCCTCGACGGTCTCGAATCGAGTCTTGTCTCTTACGGATTTTACCAGTTTCTTTTCCAAGGGTCTTTGACCGCTGCCGTTGCAGCTTGCTTGCCGACAAGGGGGATGATGACAAAGGGGTCACGGACGATTGCCAGACTGGAGTGGAAGAACGCTCATTCTGGGGAACATCAGGGGTCATGGTCAGCGAAGGCATGGATTGCACACGTTCATGGCGGCTCTTCCTTGGGGCCTCTGAACCCGATCCGGAGGAAATGGAGCCACGCTTGGCCCTTGTTCCCTTGATGCTTCCACGACGGAATACGGACCCATTAAGATGACCGGCCTCACTCTTTCGACGACTCTCGATAGCGATCTTATTTGCAATGCTTTCAGCCGTTTCACCATCAGCACCCTTGGTATGAGTCTGAGTGTGCTGCACCATGTTGTCAAAGCGACTGAACATTCGAGTGCATCCATCTACTACACATTGGAAGGGCTTTTCACCAGTATGTTTTCTATAAAAAATAATAATAAAATAAAAAAAAAAAAAAAAAAAAAAGAGAATAGGATGACGGGATAGAAAAGAAGGCTAGTTAGTTTCGACGCGTCAAGACTAGAGCACATTTCGCTAAGGATGATGTCGTTTTAAACAGTGTCAAATCAGATTGAAACGTTGATAATAGGATTGAGGGATGAAGTATGTAAAGGCAACGTCAAACAATATCCGCTTTTGTCTAATTTTTTTTTTTTTTTTTTTTTGAATGTGTATGGGTTCCCCAAGATGACCAAAATCTTAATAGCAACGTGTTGTAATTGCTGTGTTCAGAGCTTTAAAAAAATAAAAATAAAAATAAAAATAAAATAAATAAAGAGCAGGTGTGGACGTTATTGTCAAATGAACTTTAAGTTGAGGTGGCCATTTGCAGTCAATTGTCATGATAGATAGAGCCAATAGGATGATGATGACGATAATGATGATGATAATGATAATGATGATACATCGTTACTAGTCTCTTTTCTCCTTGAATGTTTATTACCCAAGGTGCAGAGAGATCGACGCAATCGGCACAGTTAATGCATCCAACCCTGGTAATGCTTATTTTGTTGTTGTTATCTCTTTTTAGCTGGAGCGCATATTTCATTGTGACATCCAAGCTGGGGGCTGCAGCGGAGAATGTTTGTATCGGAATTTTATGACATAATCCTTTTTTTTTTTTTTTTTCATTTTCATCATTCAACCTGGTCCAAGCCAACAAACCAGTATACACACAACACACACAGACACAGACACACAGATGCATACACAGCATACACAAATACACAGACAACAATAAGCTTTCTATATACCGAGCTCTATATCCAAAGGGGACCCAGCTTTTTTCCCTTTTTACCTAGTAGTCTCAGTTTTTTTTTTTTTCTTTTTTTCTTTTTTTCTTTTGTTCCTGAGTTGAGTACCAAAAAAAATAAAAATAAAAAAAAATTCTTACCGAGCATGACGAGCCAAATGCTCGCTACGTGTAAAGACCATGCGACAGTCACCAAAGCCGGTGCATTGAAAGACCTTTCCCTTGTGTGTCTTTGTGGGTTGAACATCGTTTGTGTCTGATTGATTGGAGTTCTTGGACTTGTTTCTATTGGTTTTGGTGCTGTGGGAACCAGTGCTGGTATAGGAGTCTGAACTTGATTGTTTGGTGTTGGTGTGATAAGGGTCCATATCACGGTGATATAGTTGGTCAGTGTTACTGCTGGGATAGCCTAGTTGGTCATCATGACTGTAATCGTAATCGAGTGGATGTGTCAACTGTTGTTGTTGCTGTTGCTGTTGTGGTGGATAATAATATGGGCCAGGGGCCGAACTAGCGTATTGATATTGAAGATCCATTGATTGGGATGGCTGTTGGCAAGAGAGAGGAAAGGGGAAAGAGGAGGGAGGGATTGGAATGAAGGATTTGAATTGAAAGAAAAAAAAAAAAAAAAGGAGCAAGCAGAGAGGATGATTGTTGTATGTGTTCTGTGGTAAAGCTCTTTTGTACTACCAAGAAGCCGGATCGAGAGGAGAGAGTGAAAAAAGAAGAATAGATATTAAAGTCAGAAAGAGAAGCGAGAAGCAGAGAAAGAGGAAAAGACAGAGAAGAAAGAGTCAGTTGGGGTTTTGAGTAGAATACAGAGTTGAAGAGACAGAAACAGAGGAAACAAAGAAGAAGAAAAAGAGAAAAAGAGAAAAAGAGAGGGAAAGGCAAAGGGCGGGATTTATAACGTCAAGAGAAAGAGAGTCGTAAGAGGGGGGGAGGAAGGCGATAGAAATTTGGATTGTGATTGAATAGATTCTGAATAGCAAGACTAAGCACTAAACAGGAATATATTATGCTGTCTAAGTTTGCTTCTATTCTGTTGGTTCAGTGAAGAAAAAGAAAAGGAAAGAAAAAAAAAACGTCGGTGAAAACATTAAAGAGAGGGAGCAAAAGAAAAAAAACAAGCGCGGGACATGGCCTATAATAGCCTCTATCAGGCACACCTTTACACACACAGCTTAGTGGCTCTTGGGTTTTGAATGGTCTGGTCCAGCCTTTTTGATGCTGTGAACAACAACACCCTCACTAGACCAAGAGGAGGAGGAAGGGGAGATATTCAACGCATATCCAAAGCACATCCAAAGCACATCCAAAGCATATCTAAAGCATGTCAAGCATACACACATGTGTAAGGATATAAATGCATATATACATATAAATATATATATATAAATACAGATATAACATAATACTATTCAAACATGATCCATTCAAAGTTTAAGAAACACCCTGCTCCCTTATCGCGCATGGACTGAATATGGAAAGTATATTTTCAGGCACCAGCACCCAAACAAAAAAAAAAAAAAAAAAAAAAAAAAAACATTATGCGGCATTCAGAAAAGAAGAAATCAGGGATCGAACAAGAAAAAAAAAAAAAAAAAAAAAAGAGAGTCGAATAGCAGTAACGTATCCATCTGTTGTCCCTGTATACTGCATCACTTTTCACCCATTCTCAAAGATGTTTTCATTCTTTTTTCTATCCCTTTTAAAAAAAAAACAACTTATTGGTGATAATCCAATATGGTTTGGTTTATGTATGTTCGTGTGAATGGGTGAACGTGACTTGGAACAACGGTAACTGAGAAGATCATTTAGCCCTGTCACATAGTAACATAGCCCTTTCATCGATTATGAAGCTGCTTAAATTTTCCAGACTAGTGAAGACAAAGATCATGCATGTGAACGTTTCGATAACCTCAAACCGTTACGATAGTGGACTTTACAACAAGAAGCACCACAATAAATAAAGGAAAAGAAAAAAAAAAAAGTCTAGGAATTGAAACACGAGTGCATTCATGATGGAAGGGGGTTGTATAAACAATTGTTAATGTATCATTTAAAGTCAAGGAGATGATCAATGACTTACCAGCAGATGGATGAAAAGCAGTTAGTGATCAAAGCAGGATAAGTGAAATATGTTTTGGTGAAGTGGTCTGGTCCAGCAAGCAATATGTAAAAGTATATATAAATATATATATATGTATATATTTGTATATATTTGTATATGCGTACGTATTAAAAAAAAAAAAAAAAAAAAAAAAAAAAGGGACAGAGAAGAAGAGAAGTGGAATGTTGTCGAAGGTTGAGATATGCGTTATGTATGACAAAGAGAAGGAGATTGAGAAAGAAACAGAAAGAAAAAAGATGAACAGGGGGATAGAAAGGCGCAAAAGGGCAATGGGAAAAAAAAAAAAAAAAAAGATAGAGGAAAGGGAGGGGTAAAGAGAAGGGGGATCAAGAGAGTAATTGACAAATGACAGGTCAGAGTACAGGAGGGGGGAAAGGGCATTAAGGAAAAGAGAAACATTTTTTCTGTTCTATTCCATCCATTTATTTTGCGCTGTTCCTTTTCTGTTCCTGTTCCATCCACATGCCTATCCTTTACTCACTTTACTACACGTACTACAAAACTAGCAACTAGCACACATACTCTCTCTACCTCTCTCTTCTCCATCATCCATCATCGTCCATCATCATCCATCATCATCATTATCAAATACCTTTTTTTTCTTTTTTTTTTTTTTCTTTTTTCTTTTTTCTCTTTTCTTTTTTTTTTTTTTGTTTCTTATTCATCACCCATTGGCCGGCTCCTCTTTCAGGTCTTATGCTCTGCACTTCAAACAGAACGACTCACACCCCTCTGGACTCGATCCTGCGACAGATCCTATTCAACACACAAAGGGGCAAATCGCTCTGCTCCAACAACAGCCCTGTTGCTCTAAGGTTTGGTTTCTTCACTTTGACTCGTGTTCCAATCTGCTTCTACTCTTCTTCATCCTAGATCTCATCCGTAGTCCATACACCCTCGTAGTATCTCTTTAATAAAGAATAAAACCTCTCTATATCCAATTCCTAGTCTATACCGTGTTTCGAAAGTCAATGCATCTTTGCATCAAGATATTAAGAAATGGCGGCAAATTAAAAATAAATAAAAAAAAAATCTAACCGCCCATCCTCCTATTCTTGGCTCCCTATCAAGAAAGTGCACAGATGAAAATATCAAAAACATAAAGTCAGTAGGCTTACTCTGCTCTTCACTTTTTATTCTCATTCTTATTTCTAATCCTCATTCTTATTTGCCGTAACGAGAATAAGGTGCTCAGGTCAAGTGTAACCAATCTTCAATTCAAACACAAAATACTGTCGCCTCCACATCTTTGTTGTCGGGCGAACAGCTGGTTAAATCCAGACTAGCTTTTTATCATCGTAGCACCCTTGTGATTCCAAGCAAAAGAATGAGGAAAGATAAAAAAAAAAAAAAAAAAAAAAAACATTTATATCTTCTCCATTAATCACCAGTGCCTGATTAAAAACTAAATTACCATTGAACGGAGTTTGTAGATTGGTGAATAGAAATGAAGAATGATCAACACATGAAGAATGACAGAGCAACAGAACTTCAATCATGCTCACGTGATGGACACGCCACCACAACACAACATCGAGTTTGGGCCAAGTAGATCAATAAGCTCAATATAATTTCCTAGTAGAGCTTTGATCATAAAAACTATGTGAGTTAAAGGAGGGCAAGGCAATGGGAAAAAAAAAAAAAAAAAAACCTTGTCATTGGATATTGCAAGCCTTTGATGATAGGATAAAAGTATCGCTTCATACCTTATCGATCTTCAGGTTGATGCATAAGGGCTTCTGGTATTTCAGCGATATGACTCGGTCAGGCTTTTTTTTTTTTTTTTTTTTTTTTTTTTACCTCGCCATCCATGTTTTTCAACATTTCTCGCCTCTCTCCTTCCTTAGACTAATAACAATCACTTCAAACTTCTCATTTCTTGGCTTTACAATTAAAGTTTCATTGTTTGTTGTACGGCACACACGACATTGGTTCTAAGCAAAAAAGCAAGTTTGTGGCGAAGCGAAGACCCTTTTAAAGTTCGTTTGACCTGAACCTTTATGTAGATGTAGGCATGATCGACACCACTTCCAGTAAAGACATTGGGACTGTGCCCAAAAATACCGTCGCTGAATTTCACCGACATACACAGTTTTGTTTGAAACAAGAGTTTACAAGAAAGCTGAAAACTGGGAAAGGATTCACATTCAGTAAACTAATCTAATTGAGCTTAACAATCACACGGCTGCAAACGGGTGGGAGAATGATAATGCTGTTTGGTTGTTGACCTACGATATGCTCCTAGCTTATTACTAGACATAGCCTATTGAAAGTGGATGAAAAATCCCGTTGATTATAGCCTTGTTTACTGTCTTGGTTTGCTGCCATCTGTTCCTCTCGTGGAGGATAGCCTCGCATTGTCGGAACAAGAGTGCATTTCTGTGTGATCCTTAATAAGTAGAGAACGGATACAGAGGCTTGGCACCACATGGTTACGGTGTTCATACAATGATGGGATTAGAACAGGGAGTTACAGGTACAGGCTCTGTGTACCTGACCCAACTATGGTCATTTCATTATGACCCTTATCAAGAACAGCCTCGCGTTAATTATTTGTCCACTATTGAGGGGAAAGCCTAACTGGTAATAGTGCGCTCTACCTGAGTAACCCCGGACTTGAATGATCTTGTTTCAGCCCTCCACAGCTTTAACTCTTGCCTACAGGACATGCATGACTAATCTAGCGGTCATGTCTACTGTCAATTTACTTTTTGTCTCCAGGGCAAAGGTTTGAGGCGCGAGCATCTTCATGAGCCCGTGTCAGAGCGCTTAAGGCGATCTTGTGAACAGCTCAAGCTCAGGCTACGAATGCCTTCCGCCTGCCGACGAGGGATCAATTCTCTATCGTACCTCGGCTGTACATGTAACGCGGGCGTATTTGAAGCTTTAATCGCTCTCAAGGCAATAGTAAAAAAATGATACTCTATCGCATTTTTAAAGAAAATCTGTTTTTGCATAGTCACCAGCATTGCGCAAAGCTGACGCGCGTGCTTGTTCCCACTTTTATTTTTTCTTAAAAAAAAGGCCTTGTGTGCAAGACGTCTCTGTTGGTGCAATTCAACATTCCAGACAATGGACGTCCGCTAAAATGCATAACCACTGATGAAAACATGTGTGTGTATTTGTGTGTTGGCGACTCTTCAAAGAGAATCAATCCTGTTTCACATGCTAATCTTTTCATCCCATCTGCTAATCTACTAATCGACTAATCTATACAATTTAAATAACTTCTCACACAGACAAGCACGGCCTTTCCTTACTCCATTTATCCCTGCACACTTCACACTTCACAATTCGCACTTCACAATCCGTACTTCACACTTCACACTTCACACTTCACAAGCAAACCAACTCCACCTTTGAAACATAACAGTCCCTTCGCTTTTTTTTTTTTTATTTATTTCAAGTTTCATCCAAATTATGGAGCGTATCACTGTTGAAATCAACTCGCCCACTCTACCTCCATATCAATTCTTGTTGACAATAGAGCGACAGTCAACAGCGCGGCAACTCAAGGAGTTGATATGGCAGCGTTTGTACAAGCCGCTCTCTACCTCAACTTTTAATGATTTGGAGTTGTTCTGTGGAAAGTCATCCTCTGCCTTGAACGATACAGATACATTGGACAGTATCTTGGTAGAGTCGATAAAAGATCTTACTATCCTATCGTTCTTTTTTTGAAGACATCTTCCCATGGACATTGAGACGTTCTTCTCTTAATGCTCCGTCTTTTTATTTTTATTTTTATTTTTATTTTATTTTATTTTATTTTATTTTTTTTATTTTTCTATAGGAGGGTAACAATTTCCTACCTTCGTCATCATCAACCACAGCGGCACTTCAGTTGACAGTATATCTACACCGTCAAGTCTGGACAGGAACTGGAACATTAACAGGAACTAGAACAGCGGTGGTTAGCCAGATAACAGAACCAGTATCTCCTTCGCCTTTACGGTATATAAACATCAACAACAATAACAACAGCTATGACGAACAGGCCAAAGCATCCTATAATGTGTCTTCAAAAAAGAATGAAGATATTGAAAAAGACAAAAAGCCCGCGAATTGTGCTGTTGGTGATCCAAGAATAGGGTTGTCCCCTCCCTACACCTTATCACCACATTTAATGGCAAATTTGGGTCAGTACCAATACCAATACGCTTTTGTAAAGTGAGTAACTCTTTAATATCGAGTCGAATCGTAAATAATTGTTTTGCAAATAGCTCGCTCGCTTGTTGATTGTGCTGTACTGACCATGGACTTTCTTTTTTTATTTTTTTTTATTTTTATTTTTATTTTTTATGCGTTCAGTGGGATGCCATATTTGGTGCCTTCATATCAGCTTCCTTTTCAGCAACAGCAGGCCATCTTCAATGGATCTTATTTACCTCCTTGGACAGCAAGTCTGGATGGTGGCTTTATAGGCATGCAGCACCAGCACATTGGTAATCAGGCACATGATGCAGCAACAGGAGTGGTAAACAATGGTGCGCAGCAACAGCAACAGCAACAACATCAACATCAACATCAACATCAACATCAACATCAACCACAAGATAATGCACCCCGAGATCAACGTAGAGGTGCTGCATTATGGCTTATTTTGAAACTAACAATTGGTGTGTATATGTTTGGACAGAACGGCAGCATCGAGCGACTTATCCTGTTGTATCTTGTAGCAGCTGTCATCTTTTTGTAAGAAAGCTCCGCCTCGAGCACGTTATACTTTGTTGTTGTTGTTGTTGTTGTCGTTCTTGCTATTATTTACGCGACATAGATAAAGGTGAAAAACTAAGAGGCATTTTTTTTTTTCTTTTTTCGTTTAGGCAACAAACAGGACGCCTCCGGATTGTTCGCAGGATTGCTCGCCCTCACCAAGAGCCTCCGCCAGAGGCTCCTGTAGCTGCGCCAGCAGATGTAGCAGAGAGGCCCACTGGTGTTTCTCAAACAGCATTGAGGACGGGAGCAGTAGAAGATTCATTGGCGTCTTCTCCTTCAGTCGAAGGGGAATCAAGCAACAGTAGCAGTAACAAAGTTGAAAGCAAGGAAACTGTTGAAAAAAATATGGTAGAGGGAGGGAGACATCTGATAGAAGCTGACTCGGAGCAGCCGACACTGAAGCAAGTAAAAGAAAAAGAAAAAGAGAAAGACAGACCAGATGAAGTAGTAGCACCAAAGCAAGCATCTATTGAGAAACAGGATAGAACAAGCCAGCGGGGTGACAACATCCGTGAACAGACTACATCTCCTTCTTCTACTTCTGCTGCTGCTGCTGCTACCTTTGCTACACGACCGGCTTCTCGAGGTTCGCATGAGTATGAGCATGAGCATGAGCATGAGCATATGCAGCCACAAGCACAGCAACAACGACAGCCACAGCAACAGCAACAGCAACAGCAACAGCAACAGCAACAGGAACAAGTAGATCAGCAGAGAGTGTCAACACTTCAAAAAGTGGAACGTGCCTTAGTCACGTTCGTCACATCATTGATTCCCCCGTCCCCAGCAGAGATCGACCAAGCGGTTGCAGAGGCTAATGCTGCAGCAGCCGACCGTGTCTTGTAAATAGTTTATTAAAAAAAAGAAGAAAAAAAAAAGCGTGAAGAAATTTAATTTTTTATCATTTTATTTTATTCCAAGGGTTCTTAGACTCTTTATTCTGTTAACTATTAAAAAAATAAAAAATAAAAAATAAAAAATTAAAAAATTAAAAAAAATAAAAAAAAAATAGAAAAAGGTATCCAGCGGATAGTATCACTTTGAATACCATATGTACGATATACCTTGCTGGTAAATGTCACTGTTTTTCCAAAAATAATAATAATAATAATAATAATAATAATAATAATAATAGTAATAGTAATAGTAATAGTAATAGTAATAGTAATAATAGTAATAACAGTAATAATAATAATAACAGTAATAATAATAATTAAAAAAAATAAAAGATGACTGTAATAAATAAAAATAATAATAAAAATAAAACTAAAAATCAAAAATAAAAGTAAAAAGTAAAAATAAAAAATAAAAATAAAGATAAAAAGCAGTGTTTCGTCCATACTTAAATTCGGTAAAATAAACCTGTGATACAAAATTTACCTAACATCGATATTTGCAAAAGTAAAAAATCCGTAAGTTACTTACCGGTTTCTTACCTCTTTATACCGATTTCTTACCTCTGCATATATGCATAACTTGCGCTTGGTTCTTATATATATATATATATATATATATATATTTTTGTATCCTATTTTTTACATCGCATTTCACTTCATTACTTCACTACTCTCCCTGAGTTCAAGGTGAGGATGCTTCCACACTTGGTTTTGGATACTATAGATTTGTAGTAAAAATAAAAAATAAAAAAAAATCCTTTGTATTTTTGTTTTGCTCCTGAGGCTTGGAACAAAAAAGTGCTATATCGTAGATTTGCTGTGATAATATTCTGATTGCTTCTTTCTTTACTCCTTGGCCTTACTTAGTCGCTTCTCTTCCGCTTCTCTCTCGCTCCTTGGCCTGCCTCTCTTGGTCACCTCCTTCTTCACTTCTTGCACGGCGCCTCTCTACAAGCAACCCGCGATGAATCCCAGTAACGCACACCCGCCGCCCCATAGGGTTTACTACCAGTTCGTATACTATTCTATATACTTATAATTAAAAGACCTTATTACCAACGCCAAATCCAAATATAAAATTATCCCGTGGCTGTCCCTCATATATCTCTTCATATCTCACCTTTAGCATAAAGGGCGAGCGCTGGAAAAAACACACGGCAACGGAGGTGCCAGTGACTCCTAAAGCTGCTACATCAAAGCAGCAGGAGGAGTTGACTATTATCGACGAAACTTCTTTTATGTGTCGTCCAAAGGATGATTATCTACTCGAGATATTTAACGTTATGAAAACAAACAAAAAATCACTGGTACAGCTTCTATTAGATATATTCAATTCGGATGATCAGAACATCAAAAGAAGTGTCCAGAGCTTTTACAAAAACAAAGGCCCTGCCTACATAGTAAAGGTCTGGGGCTTGCGATTGAAATTCGAAAGGCCTTACAATGAATATGGCGATTTCTCCAGGGCCGTAGCAAATATTGTCGTTGAGGGTGCAATAGACGAGCTCGAGCAGCTCACTTTGACCGACGATCTGAGGCTCCCAGCCAACAACCTGTCCCCCACGGTGGTTCAGAAATTTTCATTAACTTTAATTGAAAAAAAATTGGCGTCAGCACCCCTCCTCTTTAAGATCATTTACAACTTAACGCGTGTCAATCATAGGCCCACTAAATACGCACCAGCAGTTGCTGCCACCATCTTTAGCATGCTGGTGAAACTCCGTTCTCAGAAATCGAACTATTTGCAAATGATGATGGGGCTTCATTTGCATGCCTCGGGATGTCCGAAGCGTGTGATAAATTTGCTCGCTGCGTCTGGTATGTCAGTGTCGCACATGACGATCTGCACAGCCCTTAAATCATTAACGGCGAATTCACTCGAGGAAGTCCGCTTCCAAGTTAAGAAACGCCATTTTTTCCTAGTGTATGATAATATCAATATTGCTAATCGGAAGTATGACCAGCGCAGTAATAACTTGGACTCCTTCGACAATGGGACCACCTCAACCATCGTACTTGGTGAAGATATTGACCCAGACCAAGATGTAACCGTCCCCCCTACCATTTCCACCTTTCTTCTCGAGCAATTGTATGCTAGGTGAGGAACAGGCACAAAAACATGGGTGAAGCACATAACAGTTCATTTAATTATTTTGCTAATAGTTCTAATAATGCCGTAGAGATGTCATACAATTCCATTTGATTGATGTACTTCAGCGACATTTCGTTACCTACGGTACCCCGATCAGCATTCCTTCAGTGGAGCCCCTCGAAGTCCAGGAAACTAAGACATGCCCGTTGCGTTCGTTGGAAATTGACCAGGCTACTATATCGGGCAACATTGAGGTCCTTGAGAAAACTATGAGAGACGTCCTTCAGTTGCCTGAAGAGTGGTTCAACGATTATACGAAAATCATAGTTGCGGGGGATCAGCTTACGATATCCAGAATAATATCCTTGCAAGAATTACGTGCAGCCGATACAACAAGCTTCAGTCGGATGCAATGGGCGCTTCCTCTAATACAGCTCTTTCACCTTCAGATGGTTCTCTGCGGTACAATCCTTCGTACTCATTATGGATCCTTTTCGTCTCCAGGGTCACTAGGTTTTATTATATCTATGCTGGAACGCAAGCGTCTAGGTATGGATACATCAAATTTTCACGCCGCAGACGAGCTAATAAGGCACACTTTCGATGCAATGGTCAGGCGACTATGGGAGGTCGAGTTTAGGCTGGAAATCAGCGATATGAGAGCTTATGAATGTGGGTTGGAAAGCCATGGCAAATCGGGCAACGGGCGAGTCCAAATGTTCGAGAGAGTCAATGCCGTAGTCCAAAAGTGCCTGCGCAACGCAAACCGAGTCGCCATGGAATACAGCAATGCGAACGCGAACGCGGTCTTGTTCCTCAGAGACACCCTTGCTTATATTGAGTTGGGTGCTGCCATCAAGGCCGGGGATGTTGGGCGGATAAAAAATGTGTTGGAAACAATAACTGTCATGTTTCAAGCTGGAGGAATGAAGAATTATGCGAGGGAGCTCTTGCGGTTGGCATAAGGGATTCACCACGGCTGGTCTGAACAACGGAGGAAGGCCGTTTTAGCTTCATTGCTGATAAATACGAAGGGCAAGGAGAATGCATGGATCCCAACGGATTTGTATCAGGAGCATAATAATCTGCTGATTAAAGTCATCCATGTAGCGAAGGGAAGCAATATGTCCTGGGATGTATTGGCCAATTCAATATCAACTAATGTTCGTCTTTTTTCAAGGCTCAAATCAATATTCGAGAGAGAGTACGACATCGTTCCCACCAGCACTCGACACTCGCCAGTTTCTACGAATATAGACATCATGAGAATAGTAGCTCATCTCCGGACCTACAACATTCTCGGCCGAGGTCCTTGCTTGGGCTGCGACCATGTTCCGATTGTTAGAGATTTGTATTGCGAAGGCTTTGAAAAACTGGAAGGAGGATGCTTCCAAGACTTTATGGAGCAAATCTCCAAACAGAATAATGCTGATGATATGGAAGGCACTCTCGCGTGTCTTTCGGCAGAAGATGAGCAGACGGAAACTTATATAACGTCCTGTTTCCCTGGAGCCGAGCAGACGGATGTATACAATAACCCAGATATGGATATGATGCTGGATGATGAGGACGATAGGGATGATGGTAAGGGTAGTGAAGATGGTGAGGATAGTGAGGGTGGTGAGGATGGTGGGGGTGAGGATGGTGAGAATGGTGAGGAGGATGAGGAGGATGAGGTATATTTATGAAAGTGAATAAAATCCTAATGTACAGGTGCTAGGGCCGATCCAAAGAGCCGTACCTATATAGTCCCAGTTTGCATATGTCGTCGTGGTTTGACTAAAAGATCACCGAATATTTTATATTGTAGCTATCTCTCATTTTTGCGCTAATACTTCGTCCTATACCCCATCTCCAGCTTCAATTGTGTTCCCATTTTGGTGTAATAGTTAAGAAAGACAAAAGATGATTTTATTAAAATTATTAAAACAAGCCTTTTTATAGGCTTAAGGCTATATACTGTCACATTTGGCCATATCCTCACTCTTACCCATAGCCCTCGGCTTCATCAGTATATGTCTTGCGATAGTCTCCGCTGTTTTTGCCGCATCATCTCAGTATCTACCCTTCATTGCGTCTTGTAATGATTGAATATAAAAAAAAAAACTTAATGTCGGCTATCAGTCTCATCGAACATCTCATGAAGCCCTTTGAAAAATGTAATAGCCATATGCATTTTCTATTCATCATCATTTTCCAAGCTATCGCTACTATTTGTCCGGATACTTTTACATCTTTTTGAGTAATTTGGTGAGCCAGATCTGGAGCTACAAGGAGTCAGAAAGGTTGGAGGAAAAAAGGAGGAGGCGTGGTTTTCATTTCGGAATGACTTTTTTTCATTCGATCCATCATAAATCAGACTGGCATGTTTTTTGAGGCATGCTTGAAAGGATAGCATTCCCCTTATAACATGAATGATCGCACTGATATTCCAAGTAGGTGGGATTTCGAGCGGCTCAACCTTGGAAAACCGGTAATATCGGCCATCAATGTAGGATAAAGAACAAAGTGTTGCACTAGCTCCATTAATTAGTATGCCAAAGGTAGAAGCCTTGCCTCTGGTTATTGTCGGCTCTGCAGCTTTCATACAATTGCTATCGAACATGTCCTTTAATATTTTGGCTATTTTTCGTTCATCCATTAACGATTTAGTTGTATTAGGTCCACGGTTGTCATTGCTGGCCTCCACTACCGCTATTTCTACTCCGGACAATGTTGACTTAAATATAATATCGCACTTGCGTCCAGTTACTTGTTTGGTGCCCAAACTCCTTTTGGTGTTTTGCCTTCCAAATGATGAATATGAAGTTGTTTCAGCGCATTCAAATTGAAGATTGCTGGCGGGGTTGCAAATTAGACGAAAGAAGGGGTACCATATGTTGCTAAGATACCATGTCTCTTTTTCATTGTCAGGAAGTAGATTTTTGTTAGCAGCGTACAAGGAATGAAGCTGTAGTAATAATCCATATAGGCATTTCATAAAGTTGGAATCATCTTTGGTATGAGCTGGATAAAGCTCCTCCATGGTCCTCCATCCTGATGAAAGAAGCTGATCATAGGCGTCGAGACCCGTGTCAGGATCTGATGAAGGTAAGGATGAATAGTGGTCCAATATATGTTCTATCCAAGTGTCGCACTTTATGTTAATATTGGTCAAGAATCTCTGGTCGGCGCTATTGATTGATGAAATCAGCTTGTCTCTGTAGATTTCGGGTATATAGGCAAGCTCAGAATGAATGTCTTCGGGCTTTAAATCAATTATAAAAGAGTGAAGTACTGATTCCTTTTCTTGTGCGACCGTATACGCGAAGAGAGCAGAGTCTACGTCAAATACTTCGTCAATGTGCTCCATGACCCATGCGGCCCCTTTGTATTTGTTATAGCCATTTCTAAAAGGATCATCCTCTGTAACGGTGGTCAAGTCTTTTTTTTTTGTTAAAATTGAGTTCGTTTGTTATTGCAAATACGCATTTAAAATAGGTTATTTTACCATACCAATTTTTGGGAATTGAATGTCGCGCAGGTAGATGTCTTTGAATTCATTAATGTATTCAAGGCCGGGAATAGGATTCTGTTGGAAAAGCTTGATCCATGTGTTCCAGTCTGTGATATGGCGCTTGATGCTGCTGTTGCTCGAACAATTATGAAATTTAATATAGCTTGAATATTAAATTTCGCCGAATCGCCAGCATTACGGGTTTGGAAGTATAGTACACCAGGATGTGTGGAAACACCGTGGCTCTTGAAGAGCTCTTCGATGCTTATATCAAGATGATTGGCCATCCCCTACATGAAAAAAGTAATGGTTAGCAACCCAATGTAGTAATGAAGTACACACCTTCCATTACACCCTAAAGTGAAGTACACACCTCCCCCTTCAGGACAAATCCCCCTAAAGTGGAGTACACACCTCCCCCTTCAGGCTGAGGGAAAATACATTGGATGCTACCATTACCTTGACCAAACTGTGTACTTGTAGAATATTGGAGTAGTTCGAGTTGAATATTGAGCTGGCTGAAGCTGAAGCACGGTATTTCTGAGAATAAGATGAAGAAGGTTTTCAATAAGTAAAAGCATAAAAGTGTAAAGCTGGATAAAAGTAGAGTGGAAGCATAAAAATAGAGAGAGGAGAGGGGAGATGTTCATCTTTAACATGTTTATATAGGTTTGTGTTTTTCTTTTACGATTGAAACACACTGATGAAAAAACAAAAAAAAAAATTAAAAAAGGGTGGACGTGTATGAAAACTATAGTTAGATTCGTGTTCGCACTCTGGGAATTATATGAGATAAACAGACATCTGGGAATCGGTCTGGAATGTTTAAATAAACTTAGAACATTTTACATGACAAAAAAAGGGGGTTTTTTTATTATGGTCTACGAACATTGTAACGGAATAGCGCTACTGATGAGAAGATTGATGAGAAAAGAACAGTTTATTTTTTCAGGCCAATTGAATCGCTTTATTCTAAAATCTACAGTACAACATTGGCAACAGGACAGGTCTTCCTGTGCCGTTGAGGGGCTGCCCATTTCGATTAGACATCACAAGATTCTCCCATAAGAAAAAAATCCACAGTAGGGTGTCCGTCAAATCTGTACGTGTCAATGGCCAGTGAAGAACAATCAATCCTTTAATTTTCCACAGACTAGATTTAAATAGGTATGTAGCTAGCTAGGTAAGTTATGTGGTGTAAACACCACAGCATCATTCCATCTCAGTTGCCA
This sequence comes from Lobosporangium transversale, assembly GCF_002105155.1. NCBI lineage: Eukaryota > Fungi > Mortierellomycota > Mortierellomycetes > Mortierellales > Mortierellaceae > Lobosporangium > Lobosporangium transversale. Next base: position 45,097 of record NW_019029023.1, on the reverse strand, counting down.
TTGGGCTTCCTAGTGTTACGTTCCGAGGCTTGGAAGTGAGGTGCACTTCCATTTTTATTCATAAGATCAGGATTTTTGTGACGGTCATGGCGGGTCCTTAATAAAGACTCCCGCCTGGGAACGATAATAAAAACAATTTTTGATCTCCTTGACCGGACAATCAGAAACATCTCACCTAGGTGTGGCAAAGTCTAAAGAAGTCATATTTTTAAATGAAAACGTTGGCCTTGCGGTCTGCCGAACTCTCCGAACAGGACCAGCCTGATTAACATGAGAGTCCCTAATTTGGAGCTGCGGCGGCAGGTTTGAGCGACCTTCATTATCAATATCCTCGTTTAATTGAACAAGCATGTCGGTGAGCTCCTTTAAATGTTTGGGAAAACAAAAAGTCCAGCCGCTGAGATTCATTATTGATTTGGCCGTCGTAACATTGCCAAACTTTTCGCCCAACTTATTGATCGCCACAACCGTTATCACACAAGTTTCCCTTAGCCAGGGCTTAACTGGCTCAAAATCCCTTCGGAACACTGCCGATCTCCAATCCTTTATGGCTCGCTTGGCAGCTTCCTTCTGTTCTGCCGTTCGACGAACTCTCGGTGTGACATCAACGCGGATTTCATTGCAACAAAGTTGCAGCTGCTCAGGGATTCTATGGCAGTTATCGCAACAGTCTTCATTAGGTGAGGGGTTATTGCCGAAGATACTATTAAGGACTTCCCGCCGACATCCTTTAGTCGTAATGTAATTGGCGAGATCGTTATCTGGGAACCTAGTATCAGTGGACGGTGGGGGTACCAATAAAATACCCTCACCTCGAAGCTTCGGATTGCGAGCCGCACGCCCAAGACGCTGCACAAGAGCTAAGATAGATTCTGGACACTTGTACTGCACAACACGGAGAACATCGCTAATGTCACATCCCATCCCGGCTGCTTCCGTAGACAACAAAATGAGGAAATTGCCACGCTTAAACCGTTCCATGGTCCGTCGCTTGTAAGGTTCGGAGAAGTCGGCATAATATTCAGCGATCTTGTCCTTTGCTGATTTAGCCAAATGCTCATACCAATATTTGATTTCGCGCTTGCACTGGAAGTAGACAATGGTTTTTTTGAGATCATCGAGGAGAAATTTGAGGTGTGAAAAATATTTTCAGATAGATAGTAGACAGTCGAAAAGTAAGTGAGAATAAGATGTGGGTCAACACACCACACCCATGGATTATTTTATTCATTTCTGGTAGAGGGGCTTGTACCAGATAGCTACATATCTATCTATAGGACAACATGGATTCTCATGTCAAAGATTTGTCGCGTCTTAGTGTGACGCGTTATTGCCACTAGTTTCTACAGTTCGGCCCCTTCACTATAGGTGACTGAAAAAGGAAATGAAATTTCCTGTCACCTTTATAAAGTGAAGAGGGATGGGAACGAGCCTATACAGAGGTAAGAAACCGGCAAGAAACTTACCGATTTTTTACTTTTGCAAATACCGTAAATTTTGTATGTCACAATCGGTTTATTTTACCGAATTCAGGTATGGAGGTACATCAGTACAAAACACTGATAAAAGACTACACAAGACCCACGTTGCATCTTCTTACTCCTAGACAGAGTAATGTCTAAATATATAGTTAAATAGCTTGGCCTGCCCACGTGGCCTAACCCCCAAAATTAGTCACAGTGTCACTCTTCTGAAAAGGAAATGTGCTCGTTTGTTCCTAGAATTCATATTCCCTACAATTGGGATGCTTTCATAGATCTTCTGAATCGCCTCACTTTATACCAATCTTTGGACACCCAAAACCTATCCAATAATGTCTCCTCAACTATTCCGTGGGTATAGTCAGCCACCCATATAACAAAGGCAAAGTTTTGACTGACAGCGTTTTAGATGATATCAACTGGGCCTACGGTCCAGTCCGCATTGGTTCATTGCAAAAGTCTTGGTCAGGGGTCGAGAGGATAGGTATAGTTGATGATTTATTAAAAAGTGTTAAAGCTCTATTTAAATTATTTATCAATGGAAGGCTCTAGATTTTGGGCGAAGCTGTAAATTCTAGTATATTCTATCGCATTCATTCTTTGTATTGACTTGTGGAGCTGGTCTTGCTGGTCTGGCTGCAACGGCTGTGCAAGTGCTGTTATATCATGGCAGTGGGACGGTGACCTGATGGAATCAGCTCATGCAGAGGATGAGAATATTCACTCTCGTTTGATGCAAGCGTATCCTGTGATCCCAGATGGGTGATATCTGACCCTATTTATTGCTATAGTGGCTCTCTTGCTTGTTACCTGTATCGTTTGGGATGATATCCCCTGGTAGGCTATCCTCTCGGCTCTAGAGATCTCTATCTTCTTTGGCTCTCTGATATGGATGTCGTTCAAGCGGTAACAAATCAGTAGCCAGGCCAAAACACTGTAACAAAATATGTGATCGAGAGTATATTTCCCAGACGTGCAATTGCAAATGTGGCCCTCAAGATATGTGGGTTTGTCGTTGATGTGCAATCCTTGACCTTCTCTTCAGATTTGAAACTGGGTCAAATCAGATAGTCCCGCCTGGTATGGTATTTATGGCTCGACTTCTCTCAACTGTCATCTCAAGATTGATCAACTTGACGGCTGCATTGTGGCTAGCTAAACTTGTTCTAATATCTGTGCTCATGAGCTAAAGTCTTTGGGAATAAAGATAGTGCTCTATATCTCCAAGTCCCAAGTCCATTAGGGATTCTTGGTTGGCATTATGCTGCAATTTCTGTCCTGGTTTTTGCCTCGTAAATTTTCTAATGTGACCTGGCTTAAAGATATTCATTAACTTGTGCTCCTTGGTTGCGATCTCGAGCATGCCTCAGCATTGCCTTTTTCCTATACCAATGGTTTGTTTCTTGTTTACATTTCTGCAAGTCTATTAAGACGGTATCGTTACAGCTGGTGATTAAGTTGTAACCACTTGATCTCAGCTAAATTGGCTATTTGTGGATTGACCACCTTTTTTGCAATCTAATCTTGGGAAGGAGAAATGTCTTGTTGACGGGGAAGCCCAAAGGATGGCAATTATGATCATTATCTGTTGAGAGGCGCGAACTACTATAGTGAAATTTACAAAATCCTTAAAGGCATACGTGTCTGTCCGTATTCCACCTTCCACTCACTCTTTTAACAGTGTACACCTGGCGTAATAAACCTGAAAACGAGTGCCCTTTGAAAAACAAAAAAGTCTTTTTTGGCGTGACTCAAAAGATGCGCAAGGGCTCACTTTTTTGAAACACGTAGAAAAAAAATAATAATTATCCGAGCGTTGTACAAGAACAAACAAACACAGGCACATGCAATGATGCATGATTAAAAAAAATAACCCTCCTCCCTTCGTATGGCAAAGCACAAGCACAAAAAATCAGTGCGCAGGTAAAACACAACGTACTGAGGGCTTTGGTCCAAGGTCCATGGGCATCCGATGAGACACGGCCATAGTTTAAGAAGTAATGGCAGGATTTTGATAGGCTTGACAAAAAAAAAAAAAAAAAAAAGGCCTGCATGAAACTTGAAAGAGTCGACAGTCCATGCAAGGAAAAAAGACGTCCAAAGAGACTTTTTAAACAGGGCACCTGCACGGTTTGTATGTTTTACACCTTTTTTTTTTTTTTTTTTTTTTTTTTTTAGGAAATAGCGCACTGGCCATATTATTGGCCTTTGACAATGGGTGAACAAGAAAGAAGGGACAAAATCCCAGTTCGCAGTCCATCTTATTCATGGAATATCTGGGAGAAAAAAAAACTAAACGAAGACTGCCGCCTGCGGAGCGTCAGGTAAACAGGTCCTCACTTTTTTTTGTGTGTATTACATGTCTTATCATTATGCTTCTCCTTCATGATGTGTACTTAATAGGACATTCATACATTACATGGGGCGCTAGAGATGGTGATTGTATTGACATTTTCTTCAACTATCAATGCTTGGTGTATGCGGCTGTAAGAGTAATATAAGGTGCGGGTTAGGATGCCTTTGGAATCCACTGTAGTATACAGTTGCAGCGCCGCTTCTAATCTTAAAAAAAAAGGCGCGAATGGATCATGGTGCTTTTCAGCGTCAATGTTGATTTCTAAAAAAAGAATAACCAAATTGGCGTCCAACATTCTTCCAGGCTGCGCCGTGCATTTGAGAAAAAAAAAAGGTTAATTGATTTATTAATATTTGTAATAAAACAAGGAGTGGCGAGACAGAAAGAATGACTAACCACGCGAGAGCCAGGGAAGTGGAAAGACTAATGATGGAGATTAAACTTCTTCGGGTACAGGGTGCATCATATCCCAGGAATTTGTTTTTTTTAATCAATTGAATATCTAATGAGCATCTAGGCATCATGGACACTGATGTCAGTCATGAAACAGTGAGGAGAATAAGGGTGAATTAAATTTCGAATTTTTCAGGGAGTACACAAAATTATTCAAACTTTAAATGTGTTCTTTGTCCTTGCTGCACCTTCAATGCACAAAAGTCATCAGTTGAAGCATCTTTATTGTCTTTCATGATTCTCGATCTTTTTTTTTTATGATATTACGAGAAACATGGTGTATGTGGGAGAGAAAACATCATTCAGTTGCTATACTCCTGTCTCTATTCAGTTTCTCATCACTTTAAGCTTTGCTTTTAGGGAGATGATCTCTTATGGACTGGTACAATAAAAGCCATTCGGAGATCTAGACTATGACAGATGAATCGTCCAGATATAGGCGTGTAGTGAGAATGGCGCCGCAATTATTCTTTTGACAGAGAGGCGAAACAAGCCTGGTCACATTAAAAAAAAAAAAAAAAAAAAAAAAAAAAAAAAACAGAGTTCAGAGCTCATAGACAAGCACTACTCATGACGCGGCAAGAGCTCAACTTTCAAGGTATTTCCTTCATTCTAACGCCCGACTCGACCCCTGGAAGTAACGGGGAAGATGAGAGAGAATCCACTTTGTATCCAAAGTTTAATAGACGCGAAGTGATGCGCCCAAAAAAGAAACTTCTCCTTTAATGACATGCACGTTTTGGTTGTTACATCTGTGATTTATGCAAGCATTCCAATAAAGGTTGTTCTCTAAATCTCAAACTTTACTCAACAAGCTCTTCGTAGCCTTCATTCTTTTTTTTTTATGTTCTTTATAGGCATCATTCATTAGTAACTCAGCATGCCATCCAGGAGTAACAAACATCTTTATACGCTTCTCTACTTTTTTTTTTTTTTTTTTTTTTTTTTTTGCTTCTAAGCATGCGGGGCTATTTCCCTCTCCCTCGCTTTAACTCAACACTAAGCTGATGATTGGCCTTAGCACTGCTCTCAATATTCAACAGCCGAAAAATAAGTTTATCTCATTCATTGTATATTCATTCATCCCTGCACCATTACCTTCGCTACTGTTCTCTGTTGTTCTGAACTGCACTTTATACCCCTATCCGGCTGGTTTCCCCTCCGAGATTTTCTGTATATTTTCCACCCAAGTTATGAATAAACATGGCAAGCGTGTGGATACAATGTGAATTTTCTTAAGCATGCTTGATGTTTAGTTTAATATATTTATAATACGATAAATTGTGTTTATTCAACGTTCAACATGAAATTAGTGAATAAGGGAGTGGCGGGCATCACAAAGAAAAAAAAAAAAAAAAAAAAAAAAAAAAGTGAGCCATGTTTACTGTTTACGGAAACATGGTTTGCTTACCTGATGGTCCTTTTTGAATGTGGATTCAATAGAGGAAAAGAAAAAAGAGAGACAACTCCGAGCCCTGTGCATGCAGTCTTGTAACATCAACAACAGCTGCAGTACTTTATTTGTGTTGCAGTAACAAGGCATGCACACACAACGCCCGAGGAATGATCTTCGCGTTTCAGATTGTTGACATCTTGTCCAACACACATACAATTCACCCCTATCTTCATCTTCCACCCGTATAAATACCGCTTCATTGCCCACTACATTTCATAGCGTTTCTTCTAATCTTTTATTATCCTCCATCTGCACAGACACAAATACGTCTTTCTTTCATCTCAATTGTTTTTTATTCTTTATGTCTCTACTACCTAATTGAGCACAAGGCAATTAACCATCTAATTCATTAATCCCATCAACCCATTAAACCTTTTAATCTTACTCTCCTACAAGTGCTTTTCCTTGGTGATGCCCAATACACTCTATTTCATTTAACGACAATTCCTTTTCCCTTTTCTGTAACAACAAATATTAATAACAAAACTCATCAGCAGCCATTCCATTCAACTCTCGCTGAGGGTTTACCTATTTAACCATGGACAAACAAGCATACCTTAATGAAAAATATGATATCGATGATTCCCATCTCCATGATGATATCGATCTTGAGAACAAGAATATGCAAATAGATGAGGAAGATGATTCTCCCATCGAAGAAGTTCGCGTTACCATCTCTAGTAAGCCCTCACTTTTCCTCTCCTCTTTGCTTTATTCTACTATTATACTTTTTTTTTTTTTTTTTCTAGGGGTTTAACAAGGCTCTTTTTTTTTTTTTTTTTTTTTCTTCCTTTGCTAGATACTGATGATCCAACCCTCCCATACAATACCTTCCGCATGTGGTTCCTCGGTCTCGGCTGGACCTGCATCATCTCATTTATCAACCAATTCTTCTATCTCCGTTATACGGCTGTGACTGTCGGCTACTCTGTTGTGGCCCTTCTCTCATTACCCATGGGTCGTTTCATGGCTCGTGTCCTCCCTACACGCTATTTCAACATCTTTGGGTTCAAATTCACATTAAATCCTGGCCCTTTTTCCATTAAAGAACATGTTCTCATTGGTACTATGGTGGCTTGCAATGGTGGTACAGCCTATGCAGTCGACATTGTGGTCTTACAAAAGGTGTGGTACAATTCTGAGAAGCCCTTTGTTGCGGGGATGTTGTTGGTTTTGACAACTCAAGTTACGGGTTTTGCGATCGCGGGAGCTCTTCGTCGATTCTTGGTTCGACCTGCACACATGATTTGGCCTCAAACGCTGGTCTCTGCTTCCCTTTTCCGTTCCTTGCATGCCAGTTCCGTAGACGATGGCCATATGTCTAGAATGAAATACTTTCTTTTAGTCAGCATGGGTATGTTCTTCTATTACTGGCTCCCTGGTTACATCTTTCCAACCCTAGGTGTGCTTTCAGTTCTCTGTTGGATTAATCCTGACAACGTGGTGCTGGCTCAGTTGACGGGATCCTATGGCCTGGGTATCGGCACCATTTCCTTGGATTGGGGTGCTATTTCGGCCTATGTTTCTCCCATGGCCACGCCTTGGTTTGCTCAAGTCAATATTTTAATTGGTTTCATCATTGTCACCTACGTTATCTGCCCTTGGGCCTACTATACCGACCTTTGGAAGTCCAAGAATTTCCCTATTGTCATTGCTCAGCTTTATCAAGATAATGGCAGCTCTTATAACATTTCGGCTGTGATGGATCAGAGAGGATTTTTGGATGAGAACAAGTACAAAGAATATGGTCCTCTTCGTATGGATTCGTTCTTTGCTATCAGTTATGGCATCGGCTTCGCTGGCTTGACAGCGACAATCGTCCATGTCATTCTGTACAATGGTCGTGAGATTATGGAGCGCTGGAGATACTCTCGCCTTGATAGCGAGGATATTCATGCTCGCTTGATGAGTGTCTATCCTGAGGTGCCCGACTGGTGGTATGGTCTCTTGTTTGGCGTCATGTTTGTCTTGAGTATGATCACCTGTGTTGTCTGGGATTACATGCCCTGGTGGGCCCTGCTGCTTGCTTTGGTCATGGCCTTGATCTTTGTTCTTCCAGTCGGTATTGTGGCAGCAATCACAAACCAACAACCATCACTCAACATCATTACGGAGTACGTGATTGGATTCTTGCTTCCTGGCCATGCGATTGCGAACGTGACCTTCAAGACTTATGGTTTTATTGTTAATGTTCAGGCACTCAGCTTTGTGGGGGATTTGAAACTTGGGCATTACATGAAGATCCCTCCTCGAGCTATGTTTATGGCTCAGCTGGTCTCAGCCATGATCTCCTGTATCATCAATTTGGCCACCGCTACTTGGCTCATCAACACCCGTGAGAATATCTGCACGGATGAAGGCTATCCTTTTACTTGCCGTACATCTCGTACCTTCTACGCTGCTTCGATCATTTGGGGCGCAATTGGTCCAGCCCGTGTTTTTGGAGATGTTGATGGTGCGATCTATGCCCCTGTTCAATGGGGATTCGTTGTGGGAGCTGCATTGCCCCTGATCTTTTGGTTCTTGTCTCAAAAGTTCCCCAATGTTTCGTGGCTAAAGTATGTGCATTGGCCCGTGTTGTTGGCCTCGACCTCAAATATGCCTCCAGGCCTTCCCTACATGTACTCGAACGGCCTATTCTGGGGTTTCATCTTTTCCTTTGTCTTGAGAAGGTACCAATATGGATGGTGGGCAAGATACAATTATTTAACGGCTGCAGCCTTGGATACTGGCATGGCGATTTCAGCCTTGTTGATCTTTTTTGCACTTCAGATGTGGGAGATTAATATGCCATTTTGGTGGGGAAATCCAAACTGGAGAGATCCGGACCCGAATGCTGCAGTATTGGATCATTGTTACCATAGTGGATCCAATTTTTATGGCGAGCAGCTCTAAAAAATCTCAATGTAGTTAGTTATTTCCTCCCTTTTTTTTTGTTCATAGATATCGTTTTATTATTACTATCATTGTTATTTAGTATTGCTTAAACATGTTGATCATGTTTTTGTTTCTTTTCTTTCTTTTTCTTTTGTAAAGACAAAACCATAATGAAATGGATTCTTGCGCATATATTAAAATCCATAAGCAACAAAAACACATTTATGCTATGTATTTTGTCTTGATGAAACTTGAATCTAAAATGCGATAAAAAAAAAAAAAAAATCTCGATAGCTATCCTTGACCTGGAGATGGTTTACTCAGGTACCAACGAACCAATGTCAGGTATCTATTACTGCCGAGGAATTTAATCGCCAATGGCATGTTTAAAGTGGCAACGAGGTTGGTGCGATATGAACTTGATTGCGGAGAGCGATAGAAAGATTGTCGATATTGATGGTGGTTAAGGTATAGTGTTAAGGACTTAGTTGCACCATTACTTTCTAATGTTAATTAAATAGACGACAAGAACGTTCAGATTTTTTTTTTTTTTTTTTTTTTTTTTGGAACAGCTGCACACATTCATGCAGTTCATCTTTCTCATCTGGACCTTGACATAATTATGGGAGACCCTGGCAATTTCCTGTCTTCCTTCGTCACCATCTCTCACAACATCATGACTGCCCGCCGGAGTAAACGATACATTCTCATCCTCGTCATTCTTGCTGTCGTATTCTTGACTTTGACATTCAGCAATCGCTCTCGGGATGTGCTCGACTATGGTGGTTATCTCGGTTTGGACAATAACCAGAGTGGCCCGATAAAGAAGCCAACAACTGAGCCTGATTCATATTGGAGAGGCAAAACAGTCGTTCAAGAGATCATTCTTCCAGAAGCCACTTGGACCTGTACAGACGATCAACTCCCTATCAATGAAAGGATAACCAAAAACAATCGTCGTTCTCGACAGTGTGTTGTACAGAACCTGTGTGTGGATCGAAAAGGCAAGATTCTTCTCCTGTTTTCATCCCAGTCCTACACTCTCCATGCATTTTTTTTTTTTTTTTTTTTTAAAGAGAATGGTCTAAGAGCAAAAAAAAAAAAAAGAAAAAAAGGTAAAGACCTATTGCACTCTGCAGTTGATTGAACGAAAAACCTTTTCTCTTTCTTTCTTATTTTTTTATAATGAATAGGTGCATTTATTCGTAAAAATGGCATCTTCCGCAAAAATTTACCCGAGGTCAATCTGATGTCCTCAGATGAAGAGTCCGATGTCTACTGGCAACCCCGTTTGGAACGTTCATGGAGAAAGACAATCCGGGCACATTACGTAAACGAGACTTTGTTTGTCCATGGATTGTATTCACCTTATCACTTTTCACATTGGTTGTATAATGGCATGATGCCTCTTTACAGGTAAAAAAAAGAAAAAAAAAACTCTAATTAATTGCTTATGATTGATTAAAAAAAGAAAAAACCTTGTCTTGATAATGATTTATTTTGACATTTATAAAAAAAAAAAAAAAAAAAGCACAATGAAGCGTTTTGGAGGCACAAAAGATTCATGGTCATTACGAGCAGGTCGCTTCAAATATGATCCAATCGAAAGGCAAGGATCGTGGGAGATGGAGCACTTCTTCCAATCTGGCAAGGAGCTAGTCCTCAACAAGGAGGAGATCTCAACTGCATTTCAGAGTTTACCCCCAGCAGATGCACCCATCTGTTTCCGACGAGCTGTCATAGGTCTTGGATCTCAATGTGCGCTCGATTACTGTGAACACAATATACCTACTGAGGTCTATAAACATTTCAGAGACGAGATCGCACAGTATTACTGGTCAACGCCTCAGGTTTGGCAGAACCATTTGGAGACAACACAGAAGGCTATCCTCAAGCGCCAAAGGTTATCATCAGTTCAACAAAAGGAGCGTAGATCATATTCGCAACCACAGAAAAGAACTAATAACAAGAGGAATGAAGAGCAGAGCAGTCATGCCAAGGAGATGTCGTTATCCCAATCAATCACGAAGCGACAACAGGCTTCTGATAAAGAGAAGCCAAATTCACAGTTAAGATGTCTGGATCTCGCACGGTATTACAACTTTAATGGCGCTGGACCAAATCATGGTCTTGAGAAGGAGGAATCCTCAAAAAGAGTTGGACAGCTACAACCAGATGTAGTCGATGCAGAGAAGGATTATATTAATCTATATGCTGATGTTGGGAAGAGCAGCAAGCGTAAAGTGATCGTTGGTATTATCCAGCGCGAAAAGTCGAGGCGGATCATCAATGATGAGTCTTTAATCCAAAGTCTTGTCCAAGCAGGGTTCCGAGTCAAGTGGATGAGTTTTGATCATGGTTGTGGGCTGGCAGAGACGGCGTATTTGCTTCGAGATGTCAACGTGTTAATTTCGCCTCATGGAAACGCAATAGGCACATCCGTGTTCATGCCCAGTTATGGACCAATCCCTACTTTGATCAGCATTGATACCTCACGGTATTGGGAGCCTTGGTTCAAGCATTCAGCCACAGCATTGGGCCAACGATTCGTCAATGCTGTCTGTGGACCTCACAACTATCCGGATGAAGCGACCAAAGAGCGATGTCCGTTCTATAAGGATGTCCAGGGCGCAAAACACTTTGTCGGTCATCTTGTCTTGGGACTTCCTGAATCAATACTCAAGTCTGATGAAGAGAAGAGGGCTATGGAGGGTGAAGAACTTGAACAGCTTCGGAATCAGCATCGAGAATATGTGGCCACCCATCCAGAAGCTCAAAAGCTGGCAGAACAAGAGCTGGATGTCCTCATTGGACCTGAAGTACCTCAGGACTTGATCAACAAATATGGTGGAGATGATACTTGGCGCTTCTTGGGTAACTTTTGGAAGGCTATCCCTCGTTATGTAGATGTTCCTCGGGTGCTGAAGTTCATCGAAGGGTTGCAGCAGGATTTGGAGGAGGAGAGGAGGATGGAGGCAGCAATGAGAGAGAAACGACCTAATATGAGCTCGACAGATGTGTCAAGTGCGATGTATGTGAGCTATGTGAAAAAGGGGCAAGCCTGTGGATTTGAGAGCTGTGGGTACATTCTAAAGCGGAATGTGATGGATGGCAGAAGTGCCTTTGGCAAGCATTCAATCGACAACATCACCTTGTGGGGACAGCCCAGAGCAGAGATAAAGACCTTGCTGCAGGGTTTGACAGAGGCGGAGCTTCAAATAGGATGGAAGATTGAGTAACCAATGAAACAACAATAATAATAGACTTTTTTTTTTCTAAGTTTTTTTTAGCTTTTTTTTTTAAATGTTGTACAACAGAACACAGAAAAAAAAGAATATTTTATACACATGTTGCTCTTATTTTGAGTAAATAAATTGACTTTGTTATAATATTAGTACAGGCTTGATTCTCTTTCTATCTAATCTCACATCTACTGTTTTAGTTGAAGACATCGCCGGCAGCAATACCGACCAAATCAGCCTTGACCATCTCCTCAACCAGGGCATCGAATTCAACTTGGCGCTTCCAGCCGAGCTTCTCGTTAGCCTTGGCAGGGTTACCGAGAAGCAACTCGACCTCTGTGGGACGGTAGTAAGCAGGGTCGACACGGACCCGGATCTTGCCCTCTTCATCAATACCGACCTCCTCTTCAGCAGCACCCTCCCAGCGGATAGACTTGCCAATGGCCTTGAAGGACTTCTCAACAAACTCGCGGACAGTGTGCATCTCTCCTGTGGCCAGGACAAAGTCCTCAGGACTCTCCTGCTGGAGCATTCTCCACATACCCTCAACATAATCGCGGGCATGACCCCAATCACGCTTGGCATCCAAGTTTCCGAGGTAAAGGCACTCTTGCTTGCCCAACTTGATTGAAGCGACAGCGCAGGTGATCTTGCGGGTGACGAAGGTACGGCCACGGCGGGGTGACTCGTGGTTGAAGAGGATACCGTTGCAAGCATACATGTTGTAGGCCTCGCGGTAGTTGACAGTGATCCAGTAGGCGTACAACTTGGCAACACCATAGGGTGAGCGAGGATAGAAAGGAGTGGTTTCGCTCTGGGGAATCTCCTGAACTTGACCGTACAACTCAGAGGTAGAAGCCTATGCGTTATTGGGTTATCAAGTCAATTGAAGCAAGAGGAAGTGCATGTTAGAAACTTTGATCCAAGGAAAATCGATCTGTTTGGTTCGTTGATCGAGGGAATCAAAGGAAATACAAAGAGACTTTTTTTTTTTTTTTTTTTTTTTTTGAATATACCTGGTAGAAGCGGATGAGATGGGCAAGGCCGCAGGTGCGGATGGCGTCGAGGAGACGAAGAGTTCCTACGGCGTCGACATCGGCAGTGTACTCGGACATGTCGAAGGAGACCTTGACGTGAGACTGAGCTCCCAAGTTGTAGATCTCAGTGGGGAGAACCTTGGAGATGATGTGGACCAAGCAGGTCGAGTCAGTCAAGTCACCGTGGTGAAGACGCATCTTGGGGTCTAAAACAGAAGATTTTTTTTTTCCGTTTCCCACAGTTAGAACAATTGAACGAATAATAAAAAGACCCTATTTTCTTTTTTTTCTCTCTTGATTATGGCTATAACGGCCACTTGAAGAGTTATAGCGACAATAGTACGCAGAATCAATTGTAAAAAAGAAACAGGTTATAGGCACATACTCTCGTGGGCATCCTTGTAAAGGTGCTCAATTCTGCCAGTGTTAAAGGAGGAGGAACGACGGATGATACCGTGGACCTGGTAACCCTTCTCGATCAAAAGCTCAGCAAGGTAAGAACCATCCTGACCGGTAATACCTGCAAGGATACAGAATAAAGGAAAAAAAGAAGTTAGTAAGGTGTATAGCTCATCTGATGAAAGATGATGATGGTCGCGATTTTAGATGATCTCGGTGGCACAGGCCACAAAGCGACACGAGAGGCATCATCTTGAAGAATGTGTTCAGAATCAATTAGTACCAGTGATGAGAGCGACCTTGCGCTTGCGGTAGTCCTCGGGGGACATGTTAACGACCTCGATAGGGGTGGACATGGTTGCTTGCAGAGAAAGGGTCAAAGAGTAAGTGGGGGAAAGGAAGGTTGATGAGTTGAAAGAGAAGAGAGATGGACACTAAAAAAAGCGTGGGTCCCTTTTCAATTAAGCGCATGAAATAGATTTGATCTGTCTGATCAAGCCACCTTGAACTATTGCCCAGGGTTTCCCTTGCCAACCAATCAGCGCGTCCCAATAAGCACACATCTTTCTCATTCGAGCATTTTTTTTAGTCCACAGAAAAGGGCTGAAAAAAAACCAAAAAATAGTCTTATCGATGCTTCACGTACAGACTGCTGCGTTTCAGGATAGCCATTTGTCCTAGACGCGCTGACTTTTTGAATCTCATTCCACCTAGCCTTGTTCATCTTTTCTCACTCATTCACATCAGGAAAAAAAACATCCGAATATGGTCTTTTCTTGATCGCAAGAAAAGGAAAAAAAAAAATAGAAAAAAAGGCTCCTACATCCTGTTCTCAAAACAAATGCCTATCATCCGAGTCAAGAGTCCACTACGATCCTTGTTGACGCTCCTGTACTTGACAGATATGGTCCTATAGGCTCTATTGGTTTTATACATTCATCTTCAGGAGAAGGAAACTGTCTTCATGGTGGCATCAAAGGAATGAGAAAGATGACATACGGAAAACTACTATAACAGGACCCCTCAAGTCCGTCTGAACAAAAGGGGTGAACATTTGATCTCACGGAAAAGCAGGGATCAGCCTTTAGAGATCTTTCATTGGAGGCGGCTCAACTATGGAACCGTTGTCGATTGGAAAAAGAGAAAATCACAAACACTCTGTCGGATCCCATTGGAGCTGCAGCCGTTTTTTCGAGCGATGCAAGGAGACACAGATCAAGGATGAATTACTTCATTGGGATAGAGGCTATGCACCTTATATCTTCTGGACTAACCTATATGGTAGTGCCGAAGGTAAAGGAGGGACTAGCAACACAAAGGCGAATGGGACGTTGGAACATGTCATCAGCTCCAATTATACTGACTTTTGAGGCACCGACATTATACATTTGGACAATCTCTATGGACTTAAAGTCTAGGAAATACCTTATCTTGATAATTTACTCTTGCCATCAAAGGTCGTTCATCAGAGACAGGTTCATATTTCCATCCAGTTTCTCTGATCTATTATCCGTTTGTGACTATACCGACGTATATGCGTTCTTTGTCTCGAACTGTGATGCCAAGAGCCAACGGAATCGAGTTTGAAAGAGATTGATGAGATTGGAACACACTCATATGGTCGATATTGGCATAACAAGGAATTGCCTGCAGAGTTTGCACAAGGTCAAAAGGATGGTAGAAAATCATGGGAAGAAATCAAGCAACAAGTCTTGGTGGAGTATCTATTTGCACTTGCAGCTGAGAACGCCAATTGCCTAGGGTATATGGTATATGACAGAGAAGATTTATGATACACTGGCGATTAAGAGTACTTCTGTGTAGATGAGTGTGTAAGATATTGCAGACTGTGTCCGAGCTTTATGGATGGAGGACGGTTCAAGAGTATCTCAAAGTTGGTCTAATATATGAAGAATTATGGATCGTTCACAATTCTTTTGATGGAAGGAGGAAGTCAGGGAAGATCCGACTAAGTTTTGCAAAGCTGAGTGCTTAACCCCTGACAAAGTTCGACATGGATAGAGGATCAAGTAGAATTTTGGTAAGATGGTAAAAAAAATTTCTTCCCTGCGGGATAAATCTAAATCAATAGAAAGCGAGGTGTCCAATTAAAATGATTTGAGGGGCGCTACACAGCATTCATCATCTGGAAAGACCATTCATTCAATTTTCAACCTTTCTCTTCTTTTCTTTCACTCCCCTGTCATCACTCTCTCGCACTCTTTCGCCTTCTGCTTTTTGTTCTCAAAGGAGTTTCGAGATATCCCTTTATATGGATAAACATAGACAGTCGTTTTTAGATGTCATGCTTGCTCCTCGCAACAGGAGAAAGTTGCTCATTCTGGGCCTGCTCATTGTTGGGTTTTTGACGTTCATTTCACTCCAGCTATATGCAGGTACACTTCAAACCAATACCCTCAATCTTCCGACCAAAGAGACAGAAACACAACCTCAGCATGTCGAAGAAGGCAATGATGCAGTTACTTATTTAATGCAACATCCTGATCCTCAAATCATGACCAACCCAACCAAGATTGAGAATATTTGTAACAACCTGCCCAAGAATCCCCGTCGACCTCATGAAGTCGTTTTCACAGAGAGAACTGCAGAGAGCGGGCCTATCAAGATCTTCAGGTGGAGACAACAGACGTTCATGGATAATCCCCCAACGGACTGGAAGAAGGAGTCCCAGACGATGTGCCCCTTTCCACCAGAGCTTCAGCCTTTCTTCAATTTTAACAAAGCATATCATGTCAAGGTAAATGAT
This sequence comes from Lobosporangium transversale, assembly GCF_002105155.1. NCBI lineage: Eukaryota > Fungi > Mortierellomycota > Mortierellomycetes > Mortierellales > Mortierellaceae > Lobosporangium > Lobosporangium transversale. The sequence goes on along the minus strand of NW_019029023.1, from coordinate 29,029 downwards.
GATAATAGTGGCAAGAGGAGGAAAAAAGTTCTTTCAGAAACAGAATAGAGGTACAATAATGTGAAGAGAGCAACTTTTTCTTCTTTTTTTTTTTTTTTTAATCTATTGATTAACCTGTTCCCGACCCGATCACCATTGCTTTTATTTGTGGCTACATAGGATGAGTTGATTGTCTGGAAGGATGGGTTCGCTCCTTGCTGGTTCTGGTATAGAAATGTACCAGATTGGCTCCGGGGTAAAGAGCAAACATGCGACAAGAGTACAAAGCAAAACTACAAATACATTACCACCAGCAACTATACAGAGTTCCGGGATGCAGACATCATCTTGATTGACTACCCTTTTTATAACTACATTGAGCAACCGCCTTACTGGGAGATGCGTCGGATGCCACCAAGGCTGGCTCATCAGAAGTGGGTTCTAGACTATGGACTGGAATCAATCGCCTATTACTCTCATGTGGCACTGGGTTCGTTCTTACAGCAATTTGATTTGACAATGGGTGCGCCCGGACAATTATTTGATGTATCGCTTCCACTGCAGCATATCAGTGAGGAATATGCCATGAAAATGGCAGAAGTGACGCCGAAATACCCATTTGACGACAAGGATCCCAAGAATCTGATTGCCTGGGTAATCTCCAACTGCAATCCTACGAACCGTCGCAATGAGGTGATTCAGGAACTGATAACGAAAGCTGGTGGGCACTCCTATGGCAAATGTATGAATATGCATCAGATTCCTAAGGAGTTGCTTCCGGACGATGGGTGGGACACGCTCATGGAAGCCAAGAGGACTGTGCTAAGTAAATATCCGTTTGCGTTCGTGGGCGAGAACTCGAACTGTGTTGGATACGTGACGGAGAAGATTTATGATGCATTTGAGAGTGGGGCGATCCCAGTGTACATTGGTGCATCTGATATCGCAGACTTTGTGCCCGAAAAAAGCTATATTGATGTTTCCTGGTTTAAGAGCACGGATGATCTGATCCATTTCTTGAGGACGACAAATCGTGCACCGTTCTTTGCATGGAAGGAAAAAGTCAAGAAGGATGCGAGTCAGTTCTGCAAGCGTTGCTTTAAGCCTGTCCAGGCATTGGAATGTACAATCTTGGACCACACACGGTTCGCCTGAGTTGAAGTAGACTTACTTTTCTCTCTCATATATAATAAAATAGAAGAAAACAAATCGGATTAAAATAAAGAGAAGGAAAAATATATGATACGAAAAAGAAATTGACTGTAACCCAATGAATATCCATTTCCATCACTGTAATAAACAAAAAAAAAAAAAAAAAAAAAAAAATTTAGTTATCAAACATTGGGTCAAAATATTTTTGGACATTTTTCTCTTCCATTTTGACATGATTCCAAGCTTCATCTTGATTACATTCGTCAATTTCATTTTTATACCATTCAGGCATTCAGCGACTATCAGCAAGGGAAAGGAGAGGCACCACCACTAGATATACAGAAAATATACGATGATGGATAGGCGACAATGTCCCATAGCGACGCTCACGAGGCGGACGACAAGAAACCTGTTTATAGGAGCAACCATTTTGTTCTTAGTCATGTTCTCGCAGCTGTACTCTACGGGACTTGGTGACCGTATCTTTCACAGAACATCATCCAGACTCAATGTGACGTATTTTTCGCCCCAACCCGACCCAGATCTGTACACAGATCCATATCAGCTAAAAGATCTCTGTAATCATTTGCCAGAGACAAGGAAGCACCCTCGAGGTTTATTGATCACCGACAAGACCTCAGATGAACCTCTCAAGATTTTTTATTGGCGGCAGTTTACGTATGTTGATGGAGTTGTTGACTGGGAAAAGGAGTCAGCGATTCTTTGTCCTTTCCCTCCAGAACTGCAGTCATTTTTTGATTATCTCTGGTCTTGGCATATCAAGGTACCAAAAAAAGTTTTTTTTATTTTTTTTTTAAAATACCTCTTTTGATGATATTTTACGAGGTTTGATCTTGACATTTTCTTTTTATACATTCTCGTCTACGCCTGATAGAAAGAAGAGTTGAAGTGGGAGCAAGGGTATGCTCCATGCTGGTTCTGGTACAGGAATGTACCCGATTGGAGTCGAGATAAGGTCCAGACGTGTGATACACCCTCTCAGCGACTCAAATATATCTCCAACAGCAATTATACTGAGTTTCGGGAAGCGGATATCATCTATATCGACTATCCATTTTACAACTATATCCAGAGGCCTCCTTTTTGGGACGTACGACGAATGCCACCTCGTGTAGCCCATCAACGATGGGTGTTGGAATTCGGTCGTGAGTCTATTGGTAGTTATGCACATGTGGCACTTCCTTCATTCTTACAGCAGTTCGATCTAACCATGGGAGCGCCTTATGCCCTGTTCGATGTGCCATATCCTTTGATGCCGATTTCAAAGGAGACAATCGAAAATCTTGCGAATGTTCAGCCCAAAGTACCTGTGACTGAACAGTTCTCGTTAGAGATAACAGCTAGTACCCACTTGATGGCATGGGTGATCTCGAATTGTGAACCAAGGAACAACAGAAACGAATTGATGTTGGAGTTGATTGAGAAGATCGGAGCTCATTCATATGGATCTTGTCACCATAACAGAGATATGCCAGAGCAAGTTCCTGGAGAGGCATGGGAGAAGCATAAGCAAAATGTATTGTCCAACTACGCATTCACGCTTGCGGCTGAGAATTCGAATTGTGTTGGATATGTGACCGAAAAGATATATGATGCGTTTGCAAGTGGAGCGATCCCGGTGTATATGGGTGCGTCCGACATTGGGGATTTTGTGCCTGCAGGAAGTTATATTTCGGCATTGGATTTCAAAACCACGGACGAGTTGGTTCACTTTTTGAAGACTGTGGATCGGGCGCCTTATTACAAATGGAAGGAAGAAGTCAAAGTGGATTTTACAAAGTTTTGTAAGAATTGTCATTTGTCCATGAAATCTTTAGAGTGTAGGATCTTGGACCAAGTGAAGTTTGTTTGAAAAAAGAAAAGAAAAGAAAGAAAAGAAAAAAAAAAAAAAAAAAAAAAAAGGTCGAGATACAAAATACCTAAGAGCAACCCATCAAGCAATGTCGTCTGGTAAATAGTTTATGTTGCAATGAAGGAAGGAATTGTTCGATGTCATTCTTGAGCACATTTTCACTGCACACAATTCACTATACAATTCACTGCACATATTTCCTTGCACATACACAAAGACAAAGACTGATGGGACAACAGCGGCAGCCGTCGCTGAATCGTAGCGAAAGGTGGATCCGCACGCAACACTCTGACGACTATTGTATACTCACCGATACAATGTAAATCCAAACACAAATCGAGTGACAAAGGCTCTACTGTATTGTCAGCTGCACCATAATTGAAAGAAGTACAGAAGTACGTTAGGAAGGAATACAGACAGAGTCATCCTTGAAGATCCAATCCCGGTAGATCTGACTAGCTTCACTAAATAACAATAGTACTTATTATATATAATAATATATGTAGCCCCTTTCATTTGGTCGCTACTGGTAGCCCAATTGGTTCTCTTGTTGTGAGTCTTGTTACACATGTTGAATGTTTATAAGAAGACTTTGTCCCGTTCTCGGGAAGCGAAAATGGGTTTCCATAGTCCACTCAAATCTTTTTTACTGTCTCGCTTTTTTTTTATTTTTTTTTTCACCTCTCTTTCTTTTATTCCTCCACTCACTCACTCTGTCCGCTATAAACAACATTCAGTACCAGATAACAACCGCTAATACTAGGAATAATCAGCTCTATGTCAAGTAGTAAACAATAAAGACGAAGGACAGGACCAGCTCGATACCTCATCACCATATACTTTGATCAAGCCATATCCTCCCCAATGGCATTAACACTAAACAAAAGAGGGATAACTATCTTGGCGGTGGCTGTTATCCTCAGTTTCTTTGTCATCGGTTCTCGCTATGTCGAGCGCCCATCGTTCCATTACAACGATGAATCCCAGAGTAATTACATCCCATCTCCGAATAAAACGCCTCATAATGACAGAATCACCCTCCGGAACCAAGCTGTTGTCAACAATACCCCGATCGAACCGACATGTGGAGCAGCGGATGATGATTGCTTCGTCTACAGACCCGAAGCCAAACTAGCTTTCATTACTTCGTATTTTCAAGGTCGGGACGATGAACGTCAGTCCGAGTTGGATGTTTGTATCGCAAGTCTCTTTGCTGTTGATGTGTTGGATCAAATCCATGTGATGATCGAGGCCAAAGATGCCCCCATACTGCCCAAATTCGTCAAGGGCTCCAGCAAGTATCATGAGCATTTGATCACAGAGCGACCGCTAATGGGCGATTTTATTCAATATGCGTGTGATCATTTGATGGACTACAGGGTGTTGTATGCAAACTCGGATATCTCCTATGACATGTCATTGGAATTCTTCACCAAGATATCGGACAAGATCTTTGAGAATACGTTCTATGCGATTTCGAGATGGCGGTTGACTGAGAAGGGCATGACAGCATTTCCGTATCCAGAATGGGGTAGTTATGACACCTTTGTCTTTAGCCCCAGGACGATCTGTTCAGACAAGACCAAGTTGAAGGAGATTGTCTCGAATTTGAACTATACGCTCGGTATCAGTGGATCTGAAAACAGATTGCTTTATGAGATCAAACGACAGTATCCGGATCTGCAGTTGATCAACCCTGTCTACACAGTCAAGACAGTTCATCACCATCGATCCAGTTATCGGGCTGACAACTATGAAGAAAGGGTCCATACCAATGGCAGAAGTGTCACCATTCCTCCACCTTTTATTATTTAGAAAACAGCCCTTTTTTTGAAGTCAGTTAATCGTAATAAAAAAAAAAAAAGAAAAAAACTCATCTGTAAAACACTATAATGAAAAACCATTCTAATCTGTCATAACAGCCTGCAGCCCTACTGAATGCTACCCTTCCGCCCATCCAAATCACTCGTTTTCATCCACTCTCATCATCAAACTGCTAAAGATAAACCCAATGGCACATCGGCATTCGAAAAGATAGGGAGACGAATGAAGACATTGAAAGAGCATCTTGCCACTCCACATCATTAAAGAGACTATTTCTCAATAAGATGGAATCTGATGATCATGAAAGCGCCCAAGATGCAGTAGCTATTGACGACGAGGCCCACAGATGCCAGTTTTTTTTTTACTTCAGTGCGTTGTAAAGTGCCCCTTGAAGAGATCATTATTGGCTTAAAGATTTCAGACCAGCCTATCAGCTCACTTACTCGACACACGACACGTACGTATTCTCGTTGGACATGGTACACAGTGCTTCAACTATTTTTTAGAACTATCCAACCATGGTCAAACTATTCTGCATCATTGATGGAGAAACCACGCCTTTCTCAGTTGTCGTGTCAGAGGATGCCACTGTGGACGATCTCAAGAAAGCCAGCTATCCCAATATTAATATGGACTTGGATATCAAGCCCAAGGATCTCCAACTCCGGGGTGTCCCCATTGGAGACGAGGACAAACCAATTGAATTAAAGAACCAGAGCGATGCAAAGAAGCTACTTTCATTGAGCGCTATCTCAGATGTCTTTAACACACTGTCTAAAAGATCCATCCACATCATTGTTGAGCCACCATTGTCTGGTAAGTCTCCATTCAAAAGCGTTTAATTGTAATGACGCTAGTAACCTGAACCATGATAATTGGGAAGATCTCTTGGCCCTTTAGCGCGCCTATCGAGTGCATCCGCAAGAAGTGACCATACATGTTCAATAGGGTTCAAATCTGGGGAGCATGAAGGCCAGTCTGGAATCCTCGGGATGCTGTTTTTTTCGCGCCATTCTTTTGCAATCTTACAAGTATGAACTGGAGCATTATCCTCCATAAGGATGCCACCCTCTACCTCAGCCATAAATCTGGCTAGCTCGCCTTGATATACATCTTCCACGAAACACCGTCCATCTTTACGACCTCTTTCAAATACAACCAACCGAGACTTTCTGGTTGCTGTGAACGCCCCCCCCAGACCATCAGAGTTGTTCTACCACTTTTGAAAGTGGGTGCGAGGCAATCGTGATCGTACTTTTCCTCTACTTTATGCCAGTGCTCCTATTCGAACTGAAATTTTGTCAATTGATATTTATTTTTTTAATCTGAAACATCATAATTGACAAAATGTCAGTTCGAATAGGAGCACTGCTTTATGCCAAACTCTTTTTTGACGAAAATGCTCGCCAACTTCAAATAATGATTCGTCAGTCCAAACTACCCGATTCCAGTCTTCCATGGACCAATTCATATATTTTTTGACGATCTGCAGCCTCCTCTTTATATGTATGTCCTTCTTTTAAGAATGGTTTTTTTTACTGCAATCCGGCTGAAAATACCCAGTGAATGCAATGCCTTCGCAATTGTCCTCTCGCAAACTTTGTTCGGCAATTGGTTAGTAATATCATTAAGAGTACACCTTCTATTCTGCTTAGTATGGCGAACGATGCTCCTGAGGTCCCGTTCACTTAGTACTTTGGGCCGTCCTGGGATCGGAGTGCAAGCAGTGGTGCCTCTTTCTTGGTACACCCTGATAATATTAATAACAGAGGTTCGGGGTACACCGCGTTGCAATGCGATTTCCGCAGCCTTCATGCCCGCGAGATGCATTCCAACGATGATACCTTTATTCTCAATGTCTAAGTGTCTCGCCATGGTGGTTTACTCAAGCTGTTTGTATGTGAAAAACAGGAAGGAAAGAGAATGAAGGAAACGCTTCCCTACGTAACTATTTCAATATTTTATTTTTTTGTCCAATCTTTGTTTCAGGTGACTGTACATATACAAATCTACGTTTGCTTGTTTCTTGACATTAAATAATGGGTGCTAATCAAGTGTAACAGTATATAGCCTTAAGCCTATAAAAAGGCTTGTTTTAATAATTATAACAAAATCACCTTTTGTCTTCACTACCTGGTTGCGCTCCATGCGCCGGTTTTTTGTGGGCGCCTCCGTGCCTGACGCAGCTCGGACTATTGTAGCCATTGCCTTCCTTGGCCCTGATGCCACCAGATGGTTCAATGGCTCAGGCATCGCTGATGATGCCACCTTCGAAACCTTTGAGGCCAGTTTTCGCACTGCGTTTATCCCGAACGACTTCTCTCAGCTCATCCGGTACCGTCTATCCTCATTGACAATGACCGCTACGGTTGTTGATTATGTCACTGAAGCGCGCGAGCTTCTAACTGCTTTACTAGCTGACGAATCTATGGTGCATTTCAGTACTAATGCAATAAATTGCACTTTTGGACATTCATTCCTCATTCTCCTTTTTCTTTCTAATGATCTTCCATGTCATCGCTGTTTCTCATTCGTATTTGTCTCACCTCCATGGACTGTCATCACCATCCTCATCAATGTCGCAATTAGCATTTAATCGCAATTTGCTTTCAGTACCTTATTGCATCTGTTAAGTTAATTTTTAACTTCCTGTTCTCTTTATTTCGGTTACTTCTCTTCTGTCTTAATGATGTTTCCTCCTTTTGCCTTATATAACTCCCTCATCCTCTTTGGCATGTCACAATATAGCTGTTCCAAGAATTCAGGAGGGATTTGTGCCCATACGTCTTGAACCCGATCCCAAAGGTCCTCCATAATCTTTGGCTTGTCTGGATATTGATCCAACTTCATCTTCATATATGCCCATACTTTTTCTATTGGGTTGATGTCAGGAGAGTTTGCTGGCCATTCCATGTGAGCTATCTTAGACTTTTTGATATAGTCCATTGCAATTTTTGCAGTATGGATCCTAGCATTGTCTTGCTGATATACACTATCATGCAAAACTGATTCAATAATTCATTCCCATGTGCATTTCTTTTTTTCATTCCTAGAAACCGTATCAGCATACACCACTCATACTTTGGTTTGATAAAGCTCCCGTCTTCTTCTACGACATAGTGATGCGTTGTGACATTAGCTTGTCTCATTTGAATAGCTAATGACTTTTTTGTTCATGCAGGTCATTGAATCAGTTTCACATGTGGTCTAAAATGTTGCCCATGACAACTTTTGGACGTCATTTAATGCAAGTATAAAAGGTCTTTTCTCTCTTTCCTTTATGAACACTTGCTTAACTCTCTCTTAACTATACCTTCACAGAATATGAGACCCACTCCACAAAGGAAAGTCAACGAAGCCAGGAGGTTCATGATGGGAGGCATGTCTACTAGAGAAACTGCTGCTAGTGTTGGTATATCAATAGCGACGGCCACCAGGATCTATGCACATAATAAGGAGCACATGCCAGTCAATAAAGGCGGTCGACCAAGGAAAGTACCTAGAGGTATCATGCAGTATCTTAAGGTGAACATGAAACGAGGTACACTCAAGTCTGCAGTTGAGGCCACCGTCAGAGCCAACCAGCTCATACCAGCGGCTGTTTCTGAGACCACCGTTAGACGACGGCTCAAGGAGTTAGGATTGACAGCAAAGAGGCGTGTACGTAAGCCAGCTTTACGTCGACGACATATTAAAGCTCGTTTGCATTTTATCGATAAGTATAAGGAATGGACTCTGGAAGATTGGAAAAAGGTTATTTGGTCAGATGAATCGAAAATAAACCGAATCTGCTCTGATGGCGTGCAGTGGATCTGGGACGACAATCCGGGACGCCTCACTCGCAGGTCGGTGCAAGGCACTCTCAAGTTTGGGGGTGGTAATGTTAAAGTGTGGTCATGATTCTCATGGTACGGACCTGGATACATTGCAAAGATTGACAATAATATGGACGCACAACTTTACATCAAACTACTCCAGGAGGATCTACAGATGTCGCTTGATGACTGGGGCCTAACTAAAAGCGATATCGTCTTTCAGCACGACAATGACTCGAAGCACACGGCGAAGATTGTTAGGAAGTATTTGGAGTCAGTACATCTGACAGAAGAGGAAGGTACACTTCTAGAGTGGCCAGCACAATCCTCTGACCTCAACCCTATTGAACATATGTGGGCAGAATTGGATAGGCGGCTCTCTAGGTATCCGGAGCGAGCTAAGAGCTGTGATGAACTATGGGAGCGAATATCGGCTGAATGGTACAGGATCCCAGTGGACTTCTGCCGCAAACTCATCATAGGTATCCATAAGAGACTCCAAGCTGTCAGTGATGCCCATGGTTGGAATACTATCTATTGATGTAAGGTTATGCCTCACAAAATATAAAGATCTTTGGCCACCGAATGAGCACATGTGAAACTGATTCAATGACCTGAATGAACAAAAAAGTCATTAGCTTTCCAAATGAGACAAGCTAATGTCACAACGCATTAAACCAAAGTATGAGTGGTGTATGCATATACGGTTTCTAGGAAAGAAAAAAAGAAATGAACATGGGAATGAATTAATGAATCAGTTTTGCATAATAGTGTATGTTAGTTCATCTTGCCATTTATCTTTTAACTCAGTTTATAACCTTTCTCTCTTGATACTCTTCATTCTGTCCTATCTTCTTTTGTGTATATTTTAGCCCTTAAGCTAAGATGTACAGCAAGTTTGGGAAAAATTAAAATTGGAATAAAATTAAACTGGAATTAAAATAATGGGATTTTAATTAACTTGGGATTGAATTAAACTGGAAAATAATTAAAGTGGGAATAAATTAAAATGGAGATAAATTAAAATGGAGATAAATTAAAGTGGAGATAAATTAAAATGGAATTAAAATAAATCCGAAACTAATTTAAAATGGAATTAAATTAAATCCGAAACTAATTTAAATCCGAAACTAATTTAAATCCGAAACAAATTTAAAATGGAAGTAAATTGAATCGGACGTAAATTAAATCATACCAACTCAAATTAAATCGGAAATGACTTTTTAATCAGAAGCAAATTACAGTAGACCGCAAAAATGACTACCAATCGCACGCAGGGCTCCTATTCGAGACTCGAATAGAATTCGAATGCACTGTAAAATATTTTTTTCACCCTTTCTTTTATGCATTCGAATTTCATTCGGGTCTCGAATAGGAGCCCTGATTGCACGCTTTTTGACATTCATTTACCATGCTCATCTCGTTACATTGAAAAGCCATTGCTGGTGAAGGTTCTCTTGCATTTTAGCATCCCTCCATTGGTGTCATTGAATGACGCCATAGCTCTATAAGAGCCAATTGAATCATGTTCAGTCTAAATGATTACTTTTACCATTTTTATAATGAATAAAAGCTCATTGTTTTACTAAGGAAAGAGATGACCTTTAAAGCACTCCACATTATCCGTTTTAAATTGTATCACCAACCAGCATATTTCCAAGCTATTGCGTCATCAATAATGTTCCGCATTACAAAAGCGACCGCTATAATACTGAGGTGCTATTTAGTCATGAGAAATCATCAAGAGAGTCAGTGCTCCTATTCGATAATCGAATGAAATTCGAATGCATATAAAAAAAGGAGTGAAAAAAAATTTTACAGTACATTCGGATTCTATTCGATTATCGAATAGGAGCCCTGATGAGAGCATGCAAAGGCGCATGAAGGCGATTGTTTACAAAAATGACCATTCCGATGTTCCTGAGGTCGTAGAAATTTAATATGAGGTAACTGAGAAAGAGAATCCCTGCATTGCATGGTGCGTGACATTTAGAAAATTGATACGAAAAGGATGGAGGATGAGAACTGCATTTCAAAAGGAATTACATTTCATGATCAGAAATAAATTAGATAGGGAATAAATTAAAACAGGAATAAAATAAAACAGAAATAAATTAGATAGGGAATAATTTAAAACAGGAATAAAATAAAACAGTGATTAATTAAATCGGAAATAAATTAAAACAGGAATAAAATAAAACACATATAATTAAATCGGAAATAATTTAGACTAGAAATAAATTATACTGGAAATAAACTAAATCGGAAATATATTAGTCCGGATAATATATAAGTAGAAAATAAGCTAAAACGGGAGTAAATTAAAACGTGAATAAATTCAGCATGAAATTATTTAAAATGGAAATAAATTAAGTTAGTAACAAATTAAAATAAATTGAAAACAATTTTGTTGGCTGTAAATGAAGCTGGAATAAGTTGGGCTGAAAGTAAATTAAAGTGGAAATAGTTAAGTGTGGATATGAAATAATTTATTATGCGATTAACTAATATAGAAATGGAGTAAAGCGTGCTCAATATCTATGGGAAAATACTTAGTGTAAAATGATAATGTAAGGGACGACAAGATTACTGTCCAGAAGGATAAGTAGTTGAAAACAAGAATAGTAATGAACTTGAGGACTAGAATAGCTCACGAATAGTTTCATTGCAGTTAGAGGTTTTCTATCTTACAAGTCTACGATGTCCATGTTTGAGAGTTAGAAGCGAGACGCGATCCATAACCTATAAATAGAGCCTTATTCAAATTACTTCTAAATGACTTCTATCATATGCCGAACTTCAAGTCCTGAGTTAACTTAAAACAAAGGATCGAAGGGAGATATTAAGTGCAATATTATTTCAAGGTTCCTTGGCACCAGGGCTCCTATTCGAAAATCGAGCAGTGCTCCTATTCGGTTTAAAATTTTGTATAATTGACAAAATTTTAAACCGAATAGGAGCACTGACATTGACTTTTACCATATGCGGAACTCCAAGTATTAAGTTAACTTAATACACAGGATCCGAGGAAGATATCTGGTGCAATCTTATTTCAAGGTTCCTTGGCACTATAAGTCTTGGTTATTGGTTTATAGCTCTTCTAGAATCCTTGGAGCTATTCACGGAGCTAGAAAACTAGGAGACGCGACTTGGCTTGACAGGCAAACTATGCATGGAGGAATGAGTGAAGGAAATGAGCGGAACAAATTAATCAAGCACACGTGATCTTTTTCAGATTCGAATCAGACAAAAGTCATTCATCAATTCATGAGCTAGACATTGCTTGCTGTTCGTGACAATCCCTCCTCTTATGAGCGATCTCCTGATCGCGGCGAATACCCAGGTGGCCGAGGTAAGTGTGGGTAACGTTCATGGAAGTCATGAACAAGGTCTTGACTATTCTCGAGATTTTTAGGAGGTTCTTTGGTAGGCTCATCATAACCAATCCACTTGACTAGGTAACGGAAGCGTCGATTCTTAAATTCTGATGACAAGATTTCTTCGACCTCGTATTCGTCTTCGCCATCGATCTCAACCGCAGGAGGCGGTGGAGCGACACGACCCGGGATGGAATTAGCATGGTAGGGCTCAAGCAGGGAGACATGGAAAACAGGGTGAAGTCGTGAAAGTTCTTTTGGCAGTTTAAGTCGGAACGAGCGCGTTCCAACGGCTTCAACTATCTCGAAAGGCCCAAGTCGTTTAGCATCGAGTTTATCGGAGGGCCTGGCAGTCTTTATATTGGCTCTTGACAACCACACCATGTCGCCAGGTGAGAATGATGGCTGTGGCTGAGCATGTTGGTTGTAATTACGCTCTTGCGATTCTTGGGCTTCACGAATATAAAACTGAAGGTCTTCTTGAACGTCTTTCAAAACTTGTAGACGATTTTTAGCACTAGGACTACTGGCAGCAACCCTCGGGATTACGAAACTGAATTTTGGGTGATACCCTTGATGCGCGAAGAATGGCGTCTGGTTGGTGGATGAGTGGACAGTGTTGTTGTAACAGAATTCTGCCATAGGGAGCAGACCAACCCAGTTGTCCTGCTGATAATTCAGAAAGCAACGTAGATATTGTTCCAGAGTAGCATTTGTCCTTTCGGTTTGACCATCAGTCTGTTGATGGAATGCTGTAGCAAGATTCTGAGTCACACCTAGGCCTTGAAGGAAGTCTCGAGTGAATTGTGCGGTGAACAGGGATCCACGGTCAGTGATGATATCATCAGGGAGACCATGGACAGCTACGATACGATGTAGGAACAAAGTGGCTAATCCTGCGGCGTCGATATTGTCTGTTGATGGGATAAAGTGCGCCATCTTGGTGAATCTGTCTACGACAACTAGGATAGCAGTCTTGTCCTCAGAGGGTGGCAGTTGAGTGATAAAGTCCATGGAAATGGAGGACCATGGTGTCTCGGGTACAGGCAAGGATTGCAACAAGCCATATGGCTTATGGTGAGTGGTCTTATTGCGCTGACAAATGTCACATGTAAGGATAAACTTCTTGACGAACTGACGCAACTTTGGCCAATGATAGGTGCGTGCTACAAGCTCGAAGGTCTTATGAACTCCAAAGTGACCCGTGATGATGGTGTCATGACAGTGACGAAGGATATCCAGCTTGATGCGGTCATTGGCGGGCACGACGATGCGGCCCTTATGGTATAGCAGACCATCCTCGATAGTATGCTCTGGGTAGGACTCTGGCTTTTGGTGTAGGCTGTGGAATATAGCAGCTGTTGTTTCGTCTTGAAGGTAGGATTCTTTGATTCTTGCAGTGATGTCGTTACTGCTTGATTCTTGATGTGTGGCTACGGCTAATAATTTTGTGTCCCATGGTTCTAGTTTGGGCAGGATCGCGTCATGGACAGCGTCTTCCCCCCCTTCAGGAGGGTGCATGCGAGAGAGGGCATCAGCAGCACCATTGAGAATGCCAGGGCGATAGACCACGCGGAACTTGAACTTGGATAGACGTTCGGCGTAGCGTACTTGACGAGAACTTAGGGAACGTTTTTCAGAAAAGTACTCGAGGTTCTTATGATCAGTTAGGATGGTGGCAGGGAACTGAGAGTACGCGAAGTAGTGGCGGAATTGTTCCAGACCCTCTACAGCGGCTAGGAGTTCAGTATCATGGACATGGTACTTTCGCTCAGGGGGCGTCAGAGAGCGAGAATAGTAAGCAAGAGGCCGCAACACTCCTTTGTCGTCCGCCTGGCTACAGACAGCGCCCAAAGCGTGCTTAGAAGCATCGGGCTCGAGAAAGCATGGTTTTTCTGGGTTGTAGTGAGACAGGACTGGCTCGGTAGTGAAAACCCTTCGAAGCTCGTCAAAAGCCTTTTGAGCAGGAGGACCCCAGACAAAGGGCACATCTTTTTTAAGGAGGCTTGTGATAGGCGAAACTACATTGGAGAAATTCTTGATGAAGCGACGGTAGAAGTTGGCAAAGCCCAAGAACACTTGGATGTCGCGCACAGATGCAGGGGTAGGCCATGATGTGATAGCCTTAACCTTGGCAGGGTCCATGGAGATGCCAGTAGGAGAGATCACGTAACCGAGAAACTCAACGGTGGTAACATGGAACTGGCATTTTTCCAAATTGACTTGGAGGTCAGCATCCATAAGTAATTGCAAGACCTTACGCACATGGTGGACGTGTTCCTCATCGTTGTTGGAATAAATCAGGATATCGTCCAAATAGATGACGACGAAGGTATCAAGGCAGCTACGAAGGACCTCGTTGAGAAAGGCTTGAAAGGTGGCTGGGGCATTGGTGAGCCCGAAAGGCATCACAAGGTACTCGAAATGGCCATACCGAGTGCGAAAGGCGGTTTTCCATTCGTCACCCTTAGCTATACGAACAAGATTGTAGGCGCCCTTGAGGTCTAACTTGGTGAAAATGAGTGCTAACCGTAGTCGGTCCAAGGTCTCTGATATTAAGGGTAGGGGGCAGCGGTTCTTGATTGTTATTTTGTTGAGGGCTCGATAATCGACACAAAGTCTGAGTTTGCCATCTTTTTTTGGAACAAATAGGACAGGAGCGCCGGCAGGGGATTCTGACCTTCGGATAAATCCTCTTTTCAGATTATCATCAAGGTATTCTTTAAGGGCTTCGAGTTCAGTATGTGACAAAGTATACAAGGGGCCAAATGGAATTTTGGAATCAGGTTCAAGAGAGATAGCATGGTCAAAGGGTCTATGAGGAGGCAGAGTTCCAAGTTCTTTTTCTTTGAAAAGTGGTGCGAACTCAGAATAGGTTGGGGGCAAAGATTCAGAGTGTTACAGGGCAAGGTTCAGAGGTGCTGGAATTCAGGGATAGAGAAAAACAAGAGAGGTCAGGAACAGAGATCAAGGACTGGGTAGGACATAGGTCCTCAAGATATTCTGAGAGTAATTGACAGAGATAATACTCATTAACAGATATATTATTTTCAAGATCAAGACTAGGAGCAAGACTAGGGACGAAACTAGAAGCAAGAAAGCTAGACAAGATTGTTTCACAAGACACGACAGGATACTGTTCAAAACAGGTTTTATTGCAGAAGTCATCGGAGAAAGAAACTAGTCGCCTTTTCCAGTTTATGGCAGGGTTGTGCTTTTCAAGCCAATCGATACCAAGGATGACTGGGTGCTGGATACTAGTGACGTTCAATGACAAATTTTCACGATGATTTTCTATGGCTAGGGAGACAGGGGCATGATGGGTGACAAGGCCGTGAAGGCTGGCCTGACCATCAGCCATGTTGAGACGAAGGGGAGTGGACAAGGGGACAGTGATGAGGTTATGTTTCGTGACGAGGCTCACATCGATGAAAGAAGCTTGCGCCCCAGAGTCGATGAGAGCTTTGGTTTGGACAGGGGGTTGGCTAGGCAGGGACAAGGTTATATTAACTAGGAGGCAGATTCTAGGTCTTGAGGGCGAGGAAGTAGTGAGCATATTTCCTAGGATCCATTCCTCGTCGGAGCCTAGGCAGAGTCGTTTCCCGATTCGGCTTCAACAACCGAAGCATGGATGGTTTTCTTGGTAGGGCAATTCAGGGCAATGTGGTTAGCGCCCCCACAGTACAGGCAAAGACCCATATCTCTGCGGCGCTTCTTTTCTTCGGGTGTGAGGCGCCGAGCGCGCATAGCATCTACATCCATTGCCATAGATGGAGCTGAGGAGGAGGTTGTTGTAGCAGAAGTAGTCGCTGGGGGAGGGCGACGAGCAGGTTGATGTTGAGACTTGAAGGAATCAAAACGAGGTCGCTGACGACGATGCGAGGACAGATTTCTATACGCATCGATCGCAGCGGTCTGTACCTCGTGCACAGTCTTAAACTTGGACCATTGGGGTAACAGGAGGCCATGGATTTCGCTCGACAGACCTTTCTTGAAGCGAGCTTTGAGAGCTCGGTCATTCCAACCACTGCGGGCAGCAAGGCGGCGGAACTCTGTCACGTACTCGATCATGGAACCTGACTGGCGGATACAGGATAGCTGGTGCTCGACGTCTTCTTGTTCAAGATGATCACCAAAGAATTCTTCAAGGGTTTCGATGAATACTTCATACGAAGTCAAGACACCAGAGACATCCTCAAGTTCTCCATTGATGTATGGAGCGAAGTGCCGAGATGCGTCGCCATCTAGGCACTGGAGGGAATAATTGATTTTGTCCTCATCGCTGGACAAGGCATCGGGGAAGCGGGCAAAAACAACTTGGAGGCGGGCACGGAAGTCGGAAAGAGACAGCTCCTCACTGTTGCCCTTGAATTTAGAGGCGATAGGCTGTGGAACAGCAGTTCGTACAGCGGGGGCGGTGGCCCGGTTGGCAAGGCGATTTAAGATGGACTGCATGTCCCGTTCAAAGGTGCGCTGCATGCTCCTTTGTTCTTGGTGTTGTGCTGCAAGAGCTTCAATGGCACTACGGAGGGTGATTAGCCCTGCAGGATCAGGATTGCTATTTAGTTGTGCATGTTGTTGCTTCATTATGCCTTGGATATTCTGGATTTGCTGTTGCATGCCGCTAACGGCCTCAGCGTGGGATTGCAGGTGTGCTAGAACTTGGCGAGGATCCACGTTAAGGTCTTGAGCAAGCTCTTCGAGGGCTCGCGGAGTATAGATCTCTGGATGGGGGTTCTGTGACATGGTGGAACAGGTAAGGGACAAGGAAAGGTGTAGTTAAACAGTGGACAAGAAAAAGGAAATATTTTTATTGAGAACTAGGGGGAGACAAGACAAGGATTGTGTAGAGTCTGCAATGTCGAGGACTGACAGGACGATTGCAAGAGAAGGTAAGTGATTTAGGAACAAGAATGAACTTAGGAGATTCAAGAATAGTTTTATTGCAGACTGAGGTTTACTATGTTACAAATCTATCATATTTATACTTGTTTGACTGAAGCGGAGACGCGCTTCAAGAACTCTAAATAAAGCTTACTCAAATACTTCCTAACAGTGCTCCTATTCGGTTTAAAATTTTGTCAATTATGATGTTTCAGATTAAAAAAATAAATATCAATTGACAAAATTTTAAACCGAATAGGAGCACTGCTTCCTAAGGACTTTTACCATATGCGGAACTCCAAGTGTTGAGTTAACTTAATACACAGGATCCGAGGAAGATATCTGGTGCAATCTTATTTCAAGGTTCCTTGGCACTATAAGTCTTGGTTATTGGTTTATAGCTCTTCTAGAATCCTTGGAGCTATTCACGGAGCTAGAAAACTAGGAGACGCGACTTGGCTTGACAGGCAAACTATGCATGGAGGAATGAGTGAAGGAAATGAGCGGAACAAATTAATCAAGCACACGTGATCTTTTTCAGATTCGAATCAGACAAAAGTCATTCATCAATTCATGAGCTAGACATTGCTTGCTGTTCGTGACAGTCAGGCTTCCGAAGACAGCCAGAGGTTTTGACGCGATCACGGTCTTTGTGGACAAACTGTCCAAGCAAGTTCATTTCTGCGCTAGCCGAACTACCGACACTGCCTCTGATGTTGCACGACTCTTTTTCGACAATGTTTTTAGACTGCACGGCATGCCTCGGACAATTGTGTCAGACAGAGATTCACGTTTCACCGGCAAGTTCTGGACAACGTTGATGAAGCTCATGGGCACTAAACTTAACATGTCTACTGCCTTCCATCCACAGTCAGACGGACAAACAGAGCGCGCCAACAGAACATTAGAAGAAATGCTCCGCTCTTACATATCGTACAAGCAAAACGACTGGGATCTTTTACTGCCTATGATGGAGTTCGCATACAACAACTCTGTCAATCCTACGACAGGCTTCTCCCCATTCTTTCTGAACTATGGTCACCATCCACTAGTCCCTGGATCTCTTTTAAAGCCACCTGATACCAATGTTCCGGCTGTCAGTGATTTTGTTCGAACCCAGTCGATGAATTTGGCGCTAGCTCAAGATGCCATCATCGAAGCGCAGAATAGGCAAAAGGCCCAAGCGGACAAAACTCGCAGGCCTGCTACGTTTGCTGTGGGTGACATGGTGCTCTTAAGCTCGGAAAACATCTCTGTCGCGGGACATAAAAATAGGCCGTCGCAGAAACTGGAACCTGAGTACATAGGCCCTTACAAGATCATTTCGAAGGTCAATGAAAATGCCTACAAGCTGGAACTACCGCCTGACATGCATCAGCATCCAGTCTTTAATGCCGATCTGCTTCGCCCCTATATTGAGTCACCTCGTGAATTCGGCGACCGCTCACCACCACGCCCTGCCCCCGAGCTTGTAGATGGAGAAGAGGAGTATGAAGTCGACAAAATCATTGACTTCAAAATGTTTGGCAAAACTCCTAAGTGGCTCGTTCTTTGGAAAGGCTATCCATTAGATGAAGCCACTTGGGAAACAAAATCTTCGCTCACAAACGCTAAAGAGGCGCTTGCCGTCTTTGAGGCTTCAAGAAAAACAAGATAATATGGTGCGTGCCAAAACTGATGCAATAATTTGCATTTTTTAACATTCATTCCTCATTCTCCTTTTCCTTTCTAATGATCTTCCCTACCATCACCGCTTCTCATTCTCATTTGTCTCACCTTCGTAGACTGTCATCGCTGTTCTCATCAATGACGCAATTAGCGAATAATCGCCATTTGTATAGTCATGTCTCATTGCATCAGTTTTGGTAAAAAGTACATCTCAGGTTTGTCCATCCCTTACTTCTTTCTTATTCTTTATTCTTTCTTTATAGCACCATCATCACTGATACACCAAGCGACACTCTACATATCTGCCATATCTTTATCATAACATGAAATCATTATCCAAATCAACTATCCAAAATGCAACTGCTCTACTTCATCAGGGAAAGTCTTCCAGAGAAGTGTCAAAGAGTTTAGGGATATCTGTTACCTCAGCTCAAAGGATTAGGAAAAGAGGCAAAGAAAGTATTCCAGTGCTGAGAGGGGGCCGACCCTGCAAAGTTACTAAGAAAACGAAACAGCTTTTATCAAGATTTTTTGACATGGGTGTATTGGAGACCCTAAAAGATGGCCAACAACTTGTTCAATTGAGGGAAGGAGTGCAGGTTAGTAAATCGAGCATCAGGAGGTTCCTTATGCAGGATGATATGGGGGCATATGTAAAACAGAAGTAGCCTGATCTGACGAAGAAGCAAATCTATGCTCGATATAATTTTGCAAAGGATCACTTGGACTGGACTCTAGAAGACTGGAAGAACGTCATGTTCTCAGATGAGACCATCTTTAGCAGAGTTGGGTCCTGCGGAAGAAAGTACTACTACAAGCATCGATGGGATAAAACTCTACGAGCACATCATATCAAAAAGACAAGGCAAGGCGGTGGGGGCAAAATGATGTTCTGGGGTTGTATAACTTACTACGGACCAGGCGATGGCTGCTGGCTCCAAGAGAAGGTGGATTCGGTAACATACGTCGACGTTCTCAAGGATTATATCTTTAAGTCCAGGGATTACTACTTGATGGATAAGGACAAATTTATATTTCAGCAGGACAATGCTAGGATTCATACCGGAAGAATAGCAATGACCTATATCCAAAAGTCTAAGATACCTCTCATGGAATGGCCAGCAAACTCTCCTGACATCAACCCAATAGAAAACATATGGGCATACATGAAGGTGCAGTTGGATCATTATCCAGACAAGGCAAAGAATATGGAGGATCTCTGGGAGAGAGTCCAAGACGTATGGACACATATCCCTCCTGAATTCTTACACAAACTATACTGCGGTGTGCCGAAGAGGATGAGGGAGTTATATAAGGCTAAAGGAGGGAACATCGTTAGGGGAAAGGAGAAGTAACAGGAATAAATAAAAACAAGAAGTTGTTAATTGCCATAATAGATGCAATGAGATGCTGAAAGCAAATTGCAATTAAATGCTAATTAGGCCACTGATGGCGATGACGATGAGACTCCATGGAGGTGAGACAAATGAGAATGAGAAACGGTGGTGGCAGGGAAGATCATAAAGAGGAAGAAGGAGAATGAGGAATGAATGTTGAAAAATGCAATTTATTGCATCAGTTTTGGCACGCACTATAGTTAATGTCCTGTTGCAAGGAATGCTCTAGAAATATGGGCGAAATACTATGTTGCACAAAATTATTATAGTGATTTCGCTTGCATCCTTCCCGTCATGAAGAAACCTATTATCTTGTTTTTCTTGAAGCCTCAAAGACGGCAAGCGCCTCTTTAGCGTTTGCGAGCGAAGATTTTGTTTCCCAAGTAGCTTCATCTAATGGATAGCCTTTCCAAAGAACGAGCCACTTAGGAGTTTTGCCAAACATTTTGAAGTCAATGATTTTGTCGACTTCATACTCCTCTTCTCCATCTACAAGCTCGGGGGCAGGGCGTGGTGGTGAGCGGTCGCCGAATTCACGAGGTGACTCAATATAGGGGCGAAGCAGATCGGCATTAAAGACTGGATGCTGATGCATGTCAGGCGGTAGTTCCAGCTTGTAGGCATTTTCATTGACCTTCGAAATGATCTTGTAAGGGCCTATGTACTCAGGTTCCAGTTTCTGCGACGGCCTATTTTTATGTCCCGCGACAGAGATGTTTTCCGAGCTTAAGAGCACCATGTCACCCACAGCAAACGTAGCAGGCCTGCGAGTTTTGTCCGCTTGGGCCTTTTGCCTATTCTGCGCTTCGATGATGGCATCTTGAGCTAGCGCCAAATTCATCGACTGGGTTCGAACAAAATCACTGACAGCCGGAACATTGGTATCAGGTGGCTTTAAAAGAGATCCAGGGACTAGTGGATGGTGACCATAGTTCAGAAAGAATGGGGAGAAGCCTGTCGTAGGATTGACAGAGTTGTTGTATGCGAACTCCATCATAGGCAGTAAAAGATCCCAGTCGTTTTGCTTGTACGATATGTAAGAGCGGAGCATTTCTTCTAATGTTCTGTTGGCGCGCTCTGTTTGTCCGTCTGACTGTGGATGGAAGGCAGTAGACATGTTAAGTTTAGTGCCCATGAGCTTCATCAACGTTGTCCAGAACTTGCCGGTGAAACGTGAATCTCTGTCTGACACAATTGTCCGAGGCATGCCGTGCAGTCTAAAAACATTGTCGAAAAAGAGTCGTGCAACATCAGAGGCAGTGTCGGTAGTTCGGCTAGCGCAGAAATGAACTTGCTTGGACAGTTTGTCCACAAAGACCGTAATCGCGTCAAAACCTCTGGCTGTCTTCGGAAGCTTGACAATGAAGTCCATTGTTACAGTATCCCATCGTTGGCTTGGAATTGCCAAAGGTTGGAAAAGCCCTGCAGGAGGCTTTAGTGAAGGCTTGTTACGCTGGCATTGCTCACAGGAAGCAATGTATTTTTTTATATCCCTCGCCATGCGTGGCCAAAAATATGTTCGTCGCATGCTACTGTACGTTTTATCGAATCCCAAGTGGCCTGATATAGGAGCGTCGTGAGCGTCATGCAAGAGTTGTGAACGGAGTCCGTCGTCCTTGGGTATGCAGAGGCGAGGGCCTTGTCCAGCGTTGATCCAGAGTAGACCATCCACCACGAAGTAACGATCCGAGGTAGAGGCATCCTTATACTGATGCACGAGGGGACCTAGAATTGGATCGTGTAGGTAGCAACTGGCTAGTTGTTTTCGAATGCCAGGGTCTAGATTGATATCCAAGGAGTTCAAAGTAGTAGGTGTAGCCTCCAAGTCCTTGAGGTCCGGTCTTCGTGAAAGAGCATCAGGGACGACGTTATCTTTACCAGGTTTATACTTGAATACGAAATCATACTCTTGAAGCAACTCCATCCATCTTGCTTGTCTGCGAGTCAAGTTCGGCTGGCTAGGAAAATGTTGTAGAGTGGCATGGTCGGTATAAACGACAAAGTGAGAACCATCAAGGTAGTATCGCCATGTCTTCAGAGCATGCACCACAGCCAGCAGTTCTTGTTCGTGTGTAGGATAGTTGCGTTCCGCTGGGTTGAGCTTACGTGAAGTAAAAGCTACTGGTCGTGATTCACCATTTTGGTCCGTCTGGAACAGGACAGCACCAATTGCAAAGCCTGAAGCGTCTGTTTCGACTGCTGTAGAGAGGGCAGGATCGAATATCCTAAGAACTGGTGCTGAGCTCACTGCTCTTTTCAAAGTCTCAAAGGCGTCTTGTTGAGATTTTCCCCAGTGGAATTCCTTATTGGAGCCTAACAATTGTGTGAGGGGAAGAGCAATATCAGCGTAATGAGAAATGTACTGATGGTAAAAATTAGTCAAACCAAGGAATTGCATCACATGTCGTTGGGTTGTTGGTACTGGCCATTCCCTTATTGCCTTGACAAGTCCGCCATTCGTCTTGAGTCCATCCTTGGATATGACATGGCCTAGGAACTCAGTCTCTTCCTGCATGAAGGAACACTTGGATAATTTACAATAAAGCCCAGCTTGACGCAAGAGGGAGAGTACTTGTCGGATGTGCTCTAAGTGATCTTTCTCGTTATCGGAGTAAATTAAAATATCATCGAGATACACAACAACACATTTATCAAGAAGTGGATCAAGTACGTTACGCATCATAGTCGAGAACGCTGCAGGTGCATTTGTAAGACCGAAAGGTACGACGTTAAACTCGTAGTGGCCATAGCGAGTTCGGAACGCGGTCTTGTGTTTATCATCAGGATGGACACGCATCTGATGATAGCCCGAGAGTAGATCCAGCTTGGTAAAACATTTAGCTGTTCTGAATCTGTCGATCAATTCATCGATCCGTGGTAAGGGGTACCTGTTTTTCTTTGTGATCTTGTTCAGGCCCCGATAATCAACACACATTCGAAGCGAGCCATCCTTTTTCTTCACAAAGAGGACTGGAGCACCGTATGGTGAGGTGCTCGGTGAGATTAATCCTTTTTGTAAAAGATCAGTTAGCTGCTTCTTCAGTTCATCAAGCTCAGCGATCGACAAGCTGATGACAGGTCGGACAGGTGGGTCAGCATAAGGGTCAGTCTCTATACGCATGCTATCACCTCTGTCAGGGGGAAGGCCATCGGGAAGCGTTGTAGGAAAGACATCAGGGAATTCGACTTGAACGATTTGCTTGATAGAGTCCGGTAGTTCAGAACTACTGCTAGAGACAGGTACTGGAACTCGAACTTGGGCGAGGAATACAGAGGCATCAGGTTCCGAGGCAACGGTAAGGAAGTTAAGAGCAGATATGACGGAAGATCGCTGTCTAGGCTCCCTGTCGATGCCAGTGCAAGCCCACAAGACCGGGGTACCTTGGTATTCAAAATGCAGATCATTTGTTCGCCAATTGATGCGAGGGTTGATATCCGTCAGCCATGGTTTACCCAAAATTAGGTCGTATTTGGATAGAGGGTAAACAATGGCGTTGATTTTATCCTGATACGCGTTGCGGGCGAGGGTGAACGTGGCTGTGTGCTGAGCAATTGTCTCGGTACCGTTGGGAAGAATGACAGGAATGGGTCTACCCTCAATTAGCGGAACATGTGTGTTCTCGCAGAAAGAGGAACTTATGACATTGCCTTCGGCCCCTCCATCTACAAGAATGCGCGCAGGTCGACCATTCACTGCTCCAATGAAAGTAAGAAGTCGGCGAGAGTTTTTATGTTTGTCATAGGTAAGGCTGAAGGATTGAAGGCGAATTTCGTTACGACAATGGGAGTGGCGATTGGATGAACTAGGGGTAGATGAATGAGTGGAAGTGAGTGAAGTGGAAACAGTGAAAGGATCAGTGGAGGGGAAAATAGGGTCGGAGAGGGGATTGTTTTTTAGCAATGAGGAATGAGTAGGGGAATGGGGATCAGGATGAGGTGAATACTTAGAGAGTAGATGTAAGGAAGTAGATGCAGTGGGAGCAATAGAGTGATCAGAAAGGGGCATGGATGTTATATTTGTGCACAAAGGATTTTTATTTGTAGTCATCAACTGTAACTGACCATGCCCTCTATTATCCAGGGCTTGAAGGCTGGGGCTAGAGGGGGCGAGGCAGGCCTGGTTTACTGCTCGCCCTCCTCTTTTCCCGACTCAGAAAGCGTATGGTCATTGTTTTCTATATTAAAGACAGAGGTGCGTTGGCATTGTTCGGCTCTATGACCTCGGTTCCGGCATCTGAAACAACGCCCCTCACGAACGCAACGTTCTCGTTCAGCTGCTGTGAGCTTGGGTAGCGAGCTTGGCTTGGAGTGGTTTCTGTTTGGTCGTTGCTGATGGAGAGAGGTGTACAGGTTGGCAACCAACATTCTCATGTTATCGAGATCCATTGGTGTAGGGCCAGAATTATTCTCATGATGGGGTGATAAGGCGTTCGGGGCAGCGGATACAGGGGTGGCATCGATGGGATGTAGAATACTGTGGACAATGGTCGCCTGCTCAATGGCATCGTCCAACGTCTCTGGCTGTCTAAGTCTTACCTGCTTGCTTGTTTCGGGCTCAAGGCCTAGCATGTATTTTTGCAAAGCAGAGTCTTTGTCGAGATTTGTAGCCAGACGTAGGTGGCTTCTAAACTTGCTCGTATATTCTGCCACACTCATCCTTCCCTGACGAAGTTAATCCAACGCTCGGCGAGCTGCATTCGCAGAATCTGGAGGGGTGAACTGACGGAGGAATGCTTTACGGAAGTCAGCCCAAGGTGTATCGAGATTCAACCCGGAATCTCTCCACCATGCCTTGGCTTCGCCATTGAGACTGAGGACAGCGTATCGAACCCATTTGGATGGCGTGAGTGTGACAATAGTGTAATACTCCTCCAGGCTGTCGACAAAGTTTAAGGCTGCAACAGCGTTAATAGCTCCTTCGTAAGGCGTAGGCTTCTGTGGCTTTAGGACCGTGGCGAGGGTTCTGGCTAGGTCATTCTCAGCGGCTTCGTTGGCTTTAGCAGTAGAGAGGGCCTGATTAAAAGCAGTAGCTATGGCTTCGCGAATGTTCAGAGGAAGATCGATGGACGAAAGGGCGTTATTCAAGTGTTCCATGGCGAGGGGTGAAATTCAATGGTAATTGTAGTTCTCTGGGTGTGGTCGTGGTTTCCTTTGCCAATGCAAAAGTCAAGGTATTGTTCTAGGGGGATCTAAGGGTGCAATAAAGGTATCTTTATTCAGGGGGAACTATGCTACAGAACCACAGTGGTCATCAAAAGTCATTCAATGAATTAGGAATTTCGACATTCTCATTCCTTTCTCCAATTTGATCTTGCTTGTCGCTAATGAAACTTACGTAGCGAGTTTGACCATCGACAACGTCACTCCTACTACAATGTCAATGAGCTCCTGTTGCTAATTGAAAATTTAGATGAATGCCAATTATTGGCATCTCATTGAATGACATTTGAAGAAAATCAGCAGCTTTGCTTTATTTGTTTTTTTTTTCTGTTCTTCAGCAATGTGTACGAGATCCTTTCATGCGATGTAGCTCCTCTACCCTTCGTGGCATACTTTCATATAGCTCATCAAGGAAGTCAGGTGGAATAGATGTCCAGATATCCTGTAGTCTTTCCCATAGTTCATCCAGATCCTTTGGTACCTTCTCATATCCCTTGAGCCGATGATCCATGTAGGCCCATACATTCTCGATAGGGTTGAGGTCAGGAGAATTTGGAGGCCACTCCAAAGTGGTAATGTGTGACTTAATTAAGAACTCTTTAACCATCCTACTCGTATGAACACTTGCATTGTCCTGCTGAAAAATTAACTTTTCAGGGTCCTGGCCATACCACTTCCATGAGCCGAGGACATAATCTTGTAGAACATCAACATATAAAGAGGAATCAACTGTGACAGGGATCCTGCAACCATCGCCTACACCATGATAAGTGATACAGCCCCACCACATAAGTTTGTTATGTGCTCCCCTTGATCTCTCTCTAACATCTCGATCTTCTAAAATCCTGTGGCCGGGTCGCCTATATTGTGTTCTTCCTCCTAAGGACCCTAGCCTTTCAAAAAGCTTTTCGTCCGAGAACATCACTCGCTTCCAGTCATCAACAGTCCAGTCAAGGTGGTTGAGGGCAAAATTCTTCCTTTTCGCAATCTGCATTTTTGTCAGCCTAGGCTTGAATGGGCGGACATAGTTTTTCAAACCCTCTGATTTTACATAGCGTCGGGCAGTCTCTACACTGACATGCACTCCATGGCTCGATCTGATGTATTCTTGAACTGCCAGAATGGATCTAAGTTTCCCCGTATCAACCTCGCGTGCAATAACCCTCTTGGTAGCAGGGGAAACCAATGAGGGTCTGCCCATTCTGGGTTTAGGAATATTGTCCTTGACGTCCCTCCTGATCCTTATTGCCGATGAAATAGAGATACCAAGTTGCCTTGCCACTTCGCTTGTAGACTTCCCTTGTCGAAGTAAGGCCTGAGCATTTTGTACCTTTTCCATAGAAAGCGTCCCCATAATAAATACTAAACGATGTGGAATGTTAATTGTAAGTAGAGGTGTATGAAGATATAGCTGAAGGTAATCTTGGTAGAAAAAAGAGAAGTGAAAAAGTTTTTTTTGCAATCAACATTGAAATTCAGCAGAAGTCATTCAATAGGCAGGTCAAATTGAAATTGGTTTTATTTCACAATGAAGTCATAATTAGGAATGAGACTTGAAAGTAATCATGAGGTGTGGGGAACAAATGCACTACCCCAAATATACTAGCCACATGCTAGATGAGAATGAAGAAAAGGACTGAGAATGTTAAAAATTCAAAATCATTGAATGACTTTTGATGACCACTGTAGATAGAAAAGTAGACCTATTTATACTAGTTAATGTCCTGTTGCAAGGAATGCTCTAGAAATATGGGCGAAATACTATGTTGCACAAAATTATTATAGTGATTTCGCTTGCATTCAGATATCGCGCGACTCTTCTTCAATAATGTCTTCCGACTCCATGGCATGCCACGAGCTATTGTATCGGACAGAGACTCAAGATTCACTGGACACTTCTGGACCACATTGATGAAGTTCATGGGAACTAAACTCCATATGTCTACAGCTTTCCATCCTCAGACAGACGGACAGACGGAGCGAGCCAACAGGACCCTGGAGGAAATGCTACGATCTTATGTCTCGTACAAACAGAATGACTGGGACTTGCTCTTACCAATGATGGAATATGCATACAACAACTCCGTCAACCCCTCCACAGGGTTTTCCCCCTTTTTCCTAAACCACGGTCATCATCCCATTGTCCCATCATCCCTCTTGAAACCACCAACAACAGATGTACCGGCTATCTCTACCTTCATTTCCACTCAAGCCTCTGCGTTGGCGCAAGCACAAGACGCAATAGCGACAGCTCAGGACATCCAAAAACGCCAAGCAGATAAAGCACGATCACCCGCCAGGTTCACTGTAGGCGATAGTGTCTTACTGAGTACGGAGCATATCACTGTCGCAGCTCACGCAAACCGACCCTCCAAAAAGTTAGAACCAAAATTCATTGGACCATTCAAAATCATAGAGAAGATCAACGACAACGCGTACAAGCTCGAGCTACCTCCGAACATGAAACAACACCCTGTCTTCAATACAGATTTATTACGACATTATCACGAATCCCCGGAGAATTTCGGCGAACGAGCACCTGCCAGACCCCCACCAGATTTAGTCGATGGCGAAGAAGAATATGAAGAGGAAAAGATTCTGGATTACAAACTATTTGGCAGAACCCCCAAGTGGCTCGTGAAATGGAAGGGATATCCTGACGAAGAAGCAACATGGGAACGGAGATCCTCACTAGTTAATGCAAATGAAGCACTGGAGGAATTTCAAAAAATGCAACAGTAATACCAAAATTATTTTTCTCTGTTTTCTTTTTTCTTCTTGTTCTTTATTTTTCTTTTTTCTTTTCTCTCTTCCTTTCTTCTTTTACTATCTCCTTTCCTCTCTTCCTCTCTTCCTTTTACCTCCCTTCTCTGCCTACTCCAGCATGGTAACAACCGCCATTTCCTCCATCAATCGATGACGTTCCCGTGCTCGCTCTTCTACACTCACAACCTGGGTCTGCAATGCACGAAACTCAAACGCTATCAGCGAAGAACACTCTCTTATCATCGACAGTTTCGGTCCCTCATGACGTTTCCTCTTCTGTCGCCTCTCCGGCTCCTCATGACCATCCTCTCCATCAACAGCTTCCCACTGTGCATTGTCACTCGTCGAACTTACAGAAGCCAAACGGACCCCTGCCCCCTCCACTCCCGACGTCGCTGAAGTACTCGACTCCACATGATCTCTGGCTTCCCTCACAGTTGGCGAATCGCCCGCCTCAGGATACTCCTCCTTCGGTAGCATCCGC
The DNA here is from genome assembly GCF_002105155.1 of Lobosporangium transversale. Classification (NCBI taxonomy): domain Eukaryota; kingdom Fungi; phylum Mortierellomycota; class Mortierellomycetes; order Mortierellales; family Mortierellaceae; genus Lobosporangium; species Lobosporangium transversale. Next base: position 650 of record NW_019029023.1, on the reverse strand, counting down.
CCCAAGATTACAGGTGAAAGACGTGGAGACAATTCCAACCTCGTATCTAGCTATTCCTCCTGAGGCACAGAATAAGGCTGTGTGGCGTCAGGGTCATGTGAAGAACCCTGGGAGCTTGGTACCGCCGACCGCTGTGTCAATACAACTTCAGAAAACACGCCACCAGAAGGAGCACGACCTTTACGCGGTGGCATTGTGTCAAGGACTGACAGGACGATTGCAAGAGAAGGTAAGTGATTTAGGAACAAGAATGAACTTAGGAGATTAAAGAATAGTTTTATTGCAGACTGAGGTTTACTATGTTACAAATCTATCATATTTATACTTGTTTGACTGAAGCGGAGACGCGCTTCAAGAACTCTAAATAAAGCTTACTCAAATACTTCCTAACAGTGCTCCTATTCGGTTTAAAATTTTGTCAATTATGATGTTTCAGATTAAAAAAATAAATATCAATTGACAAAATTTTAAACCGAATAGGAGCACTGCTTCCTAAGGACTTTTACCATATGCGGAACTCCAAGTGTTGAGTTAACTTAATACACAGGATCCGAGGAAGATATCTGGTGCAATCTTATTTCAAGGTTCCTTGGCACTATAAGTCTTGGTTATTGGTTTATAGCTCTTCTAGAATCCTTGGAGCTATTCAC